>NW_020664393.1:23958856-24075649 GCF_002925995.2 Terrapene triunguis
TGGCTTTTCTCTGAACCCTTTCCAATTTATCAACATCCTTCTTGAATTGTGAGCAGTGACCAGAGGAGAGGCAAACAGAGGGCATTTGCCTGGGAACCATCCAAGAGGTAAATGCTGCACTGGGGGGCTGCATTGTGAGCTGGTGGGGTGAATATCCGAGTGCCTGTCTGCTGTGACCATTTGTTTGACTGGTGCTAATTGCAAGGGATTGTTTGACCATGTGTTCGTTTGTTTGAAAAGTGTGAACTGGGAGTGCTTTGTTCCAGGTGGACCTTGAGTGGTTGATTGGAGGAAAGGTTTTGAGCCCAGGCAACTGCTTCAAGCCAGCAGCCTTATAAAAAAGCAGCCAGTTGTGAACTGAGAACAGAGGAGAGGCAAACAGAGGGAGTTTGCCTGGGAGTTCACCTGGGGGGAGTTCCCACAGAATTTTGCCTTTACTGCTCATAGAAGCCTGAAATACAAGACCTGAAGAGGCTCTTAGAAGGAAGACAATATGGAAAGTGAGCCATCAGCTGTTGTTGTCTTTCAAGCTTTTGATATGGTCTCCCACAGTATTCGTGCCATCAAGTTAAAGTAGTATGGATTGGATGAATGGACTATAAGATGGCTAGAAAGCGGGCTAGATTGTCTGGCTCAACGGGTAGTTATCAACGGCTCAACCTTTAGTTGGCAGCCGGTATCAAGCGGAGTGCCCCAAGGGTCGATCCTGGAGCTGGTTTTGTTCAACATCTTCATTAATGATCTGAATGATGGGATGGATTGCACCCTCAGCAAGTTTGTGGATGACACCAAGCTGGGAGGGGAGGTAGATATGCTGGAGGATAAGGATAGGGTCCAGAATGACCTAGACAAATTGGAGGATTTGGCCAAAAGAAATCTGAGGATCAATAAGGACAAGTGCAGTCCTTCACTTAGGATGGAAGAATCCCGTGCACTGCTACAAGCTGGGGACCAACTGGCTAAGCGTCAGTTCTGCAGAAAAGTCATGGTCAGTACTCCTTTCGTAGACTGCAGAGCCCGGGGGTAGGGGAACATCCAAGCCATGGCCCAACCACTTTCTAGCATAGGTGGAAATCTGAGTCACCCTGCTGCCCGTGTGTACAGCCTCGCTTGGCGTGTGAAGCCCCACATCCAGCAGGGCCAGCTTGGTGCTGAGGTGCCTTGCTGTCCAGCAGCAGCACGAGCAGGGAGAGGCCCTGCAGCCTGGTGGTGAGTCCACAGAGCCAGACATGGGACTGTGGGCAGAGTCTGTACAGAGTGAGGCCAGTGTCCAGCAAGCCAGCTCTGTCCTTCATGCGGGGATGGTGAGACCATCCCCTCTGTGCCTATGAGTGGAGCTGGGGCTGGTGCCAGGGAGGGAGACAGGCAGGGAGCAAGAAGGAGGAGAGAAGAGGGGGAAGGGACTGCAGAGGAGGGAGACAGCCACAGCCAGCTGTGGCCACAGTCACCACCACACAGCTCCCAGAGTTCCCAGCCTCACACCAGGCCCCACCAGTCCATCTCCACTCCTGCCCTGCCTCCCCCTGCTCTGCCCCCTCCCTTCTTCCCCCTCCTCTCCTGAGCCCCAACCCCTAAATCTCCTCCCCCAGTGCCCTGCTCCCCCTATTCTCCCCCATTAACCTTTTACAGTGTCTCACGTGTCCTTGGGAGTTCCCTGATTCATAGAGTGGTAGCCATTTTGCCTGTGGGGCTGGCTTCAATCTCCTTGAAAACCATGGGAGGTGGCAGCCAACTTTGAGGGCAGTCTGTAGAGAAGCCTGTAGGGAAATGGCAGCCATCTTGCTGGCTTCAGCTCCATTGACACTAATATGGGATGATGGCCATTTTCCACGAGTTAGGGAGAATTCGTGAGTTGATTTTTTTATCATGTTTTCATGAGACAGATAAACACCCCCAAATCACTAGAATTGCAATAAAATTGTGAGAGTTGGCAATACAGTACTTATGCCAGTTTTATACTAGATTAACTTCATTGCTCTCAGTGGTCACTTTTGGTGTAAGTAAGAGAACAATAAAGTTATCTGGCCCACATCTTCAAAGGTATTTAAATGCCTAACACCTATTGATAGGGTTGCCAATTTTGGTTGGATGTATTCCTGAAGATTTCATCACATGACATAATCTTTAATTAAAGATTAATCTTTAATTCCTGGAGACTCCAGGCCAATCCTGGAGGGTTGGCTACCCTCCCTATTGAACTCAAAGGAAGTTAGGTACCTAAATACCTTTTGAGGATCTGGGCCTTTGTTTCTCATCAGTTATTGGGTCCTGGTAAGTTCTAGTCCTGCTGGATAGATTCTAACCCCTTAAGTGCCTTATGAAATATATAGAGTATTTCAATGAACATCTTCTAATGTGGCTCTCATTTTCCTGTGGTTTGTGACATTAATGGTATAGTGGTTTCTTAATATTCACCAGAAGGATTCATTGTTCCAGGATGGTTGGTGCTAATTTCAATTCACTTTATTACAACAGGATTTTTTCCCCCCACATATCCGATATTTACAACTGTTCTGGCAGTCAGGGGGAGGTGAGTTACTCTGGTGAATTCACTCATCTATATGCACCATATAAACTTCTGTTTCACAGTCAGAAAATAAGTTGTGAAATCATGAGTGATAGTTTTCTAAGACTGTGTCAGATGTTTATCCACATGAAACAGTATCATATCTGCTTTTTTTTCTTTTCCATTTTTCTTCAAAATAAGATCTTTTGTGTGGACAAATAAGATTCCCCCAAACCAGGTGACATCTTGTATTTCTGAGCACACTTACTAATTACATTATAAATACCTTTGTGATATATTTATGAGCACCTAGGAAGTGACTATTTGCACATGATTTGTCTCATTCATAATTTTGGCAAGGAAACTGACAAACAATTATGGTGAATAGTCTAAAAACTGAATGCCCACATTACAATTCTCTACTCCTATATCAGGAGTTATTATGCTGCACACTTAGCTATATTGGGCAAACAATACATTTGAACAGTATGAATGTTAATCTGTATGGCAATGGGATAGTAGAAGCAGCAGTTAGCAGAGAGTTGGAATGCCAAGGAAGGAGGAGGACTAGAAGGCATCTGTGTATATATGTGTGCGCACACATACCGTGTTTCCCCGAAAATAAGACAGTGTCTTATATTAATTTTTGCTCCCAAAGATGCGCTAGGTCTTATTTTCATGGGAGGTCTTATTTTTCTTGTCCTGGCGGCGGCCTTATATTCCGGGGTGGCCTTATTATGGGGAGGTCTTATTTTCGGGGGATGTCTTATATTACAGCGAGAGGCAAAACTGGAAGTAGGTCTTATTTTCGGGGATGTCTTATTTTCGGGGAAACAGGGTATATAGTATGTTACATTTTTTAAATTCTAGTTTCAATATGTGCCTACAACATTTGTATTAGCAAAGTGAGTGAGGTGCACAAATCTTACTTGTGTGTCTAGCTAGACCCTCACTCAGTTTTGTGCCTGTATTTCAGTTATGGGTGCAAAAATGTAGGTGTTAGTTGTGGGTACAATTTGCTTCTGAACGGGGGGGGGGGACCCTTTTGAAAAACTGGGTCTAAATATGTGTACATATATGTGTGTGTGTGTGTGTGTGTGTGTGTGTGTATATATATAATAATTATTAGTATACTTACAATAAGTGGAGCTTCCTTAGACGATTAGAGAAACATCTTGGACATTAATTCATCATCTAAATCACCAGTTGTTATAGCAGACACAAAGTTCATTCTGGATATATGGCTTAAAAATGTACAGTAGCATTGCTTTGATTCTTTCTTTTTCACCTCCTTGCTTACTCATCCTGGTCTAGGCATTTATGATATTCTGTACTGGAATGCATCTCGTCTTGTACTACAGAGATTGGATATATCATTTAATAAAATTTGCCAGTTTAAACTACCTTGTAAACTCTGAACCTATCATTGCAACCTCTGCTATACATTTTATTGTCTGATTCTTGCCAAGTGAGATCAGCATAATTAATTTATCATATTGTATTGCATTCATGCACTAGTGTGGCATCAGCAACTTTGTTCAGCTTTATTCAATGCAGACTACAAATATGTCCTTTGTTTAGGCACTTTAAAATTAATAGACTGGGCTAGAGAACCAAAAGTGACTGTGGGAACCAGGCTGTTGTGAATGCAGCCCATAACAGCTGGAATAAGGTATCTTATTCCATTAGAACAGGCTGGACAATTGTCAGGTATAAGTATTTGATCTCTGATGTTAGGTGTTGTCAGTGTAAAAAGAACTGAAATTGAGTGCTTATAGTAGTAGACAATGTTTTACTTTCTACCTTATATGGTTTGACTGATACTGAGGCTCACTGTAGTAAGATTGCATGATGGCTATCCCCTTAGGCTCTTATAAAAATTAAGGGACTGATACTCTTCTATTAAGACCCCTTTACATGACTTTGGAAGATACTCTGGAGAAAGTGAATAGGGAAGTGGTATTTAACTCTTCACATACCACAAGAATCAGGGGTGACCCAATGAAATTAATAGTCAACAGTTTTAAAACAAACATAAGTAAGTACTACTTTGCACAATGAACAGTCAATCCGTGGAACTCTTTGCCAGTGGATGTTGTGAAGGTCAAAAACATAACTGGGTTAAAAAAAGATTTAGGTAGGTTCATCAATGGCTATTAGCCACGATGGTAATTAATGCAGAGCGAGGGATCGCTCAGTGGTTTGAGCATTGGCCTGCTATACCCAGGGTTGTGAGTTCAATCCTTGAGGGGGGCATTTAGGGATCTGGGGCAAAAATCTGTCTGGGGATTGGTCCTGCTTTGAGCAGGGGGTTGGACTAGATGACCTCCTGAGGTCCCTTCCAACCCTGATATTCTATGATTCTATGCTATGGGTGTCCCTAAACCTCTGACTGCTGGGAGTGGACAATAGGGAATGGGTCACTTGATAATTGCCCTGTTCTTTTTATTCCCTCTGAATTATCTGGTATTGGCCACTGTCGGAAGACAGGATACTGGGCTAGATGGACCATTGGATTGACCCAGTATGGCCAGCCTTATGTAGATTAAAGGGGCCTTAGTGTGTATCTCCCTCAGGAGTCTGTGATGCTTTCCAGTGGTAAGCAGGGTTGTGAGGCACCTTGCTACTTCCTGACCTCCGCATGAGGAAGTCTTGTCTGTGCCTGCTGTGGACCAGCTCCCTGACTCCACCAGCCTTTGGTAATACAAGCACTGCCTTCCAGGCCTCACTCTGTACAGGTTAATGATAGGCACACTCCAACTCTCGGGTCCTCAGAGTGCCCCTCTGAAGGGCCCAACTCTTGTTCCACTGAACACGCACAGAACTCTTAGATTTTTCTACTCCCAAAGGAATATTACACACTAGTTTAATATTAACTTAGGATCCCCATTCTGCTTAACACACAGCACTTAAACTTATTCTTGATTTCACTATAAATATACCTATCAAAGAACAGAGATTCAAAGAATATTGGAAACAAATACTTACATATAAAACAAAATAACTTTCTTTCTAGAGCCTAAGCTTAACTCAGAAGATATCCCACTGTTTCCTACGGGACAGCTTACCCCAAATCCTTTCCCCAGTGGCTGAGATCCCACTTTCATAAGATCAAGCCCACTGGCCGCTTGTCTTTACAGATTGAAGGATACCAGGGTGTCTTTCTGGACTCCCAGATAGACTAGACCTTAGATTTTCATCTGAAAACCAGGTTACCCCATCTTCCCCTACTAATTTCCTTCTGAAGTCTCTGATAGCTTTTCATTAGCGTTTGACTCAGTATGCTAATGGACTCCTATTGTAAGATACAAAATGGTCCTACTTCCTATCTGGAGAAGTTTGTCTCAAGCCACGCTACCTTTTGAGTGACCTGTCTTCTAACTACATGGCTTAGAACATTTTCAGCATATATACATAATCTGGACACATTTTCGATATATGAATCTTGCAATGATTATGATAACCAATGTGACACATGCTTTCATTAGATACCTTACATGACCCCTTTTAGTGAACCCAGGGGATCCCTGTACCTTTATGTACCCCTGTGCTCTCTGCCACCTGGCATCGTGATGTCCTTGGGTCACAGCCTATGACTGAGTGTATGGTGAGGGTTGCAAAATGAAGAGAAGAAATGTCAGATTTCAGCGAGGAGTTTCATGACTGAGAAATGCAGGGGTAGACCCCGCTTTTGTAGATATCAATGCAGGTCCCATTCAAGGGTTTGCATTTCATGTTGCCTGCTTTGGAGCTTAGAAAAAAGAAAGCAAGTTAAGTTTAACCAAGAGTGCCGCTTCTTACTATTTGACAGCATATTCTTATTGCCATCTACTAGAGTTTGTACTAATTAGCTCTGAATATTTTAGTGGCCTCGTTACACTAATCAGCTGTTGGCATTTTATTTTCGGTACTAATTACATTCTATTTTAGGGTTCTGTGACTTGTATGGAGAAGCAATGTATAGTACTAATGACTTCAAATGCCTTTCTCTTCAATGAATGGTCTAATGGAGCTCTCTGAAAGGAATGTTTCCAAAACTAAGAATTCCTCTTCTGCAAAACTTCTCTCTCATGAGAGAAGTTCCTTACATGTATGCCTTGTTGTTGACTATATTAAAATGAGCTTTCCCCCCTGTTCATTTTCTATGGAGAGCAACATATCATAGGCACAGACTCTGTGGGTGCTCCAGGGCTCAAGCACCCACTTAAAAAAAAAAATAGGGGCTGCTCATCACCTACACGACTGGATTAATCTTTTGTGGGCCTTGGTGCCTGCTACGAGCCTCTCTCTCCCTCCCCCCCATGCCCGGCCTCTTCTCCCCTCTCCCCCCTCCCCGCCTGAGGCCCCACCTGCCATTTGCTTGGGAGGGAGGGGGAAGAGAGGAGCACCCACGGTCAAAAACAAGTCAGCACCTGTGCATTATATTACAGTATAAAGGATTTCTCACCATGAGTTTGGGATGGCTGCGTTATATACAAGTGGTGAACAGGTTTCAGAGTAGCAGCCGTGTTAGTCTGTATCCACAAAAAGAACAGGAGTACTTGTGGCACCTTAGAGACTAATAAATTTGTTAGTCTCTAAGGTGCCACAAGTACTCCTGTTCTTTTTACAAGTGGTGAAGTGAGCAATGAATGATCCTCATCCTAAGGAGAGGGCTAATACAAAACCGTACTACCCTGCATTCTGTATGTCACAGATTTTACCGAAAAACTACTTTAGAAATATTTTTGAATTTTAAAATATTGAGGGGAGCAGCCTGATGTGTATGGGCGTTGCAAAGCCATGGCTACAACCTTGCCTCATCCACACATACCACGTCTTGGGACACTAATGTAACTGACAATTTTAGTGAGCTCCACCTATTGCTCTCTAGTGCTGAATTATTATGGCTGCTCCCTGTATAGCTAGGCAGGGGGGATAAGGACTCCCTTCATCACTCCTAGCCTTAAGGCATCTGTACTGAAATCACCTGTAATGTGACCCTGGGTTTGCTGAGGCATTCTCTGTAAAAAGATCAAAAGGAAAGAAATGCTGCTGTGCTTTTTGAAAATGTCAGTGAAAAGTTTAAGCAGCCCCTTGCACTATTTGCAACCCTGATACAGTGACAGTACTGTGCTATTGCATGAAAGCAAAACAACTGAGTGGCTGTATTGGGCCAGGCTAATTCCACTGTCTCAAGCTGAGATCATTGCAAAAACTAAAAATAACCACCACATTGTCTCAGGTCCCTTAGAGTATGTCTACACTGCTGCTGGGAATGAGCATCCCAGCCCAGACAAGACAGACTCACGCTAGCTCAGCTTGAGCAGGTGTTCTAAAAATGGCTTGATGGGCATTCTGGCTTTGGCAGAGTCTCAGGCTAGCCATCTCAGCTCAGATCCAGGGGAACCGGTGGGCTTGAGAGCATGAGCTGCTGCCCAAGCCACAACGTCCACACTGCCCCTTTTAGCACACCTGCTCAAGCTGGAGCTAGCGTGAATCTGTCTACCAGGGCTGGCAGGTTTGCTCCCAGCAGCACCGTACATTTTTAATATCAGTTTTATCAAAGATATCGGTAATGTATATTTAAATCTTTTATTTGACATTGTTCCTCTTTCATATGGGTTTTTCTAACAAACAATCCAACATACTGTGAATATAATAAATAGGACTATCTTGTTTTCCTTTTTAGGTACACAGTAAATATGCACTGGGAGCTGTGATTTGGGGAGGAGGAGCTATGCCTTTCTCAAGTGTTTGAATTAGAAAACCCATCTGTTAAAAGAACAATTCAAGGTATAATGGATAGAATACTCTAGGGGCAGGGGCAGAAGGAAAGGAAGGAGAGAAATAGGAATAAATGAGTTTGTTTCTATCCAAGATGGCATCTAGATTCTGAAAAGCCAAGTGGAACCAGCAAAGGTGGTACTGGGGCCTTCTGTAGTGCAAAAGAAGTGACACCAGAAGAAAGATGAGGCTCTGAGGGATGTAGGCTTCTTTCCTGATTACACCCTGTAAAAAGTATAGACTCTGAAGAAGCTGCTTTGTGTCTTTTGCTGGCATGTGGTCTCAAGTCTTTGATTCAGCATTTATTCATTCCTGGTTTTGACAGACTACTTCAGCTCAGAAAACCTATTAGATTTTCTTAGGCTAGCTGCTAACCCGAGAGACAGAGATACCTGTGAGAGTGATAGCAGGGTGTTTTGTAATTCCATCTAGTGTAGCATTTGTTGCTGCTCAGAGGCCTACTTTAATCTTTTGCAGGTTTTAAAGGAAGATTCAAGTGACAGATGCTGAGAAAAATCTCCTGTGAAGGCCAATAATGAAACAGAAATGTAGCTCCTTTGAAATCAATGGAATCACCTAGGTTATTAGCAAAATTTCACACAGTTTGTGTGTTTGGATGGGCTTCAGTTGCACAGCGCAGAACTGCATTGAAACGTTCACAAAGTTGTGGTGGGAGCTATTCAGATCTGGAGTTCAAGTATTGATCTGGTTTGGGTCCATCTTAGCTCTGTGTGTGTGTGTAGTGTCTAGGAAACAGAAAATAACACTGGGACTGGAGGGGAAAAAGGCTGTTGGAGAGGATGGGGGGAAATAAAACATTTTCAGGGTCTCAGAAATCCTACAAATAACAGGAAATTTTCTGATTTGCCCATAACATCACTGTAGAAATGCAGCTGGATTTATTTATTTTTATTTTTTATTTCCACGTATAAAATACACCTCTCATACCCTCTATGCATGTTTACTACAGGGATAGAAATCCCAATCTGAGTCTGAAGGATACACTGTCCTGCTCAGCTCCCTGGGTCCCCAAGTGCGTGCCTTGAATGTAAAGAGAGAAGGATGAGATGTGGGAGGACAGGGTAGGTGGCAGTGGGGGAGACTCATTCTGCCCAATCCATGACTTCAAAATCAAGGGTGCAGTAGCCAATTTGTTCAGAATTGTTTTCAGCACTGGTGATCTGAATAATTGGGAGGCTCCCAGAGTCTCATCTTCCGCTGACACCAACACCATTTTTGGCCCATGCAGAATCTGTCCATTAGTTCATATGGGTGCTGACAATTATTGGGTAACTTACGAGAAACAAGCTACTTTTCTGCCTTTATGTTTACATACTTCTCTCGTATACTTTGAAATGGCTTGAGCGTTAAACAATCTGTCTTGAGTTAAACAATCTTCTGATGTATGCAGCGTTGTTGAATCTGTATTTGGTCCCAGGATATTAGAGAGACAAGGTGGGTGAGGTAATCCGAAAGAAGAGCTCTGTGTAAGCTCAAAAACTTGTCTGTCTCATCCACAGAAGCTGGTCCAATAAAAGATGTTACCTCACCCACCTTGACAGTCTTTTGGTGATACTTTTGAGAATGGCAGAGAGCTGAGATTTTCCAATGCCTGAGACCTCGTATAGTCCTTTATGCAAGTGCAAAGTGGGTGTCAAAGGCTACACAATCAGAACTGTGGCATTTTACACTCAGTTCTCAGTATTGTAAATGACTATGCAAGGCAGTGGAAGTCCACCATTCAGGAACATTTTTGAATGCTGATATTACATTAGTGCACCTCTGAAGAGATGTATGCAGTCCCTGTGGCGTTAGATTTAAAATCAGGTTCTACTGAGATACATGGAATCAGAAAAACAGAGCAATGAAGAAGGGACAAAAACTATCCAAGTTTTTTTCAAAATACAAAAATGTTCCATTGCATCTGTTAATGGTCTGAAATTCTTGGAAAACTAATCGTGGTGTTTTTTTTTTTTTTTAATTTACTTGTTATGAAGCCACATACAAAAGCTTCAATCTTTTAACCCAGTAATGGAATAGAGGGAAGGAGGGACTTCCCACAGGGTACTCAGTGTACCTCTGAAAAGCAACAAAAGGTGATTAATTACGATTTTAAACTAATTTGCCATAGATTGCCTTAACATTCTGCAGCCAGTTCCCTTCAATCTGCTGTTCTTGCAGTTGGAAATGTATCTCCCGGCATTGTTAATTTCTTAAAGGACAACCTCCTCATTTTCTTCTTTGTGCTGTAGTTCCCCCGCACCCCATATCTAGTTTATTCAAACAAAAAACAAATGGAAAATGTTACACCTTTCAAACTGGTAGTTATGAAGTACTCTAAGTCTTCTGGGAATGACTCTGGAAAGCATGAAGATCACAGGAAATTGATTTGGATAGAGGCCTAACCTCACAAAAAATATAGTTTACATTGGAATCAAGGTTTCCTGAACATTTTAGCATTCAATCTCATCTTAATCTATTAGATACTTCCTTACAAACAATAACTCGAAATAATGTGTAAACACATTGTTTCTATTGTGTAAGTTTCTACACCGGCAGTCAGTTGCACACTTTAAAAAGTGACTAATACATGCCATTTTTCTCACACACAGTTATTCTCTTTTTATCAATGTAAAGGAAAAGTAATCTGTAGCAATGTACAGAAGATGGGCCAAACCCACAGTGATTTAACTGGAAGTGTATGTGACAGCATCTAACTTAATTGGTGTCTCTGCAGAATGTTCACTGTCTTTGGTAATACTTTGTCCCCTCAAATAGTGGTCATGTTCTCAGTCATGAACTGTCCTTATACAAATAATAATGACATGGCCCAATCCTGCAGAAGAATCCATCAACATGGGTCCTTGGGTCTTTACAGAGTGCCATTGATTAAGGTTTTGTCACTGACTGGTGCTGAACATATATCTCACACTAAGTGCCCCTGTTTACAATGAATTATTATATTGGGGTATAGTATTAGAAAATCAAAACAGCTGTGCAAGGGGTTAAATATTTCTGTCATTAAAGTGTTTAACCAACACTCGTGGATTAGAGTTTAAGGGCCTAACACAATATCTATTGAAGCCAGTGGCCACTGGATTGAGCCTAAAAGAACAATACCACTCTTGTGGATGCAGACCAAGAGACCACTAGCAAGAAGAATGAGCAAAATATGCTTTGGAGAGTGGTAGGAGATCAGTGGGAAAAGCATCAGCAAATGGTGGCTGTATACCTACGAAAAGCAAGGAGAGCAGCCACTATGGTGTTGGTGTGCTGGATTGTGTCATATACTTTGAGACTATGGTTCTCCTCCAGACAGAGCCCTGCAAATCTGTGGATATCCGCTTCATATCTACGGTCCATTTTTGCGGATAGTGGATCGGATGCAGACGCTGGCCGCGCCTGGCCTGCGGCATCCCGGCTCGGACAAGCCGGGTGGGTGGGGCGCAGCACGCTTGGGGCCTGTGACCAGCAGCCAGTGGCTGGGGCTGGGCAGCAGGTTGGAGTTGGGCTCTCCAGCCGTGCTGCTTCCTATCCAGAAGCTTGGCCCCTTGGGCAGTGCCAGCATCCACACCATGGCCTGGCCCAGCAGCACTGGCCATGCTCCCAGTCCCGGGCCTGGCCAGCTGGCTCCTGGGCAGCAGGGCCCGCTGTCGGCCACGGGGATTGGAGTGGGTGGTGCCCTGGCACCCCACCCCTCTGCCTCAAGCTCCCGGGAGCAGCACGCGATGCAACGCCCCTTCCCCCCCCAGTCCCCCTCTGTGCCACTCCTTCTCCTCAAGACCCTGCCCCCACATTGCCTCTTACCCCCAGTCCCCACCCTCGCGCTGCCTCTTCCCTGCAAGACCCCTCCCTCTGTCGCTAGCCCTTGTGAGATGGCTTGCTGCTGTGGGTGCGGATGCGGATACAGGTAAAAGACGGCTAGTGGATGGTAGGTCGGATCGTGGGTTGATCCTGGCAGATGCGGATCCATGTTTTTGTATCCACGCAGGCCTTTTCCTCCAGAGTCTTACTTCCCAAAATTACACCCCCCCACACTTTTTTCATTGCATTTATTGTAAACAAACACACAAATATGAAGGAGAAAAAGGTAACTTTAGTTTTTTAATGAACTCTGGAGTTCTGCCTGATGATATTCACCATGCACAAATTACAAATGAAGTAGAAAGGAATGGAACATGGAGTTTTGTCCTGATGTTAATGAGGGTTTGGAATTCTGATCTGTTGAATCTATTTTTGTTTGCATATTTTGCATATATATTACTGTTTAATGCCTTTGAGGAAAAAGGAAATAAAACATCTAAATATTTTAATATTGAACAAATACTGCTACATATAAAATACAGGGGTAATGATGATGATTTCCTCTAGCCTGGCTTCTTTCGGTCTATAATAACATTTGTGCTAATGTCTTTCACTAGTAGTTTGTGTTGAAGTGTATTTCTTATTTTCAGTAAAGAGATAAGGTCTTGATTTAAAGAAAAATTAATGGGTTCTATTATATTATCTTCAAAACACAATATTCAGGTATGTATAATTCTTTTGTTAAAGTTTGTCTCGGTGGATATTTGTCTTTGAGCTCTTAACTAAAGAAATATTTTAAAATTGTATTTTTTACATTTTTCCAAACAAATCTGTTGAAGCAATTTCTATTTTAACCTAATTTATTTTTAGCTATTTCTAATATACCTACCACCATAGTATCTACGTACCAAATTTCAAGTATTAAATCATGGCAACTTACTAGTTTAAGACATAATGACCCACATTCTGGTTTCTCTGACTGGTTTGCATCCAGAATGATCGCCGTGGGACTAAATGGGTATAAATGAGTCCTTTATTTAGCAATTTTTATGTTCCTAAAACAGAAATATGGCTTTGAGCTAACAAAATATGGAACTAAAATATAATTTTGTTCCTTTGAATATTTAAAAAGAGGCAGAATGATATACTTGAACTTCTGAAATCAACACAGTCAACATTAACAATGAGATGATTTTATGATCTGTAAGCGCATACAGAGAAAAAAATTCTGTTAGTAGAGAACTGTTTAATCTAGCAGATAGCCATAACAAGTTCCAGTGGCTGAAAGTTGAAGCTACACAAATTCAGAGTTGAAATACAATGCAAATTTTTAGCATGAAGGGTAATTAACCATTAGAACAAGGTATCAATGGATTTGCCATCATTTGAAACCTTTAAATCCAGACTGGATTCCAAAAGATATGTTGTAGTTCAACCACAAGACATTGGGCCCGATGCAGAAATTATCAGGGAAATTCTATGGCCAGTGCTATGCTGAAAACCAGACTAGATAATTACAAAAGTTCTTACTGGCCTTCAAATCTATTAATTGCTTTGCTTTGTTTACTTATCTCAGTTTATTAAATTCACCCATTCTATGCTCTGGGTTCTCAGTGTGTGTGTTCTCTCTCTCTCTCTCTCTCTCTCTCTCTCTCTCTCTCTCTCCAGTAGAACCTCAGAGTTTAGAACTCCAGAGTTACAAACTGTCCAGTCAACCACACACCTCATTTGGAACCGGAAGTACGGAATCAGGCAGCAGCAGAGACACACAAAAAAGCAAATACAGTAGTGTTAAATGTAAACTACTAAAAAAAGAGTTTAAAAAAAATGTGAGAAGGAAAGGAAACTGTTTTTATTTAAATCAAGATGGTTAAAAGGAGCATTTTTTCTTCTGCATCGTAAAGTTTCAAAGCTGTATTAAGTCAATGTTCAGTGGTAAACTTTTGAAAGAACAACCATAATTTTTTGTTCAGAGTTACGAACAACCTCCATTTCCAAGGTGCTCATAACTCTGAGGTTCTACTGTATCTCTATCTCTGTATCTCTTAGTGTATACATATGTTAAAATACACAGTATAACAGAGACATGATGCACTTTGCAGTATTGGTACCAGGATATTAGAAAGGCAAGGAGGGTGAAGTACTTTTTTTTTTTTTTATTTAACCAACTTCCGTTGGTGAAAGAGACAAGCTTTTAAGCTTACACAGAGCTCTTCTTCAGGTGACTGTTTCTGTTTATATATAAAGGGCTTGATCCAAAGCCCACTGAAGTCAATTGAAAGACTCCCTTTGATATTGAGCTTTGAATGAGGCCCATGGGGTACAAGGACATCTATACTGTGCTCTGCTGGTGGCCAGTCTTGCATACTTTACATAGACACATCTCTTCCTGAGTTCAATGGGAGTTTTGCCTGCATGTGATTTGCAGGATCAACCCTTTGATTTACAGCTCTTCCTTTGGCCATCCTGAGAATGCAAATCACATTTAGAATTTGAAAAAATAATGTAAGATGTGAATCTGTAAGTCTTTATATGTAGCTTTGGTCTAGTTCTATGATATGTTTGAGGTGATTAGGAGCAACAAATTTTTTTTAAAAAACCTGTTCAGGATGAATCATACGAATGACAGTTTCATATGTTGCAGGAGGCAAGAGACTTTTGAAGTGTACACACGTATTTCTAATTACTTGAAAGCCACAATATATACTGAGCTACTTAGCACAAAAGGCAAAGCAAGTTAACTATCTCTCATATGTTACCCCAACAATTTATCTTGCGCTTCTATTAAGAGTGTTCCAGACTACATCTGGGTAAATTGATCTTGCTATTATCCCCTGACTTCACACTTTTCTTATAATGTCTCTTGATTTAATTATTTCCTTAATAGCAGACCATCATTATGACTCCGCCACTAAAATTTACTTTTTATGTAGTTACAATGATTTCTCCACTATGTTGATTTCAAATCAATCCTGTCTAACCAAACAAAATCCATCAGTTATATCATTTGGATACTCTCATGGTGCATAATGTTTGTTGGCTTGATGCTGGAATTACTGGGAGAAATACTATGACTTGTATTCAGAAGGTCAGATTAGAGGATCACAGTGATCCCTTCTAGCCATAAAAATCTGAGAATTTATGAACTGATTCTGATCTAGGGAACCCTCTGCTTCATTCTAAACTTGATTAGTCAGTAGACATGTTAAGCACACTCAGCCACTAAATAGCCTGGTCCAGAATAATAGTTTGTCTGGCAATGACACTGTCCAGAAAGATTCAAGTGCAATAACACGTTCACTTTAATTCAATCCTGTGTGTAGAATGTTGTTGTAGTTTGAATATTCTGAGAAGTGAACTCCTTAAATTCCAAATTATTTTAGCAATTGATCTGAGTACAATATTTTTATATTACAGATTAAGTATGTCTTTAAAATAAAATAGTTTGAGTGGAATATGAAAACTGCTAACCCTTGAGATTTATGGAGTGTAATAATTTCATGAAGGAATAAGTGTATGTATGTGTAGACACCAGTCATGTCACAAGTGTTTCTCAAATGGATGTATCTCTGGGCTTTTTTCCCAATAAGGTGGTCAATCTGAGTAATCCAAGGCTGACTTCAGAGTATTTCCTTATGATTATACCTTATGTTGGGACAGAGCTTCACTGAGAGGAGGTTTCATTAGAACTGGTAGAAAAATGGGAGAAAAAATCATGAAAAATTTTGAAATTGTTTGAAAAGTAACCATTTTTAATTTTCATGAAACACTTTTTCAAAACAATTAAAATTTTTCTTTATCCCCCATTCTTTCCCCTTTTTTCCCCACTGAGTGCAATAAAATAAATAATACCCAGGGTGAGGGTTTTTTTGTTTTGATTTCCCCCCCCCTTTTTTTTCCTTTCCCCCCCTTTTCCATTCTGTAACTTTTCAGCCATCTTCAACTTTGGAAAAGTTAGTGGCAAAAGGAAAAATAAAACTCTAATCTTGCCTTCTGGAACTTTTAAAAACTTCCTCAGCCTACAAAGTTAGTGTTTCCTTTTTCCTTTCTGGAAAAGTTACAGAGCAGAAAAAGGAAAAATAGAAAGCAACCTAGACATTCATTCCATTCAGGGGCATAAAAGAAGGAAGGGGGAGAAAAGGGAGGGGGGGGGGAGTTCAAACTCCTTTCTTGGGGGTTGGGTGCAGAGGTTTCTATAACCAAGTGACAATTTCAATTTTAAATTATTTTTGTTTCAAAATTTCCCATTGAGAAATGTAATGACATTTCCAACAGAGAAATTTCTGCTCAATGAAAGTCCATTTTTCAGCAGCAAAATTTCAAGCACTTGGAGATATCATATTTCAGGCTGCAGCATTGCTATTGTATAGCTTTTCAATGCTGTGCAAGCATCAAATTCCCTGATAAACAAGTGGTGGAACTTTTTTGTTTTGATTTAATTCTGAAAGAACAAACCAAAGAGCACCCATATGCTCCCTTGATGCGTTTAAAACTAGATGCAGAGACAGGACTTAATTAGTGCACCCCAAGACTTTAGGTGCTTCCGATGCTACATCTTCTTCAAAGATCAAAATCATGTTTCAACCACAATTATATAGTTTAAGAGCAAAGCATATGACTCTGAAGAAACTATAAAGATCATCTGACGCTCTTCAGCAAGAACACTGGAAAACAATTGTTACAAACTGATGTATTTGCAGAACTGTGTTTTTCTTCTCTTGTGAGTTTCTTTTGGATTGTATGATTAAAATCTAAATAAATGTCTAGAATAGATTCTCTAAGAAAAATGTGATTTAGTTGTGGAGTGTGAAGAGTTAATCAGATCAGAACATAGAGACAACCAGCACCTGGGTTTAGATGAAAAACAGTGGCATTATAATGGGCATGATAGTCAATTGAACATATTCTATATGCTGTTTGCAGTCATAAAAAAGGCTGGGCTCAATTACTAGAGGGGATTCTATAAGCTGATTGCAATATACTGAGTTCTGTACGGGAGCAAGAGGGAAGGATATATGCTGTTTTTAAGTGATGCAGCAAGAGCTCTGTTTTAGTATAGATAGATGTCAAGTGGAAGAACCTTGGCCTAGGAGCAGTTTACTAGAAATTGATCTACAGACCTAACTTATCCTAACACTCTAGGGTCCAGATTCACAAAGGAACTTAAATGCCTAAACCCAGATTTAGGTGCACAAGTCCTAGTTTTAGGTCGCAATGTGACCCACAAAACTCCTGCTCGGCTGCCACCTAACCCTGAAGGTGCTATGTTTTTTCGGTAAAAGTTCTGTAGGAGCCTAAGTTTCCACCTCTAAGCGTGTGCACTGCTGCCTCACTCTAGGTGTACGGATGCCTATCTCCCACCTAAGCCCCACTGTGAGCCTCAAAACATGGGAAGGTAGGCATTCCCCTGCCTATCTTGCTGAGGGGTCCCAATCCAGTAGGCCTGCTCTGAGCACACCTTCTGGATTGTACTTTGTTCAAAATGGAGGTGGTGACAAAGACCTTAACTTTTAGTCTAGGGGTTAGGTGTTCACCCGGGATGAGGGACACCCAGGTTCAATTCTCCCCTGTGCCAGATGGGGGAAAGGGATGAGTAAAAGGGTCTCCTAGCTCTCAGAGTGCACTAACCACTGGACTATGGGATATTCTGGTGTGGGTCTGTCAATCTCTCCTGTTGAAGCTGTTCCACTGTGTATAATTAATTAGTTATTGGTGCAGGGAGACTGGGTTCCAGGTCCCCACCTCCCAGTGTAGTCATTCTTGCTCTTTCTCTGTCCCAATGACTATTTAAGTACCTATCCAAAATGGAAGAGCTTCAACATAAGAGACGGAGGCACAGATTATCTGATAGCCCTGTGGCTAGGGCACACTCATGAGAAGTGAAAGACCCCTGTTCAAATACTTTCTCCTCATTGGACAGAGGGGGGATTTGAATCTGGGCCTTCCCTTTAAATCCTACATCCTGAATGAGTGCCCTAAAATTCATAAGGTCTCCTCTGCCTCCGTTCCTTCAGCAGAGGAAACAAAGGCTCTGCTGCCTGACTGCAGGAGAGGGGTTTCCGGTTGTGGATTACTGGCAGAGATCAGCACCTCCCTGCAGTCTGGTCTTAGGCATCTAATTTCCCTGAGAAGGGTGAGCGTTAGGACACATGTCTCTCATCAGACTCTCCCATTGGCTAGCTTAGGCAGGTCCCGCCTAACGAGCTGGCTTTTGTGATTCCCCTTCTTAGGTGCCTATTTCTCCCCATGCAGGAAGCATGGGGTTGAACCCAGATTTTGTGAATCCCAGTGATTTTCTAGGTGCCTAAAAGTTAGGCCTTGCAACATTGAACTCCTTTTATGAATTTAGGCCTTTGTGTATATTTAATAAACACAAGTTATTTAGGACCCATCTGTGCCCTTGTGGTTTCTTTATTTTTTTTTTTGTGTATAAAGAGCAGAAGATGATGATGGGTGTGCTATAAGAACCCCACAAGAGAGTTGATGGAGCTTCTCCCCTTCCCCATAAATATTTCTGGCCTTCTATATACAACAAAAACTTCATAGGAGCTGGAGAACTTGTGAAGTGAACGAAGTGAACTAATGCTGGAGCAAACGTGACCCTGGGACAAAATGGACTCCAGGAGTCAGAGAAACCATAACTCCCTTGGAATGTGGGAGTTCATGAGGTGGTGAGAAAATGGAGTGTGCTCGAAAAGATCGAGAGTGACCATAAACCTTAATGGTTTCACACACACCTTCCTATACTTTCTTTAAAAAAGGAAAAAAAGAGGATGTTAGGATCAGATCTAATATATACTTGAGTAAATTTCCAAAATGAAAGTAAAGTATTGCTGAAAAACAAGTAGAGAGCAGAATGGCAATTTTGGAAGCAAAATTGCAGAAGGAGGTAATATAAAAGTAATGTACAGTAGTTGTTAGTGTATTAAGTAAGTTATTTGAATGCAAAAGTTATGGGGAGACATTACATGAATTTAAAGGGCTCTTCAGTGTAAAAGCAACACAAAGGTTCTGTAAAGAATATTAATGTATTGCATATATTACCTTGTACCTGAAAAAGGATCACTAATGATCTGCAAGGGTGACTATTGAAAGAAGACTGTGATCATATTAAGAGATCTGCGTTCTGTGAAACTGGTACAATGGGTGCAGTTAGAAAGTTTCTTCCGTTTTGAGAGAGATTACCAGCTCTACCAATATTAGAACCTTTCAACATGGAAGAAGCACTCCCCAAAAAAATTAAGGACAAGCATTGCGTGGAAACGCTGAACTTGAAAAGACTGCCATAGATAATAAAATGTGAAGCTAATACATTGTAGATTCAAATTTAATCCAGGGTTTATTCCTGCTGGCATAAGAGGGCCCCTGAGGCTGGCAATCCATCAAGATAGGGGAGGTGGAGGAAGTGGCCCAGTGGTTTCTGAAGTCTCCCTGAAAAGGGGCAGGGCTGTTTTGAAAGTGACCAATGAGCCTCCCCTTTCAAAAAGCAACAGACAATAAAAAGAGAGGCCTGATCTTGTTTAAGATGGGAAAAGGGGAGCTCTGGGGAGCAGGGTGGGTGTTTGTGTTTCTGTGAGATATGGGCAAGAGTTGACATAGGAATGGTTGATCCTTATCACTGCCCCCCCTTGGAGTTGGGAGGTTTGTTTATTTCTGGTTTTCCAGCTGGATAGAAGTCAACTGCCATGATCAACTGGGCTGGCGAGCGCTCCATGCTGATCAAACAGGAAATGGGAATTCAAAAGTTCCCGAGGCTTAACAGGGAGGGGCTGTTTCCTGTGTCCCTGGCTGCTGTGCAGCAGATTTGAAAACTATCACCAGAATGGTCACAGTGGAGCATTGTGGTCTACCTCCTGGAGGCCTATTCAGTTGACTTAAACAATGCTGCATGTACATGGCTTCTCTGTCAACCTATCAACATCATAGAATCATAGAATATCAGGATTGGAAGGGACCTCAGGAGGTCATCTAGTCCAACCCCCTGCTCAAAGCAGGACCAATCCCCAGACAGATTTTTACCCCAGTTCCCTAAATGGCCCCCTCAAGGATTGAACTCACAACCCTGGGTTTAGCAGGCCAATGCTCACACCACTGAACTATCCCTCCCCCAATTCCCCCAATCGAATTAAGTGATACCCCTCTCATGGAGGTGTAGCAGTTAAGTCGGTGGAAGGGACCTGGTAGTGTAGATACATTATTAAGTTGACGTAAGTAGGCTTCCATCGACCTAAGTTTGTAGTGTAGACCAGGCCATAGTCTGTTGTCCGTGCATGAGGTCTTGCCAGCAGTCCTGGGCCCTGAAACATGAATGCTCATGGTCCTTTAGTCAGACTACTGTATCTGGTGCCCAAAAGGTAAAGATATATCCTGAGACATCTTGGGCATAGATATTTGAACAGTCACATTCTTTATTACTGAGGACATTTTGAATGACAATAGGATTTGTGGATTTGTGTGTTTGCTCCTGCTCTTCATTCCTATAATCTCTATGCTTGACATCACAATCATTCCCATCAGAACCAATTAGATCACCCAAATTGAGAATTATGACATTAAGTGGTAAGTGGAAAGATCAAATGGAATCTTATGAAACAAATGTCTCTGAATGCAGATGTCTCCATCCAATAAGAACAAAGGAAAAGAAAATCATAACAAGGGAAACTTTGTGATTAGAACAGTTTTCAAATTGGTTCATGAGGCATCACTGCCTCTTGGAGGGTTCCTCTTGGGGGGAGCGGTATCTCTGTGCAAAGCTTTAAAACACTTTAATTGTTAATCATATTTTGCATATTACAAAACTGTGTGAGACTGACGTTTGAACAGGGTTTAAATTAGTTCAGAGACTCTTTGTGCTGTAATAGAATAAGGGTATGCCAGGACACAACCTCCCTCTCCTCCTAATCAGTGTTACTCTACAGATAGTGAGCCAGATGCACTCTAGTGGGTGCAGAAAGTGTGCATTTTGCATCAGTGACTTAGCGATGCCATAAGGGAAATTCCATCCTGAGGGATGCCAGGATCAGTACTGCAAACACCCTGCACCAGGCATTTTGTCTGGGGAGGTCACCTTTAAATCCCAGCCAGGATTACATAGGTTGGTCTGTAGGAGCTGTGCATCTCCTAGCCAGCCTGACTTGGCCCAATTCCAGGCCCCACAGTGACTTACATAACTGCACCTTCATCCAGGCAGGATTTTTGCTGCTGAGAGCCCATAATGTGGGTTGCACAAGCCAATAAAACCTAAGGGGTGAATCCAGTCCTGTATTTTAATGACACTTCATTTTTAGATTCTCTTTAGCAGGTATTTGTCAAGAACAGCAAGGCTAATGTCAGCTCTAATTATCCTGCAACTAGTGCTGCCAGAACAAACACTCTGAAGTCCTGGAAACAGATTCTGCAATCCTAAAGTAACTCCAGACCTCCTGCATGGCATATGTCTGAAAGACAGGACCCAGTGCTGCTTACTCCTGAATTGCCGTCCCTGCCAAGGTGTTAAGTTGCACAGATGGGTAAAAGTAAAATGGAGATTTAAAAAATGAGGTTTCAAATGCCTAAACAGGTTTCTGTCGATGGCAACCTAATAAGAGGTAATTCTCTAAACCTATTGTTTCCATTTTGTTTCTAATTACATTCAACTGTAAGGTTAGTTCTGCTCTGATATGCACTTTAATTACTCTCTCATTGTTGAATTTCTGTGTTATGATCCCTTTAACACACTGTAAGAAATAGACATTTAATTAACCAGATGTTACTCAGTAAATCTTAATTTTTACTCTCTGAATCAGAAAAGCAAATTTTAGCTGATACAAAAGGACAAGGATTTTTAAATTAACTTTTTATTCTCCTTTAGGTTTTTATGCTCATAAAGGAATGGAGGAAAAAGGGAACAGATGCTTTTACATATATAATCTAATGAAAAATATCTTCATGTAGTTCAAACAAGATCCTTGTGGTATGCAGTATTAGTGCTTGTTAACTGGTCCAGCTTGTATGTATATAGGATCGATAATTTGACATGGTTACTTTCTTTTAGCTACAAGTTATCCCAGCATTTCTATGTATCAGGTAGTTTTCTTTTTGAGTAGAAGCTTAAAAGGACAAATTCAACACATGTCCTGAGTAGCCTAGTTGAACACTTGGCAGATGTGTGGGGTGGGTGAGTGCAGAGGAATCTTACTCCCTCTGCTATATCCAGGTTGCACAGCAGCTGTGGAACTGCTCTGCAAGAGGCCCAAGGCCTGAAGCAGTCCTTGTGGACACTTATGTAGACTTCCCTTCCCCATGGGCCCTCTGGCCTTGCGCCTTCCCTAGCCTGCTCATCAGGGCCAGCTCCAGGGTTTTTGCTGCCCCAAGCGGCGGGAGGGAAAAAAAAAAAGCCGTGATTGGCGGCAGGTCCACCGCGCCGCTTTCTTCTTCGGCGGCAATTTGGCGGCAGGTCCTTCCCTCCGAGAGGGACCAAGGGACCCGCCGCCAAAGATCCCGACGTTCCGCCCCTTCCCCTTCGCCGCCCAAGCACCTGCTTGCTGAGCTGGTGCCTGGAGCCAGCCCTGCTGCTCATGCCATCTCCTGTATGTAGGGTGACCAGATGTCCCGATTTTATAGGGACAGTCCCGATTTTTGGGTCTTTTTCTTATATAGGCTCCTATTACCCCCCACCCCCGTCCCAATTTTTCAAATTTGCTGTCTGCTCACCCTACCTGTATGCTGCTTAGTTGAGAGTTTACGTGACGCCTTCTCTATGAATTGAGGATGTGTCAACACTTAACGACTATGCTTATCCATCCCTAACACACACAATGGATCTTCTTCATCCATGGAGGTCTTCAGCCATGGAGAAGTTAGCTGGGTTTGCCCCCTTGTGCAATTCTAGTCTGAAAAGTGACTCAGACCCAAATCCTCAAAGGTGTTTAGGCCCCTAACTCATTGAATACCCTAAATATCTTTTGAGGATCTGGGATCCAGTCATAATAGCATTATGTGGTCCCAACTTCATTTTCTCTGTATGATTTCCCTATCAAATGTAAAGAGATTTTCTTTCTGTCGGTCTTGCATATTCAGCCTGAGATATAAGAGGCAGGCTGGAGTCTTTCCTTCTTAAGCATCAACACCAGTAAAAGTCCTGTAGCTGTAAATTATGGCTGCAGTGACACCTGTGCTACCTCTGCCTGGCAGTTTGTGGAGGTGTAACCACCTGGAACTTTGTTCACTTGATGCAGAAGAAGGGAATTGAGTTCATTATCCCAGGGCTGTGCTGGCTCTGTACCACTCACAGGAGTAAAAAGCATCAAGGCCTTATTTTTGTTCTTAAAATCAGCTGATTTGACTCTGAATTCACGCAGGACAGAAATGCAGAGAAGATTCACTGCTAATTCTAGCAGGCTCTGCAACCTCTGCCTGAACAGGCCCTTACCTTGGGAGGGCACCCCCTAGGGAAGGAGGTGAAGGAGAGAGACTAGCTGTTCTGAATGTGCTCGGAGCCAGCTGCTCACCCCAGGCAGTAGATGGAGCAATGAACTGCTGAGCATCATGCCAGAAGCCTCATCAAGTGTTCAGCTGGGGCTGCAGAAGCACAAAAGTGTCAAGGTTTTGAATGCTCCTGGGTGAGATACAAGGAGTTTTTTTTTGGGAGGGGGTGCACTATAGTGCCCCCATGGCAAGCTTTCTTGGGATCTCCCCCATCTCCTGGCTGCTGGAGTTGCAAAGTGGGGTATCCGTCATGGCTGTTGGTGCCCCCAGAGAGAGTTCTGGGCCCTACTCTACCCCACAGCTGATGGTGCCCCTAAGGGAGACTTCTTAAGGAAACTATCCCCATCCATGTAGTTGTTAGTGCTTCAAGGAATAGGCTTCCTCACAGGCTCCTTCTATCTCATAAGGGCAGCATTACCGCATGGATGGGCCTTTCTCCACATCTGATGATCCTCCAGGGTTAGGGCTCTCTTTTGGATTTCCTGCACTGTGGGTGATTGGGGTGGGTGGGGAAGCAGCTACAATATGGGAGGCCAAAATGAGTGTGTCTGCAGGGCAAGTGTGGCAGTTTGCATGAGCCCTGAGCAGGTGCTGTTTTTACATAGTCTATTTTCAGAGTAGACCTGTATTTTAAGTGCCAGATTCATCCCAGATTTAACTGCATTATCTTCAGTAGAATTACACCAAGGATCAGTTTGGACCAAAATGTATAAGTACTTTGTGATCTATTTTGTTGTATTATTTTGTGCTATGATTCCATTACCCAATCCCACTGAGTTTATAAAGTGTAATGTCATGGTAGATAGGGGACTTTCAAGGAACACTTACATGCTATAGGAAATGAGGCTGATTACGCTGTAGCCAGGTGCCACTCTTCCCTCTGAGTTGATACTGCACCAAAACTTAAGCATGGTGATAGGCGACACAGCACTATTGAGGCTGTCTTTCAGATGAGATGTAAAACTGAGGTCCTGGGCACTTATGGGCAATAAGGTCACATGCCCCTTTTTTTGAATAGTTGAGATGTTAACTCTGAACATCTGTCCTGATGGTAGTAGCTTTATTAGCCTTGATCCTGCGTTAAACTGCATGAGAATTTGGTGTTCCCCTTGTGATAGGGCCAGTGAGATTGATATTCAACATTACACACAATAGAAAATTATTCCTAGCTTCTCTCACCTCTTCCATTCTAACATGGAATGAGGAGTCTAAAGCTACCTGACCATTCCCTACCTCCAGATTTCCACATTCCCAACTCCCAGCAGCATTTCTCAATATTTCCAGCAACCTTAAGAAAGCCATCAAATGGGTGCAACTAGATGCCTGAATAAGAATCCCCAGGAGAAATTGTTAGGGCTGTACACAATAACTTCCCAAGGTTACAACACAGTCCCTTCCCCAACACATTATAATCAATCCCCCCTCTGAGGATTCCTCACAACTTTCCTTAACAACCAACCTAACCTCTTATAATTTCCACGCTGACTCATACAAGCCTCTCACTTTGCTGAAGTCAGGCAGAACATAATTCTTCCCTCCTCTCTATCTGGTCTATTTCAATGGCACTCAGTCTTTCTTTACAATGTCACTGAATATGGCCAGAGACCCATAACAATAATACAAAGGGGTATGTTCTTCCCTTGATACTTACAGCACAGAGCGTCCATTAAAATTAATGGGTATTGTATGTGCAATGAGGGGTGAATATAACCCCCAAAATCTTTCTTTCATTCTCACCTTTTTTTCAAGCTAAGGTTTCTGTTTCAATTATATCTAATGAATGGTATGTGAAGGCAGAGTTTTGCTAAAGTTAGTCACATCAAAGTTGCCTCTTGGTCTAAATACATATCTTGGCTCCCCAAACTCATCCCTGCGAAGTGGTATCAGTCTTACATCCTGCAGCTCTTGCAAAACTTTATATTAAAATTTCCCAAACTGATGATGTATAATATGGTCACGATTAAGGCAACTTTGCCACATAGGTCATGGAAGTCCCAGAATCCCTGACGTCCAGAGACCTCTGTGACAGTCTCTGCTTCAGCCCCAGGGGCTGTGGGACTCTGGAGCTGGCAGCCAGCAGGGCCCTGGCAGGGTTCCAGCGACAGGTGACAGACTCCTGAGGGAGCCCTCCTCAGGGTTCCAGGGATGGGTGACAGCCTCATGCAGGGAGGGGGTTGCCTCAGGTGAGCAGCTGGGGGTGTCCCATTTTCGTTTTTGGGAAATATGGTCACTCTGCAGCTTCCAGGGTGAATCAGCCCGACAGCTCCCAGCCACCACGGTGGTCAGGGAAACCATAGAGCTGCAGCAGCAAAAGTCACAGGCAGGTTACGGCTGCTGTGAATTTTTGTTTATTGTCAGTGACTTTTACTAAAAATAACCATGACAAAATCTTAGCCTTAGTAATTATACACAAGGAAGTTATACTATATGATAATGATACTGAATATTATTACAAACCAATATGTATGCAGAAAGCAGTGACATCCGGGAATATGTTACCTTAATGGGTAACTATCAAGGATTAATTGGTCTTTGGTCTTTGTCCCTTTTGATGCCCAGCCTATTTTTTGGTAAAGTAAGAACAGATTCTGTAGGGCTGTTCTCTCTGAACCAAAGTCTCTATTCCTTATTAAAACTGTAACCCAATTGCTAATTCTCTCCTTGCACTTCAGGACTAGCTGCTTCTAGAATTTTTACATGCCCTGTTTGGAAAGAGTAGCAGTCAGTATTTCCATATATAACACAGTCTGAGTCAGTCCAGATACCATAAAACAAATTATATAGGAAATAAGAGGTAATACATTTAATTTTAAGCTTGGGGGTCTCATGGTGGTAGGTCTGATAAAACTATTCCACAGTTTGGTAGCAGAATATTGCATCTATTTCAAAGCCTGGTTGAAATCTGACTTTCCACTAACATGCAGGTTTCAGATATGTGCCCCCAGCCCTAATGCAGCCCCTTTAGAAACTTAGATCCACCTCACATATCCACTATGAAAACAGTTTTTTGAAGAATTATATTAAAAGAAATAAAATTACATACAATCCTGTATGTTTTCATTTGTTCTCACTACAGCCATGAAATATAACTAATCTAATCTGCTACTGCTTTGCTGACAGCTCTGACAATTGGTGTTGAAACTGTGTCAGTGCTGTTGGCCGATGGATGTGATGCAGTTAGGAGGGAGGGTCTAGAGGCCAGAACTACAGGGAAGAGAGGCGGTCAGTGCTAATGAGGTAGGGGGCAACCACTTTGTAATGCCATGTTTGCCTGTATAATAATTATTGGTTGCTGGAGAAAGGTCAGAGATTTGGGAACAGATGAAACACAACCAACTATGAAAACAAATGAGAAAAGCAAATGTTTTAGTGGTTCATTTAGGGATGGAGTCTAACAGTAGTTAGATTGAGTGTTGCCAGATCAGGGGAAATGGGGCCTGGAATTAACAAAGATGAAGGGAACTGACCCTGCCAGCAGGTAGGGGATTTGGGGGACAACTACTGCAGTGGTGGGGTGCAAAATAAACTTTATTAAGAAAATGCAAAAACAGGGAAAATTCAATAGTGAGGGGTATGGGGTTTGTTAAGGTAGACAATTGGGGAGGGGTTTCTTTTAGTAAATAGGATAGGGGGTTTCAGTAGTGGAGTACAATACAGTTGGGTACAATACAGTTGGTAACCAATTAACACTGAAGTATAAATGTAACAGGTAGCTAACAGTTTCTATGTAAAGGGTGTCTCACAGCAGCATATAACCAACTAACAGTTATGGGTAAAATGTGTTAAATAACCAACAACTCTAGGTAAAAATATGTCACAGTGGTGTAAATGTAAAATGTGAGGTGTGTTAGAAAGGAAAAGGGTAACCAATGGGGGTTTATGCTAGACTTTAGTAATACAATTGAGGTTTGGCAGCAGTAGGAGCGGGGTGAGCACGTGGGGGAAGGGATTAAAAGAGAGAGAGAGAGAGAGAGAAAGGCAGTGGTAGAGGAATGAGGTTGGGGGATGGCGGAAGAGGAGCACGTGGTGGAGCAGAGACCAAAGGCAGAGGCGCTGCGGAGGGAGATTTAAACTCAGGGAGACACAGAGAGCAGACAGGCTGCAAGTTTAAACAGCAGAGAGACTGCAACGAATGACTGGGGAGCTCGGGGGGAGACACGGGCAAGCTTGGGGGGGGGATAGCGGGAAGACAGACTTAACCACAATTATACAGAACACAGCAAAATCTTATCTATGATCTAACTTAACCAAGACTACACAAATTAGCAAGTAACAGAACACAATACAAACAATTTTTTAACCCTAACTTAACCACAGCTATGCAAAATGAAATTACAACTTATCTGGACTAAGAACCTGATTCTAATAGGTGCACCTTACACTCCCTGCCACTTCTTTGATCGGGAGGGGGAGCAGTTCCAGAGGGCAGAGTAGTGTGTGCCCAGGGTACAACCCGGGTGTGGGGGGGGTTAACTAGTGGTGGCTGCAGCATTGGGGTGGCTGCAAGCCGGCAGCCCAGGATACAGTCCAGGAAGGCACAGCCTAGCAGCGGCACAGGCTTATTTCTAGCAGCAAAGGCGCTGCGGAGCCAGAAACAGATTACAGATACAGACCAAGGAGTTAGCTTGAGTCTGTCTGCTGGGGAAACAAGGCCAGCAGCTAGGACAGGGGGAGTTTGCAAGAGGGAGTTCTTACCATTCCCCAGGACAGCAGCAAGCACAGAGACAGGAACGGCAGTAGCATCGGAGGATGGAGAGAGGACTCCATTCGCTTACAATAATCAGGAGATCTCCAGGCACAAATTCGTTGTTCGTGGGAGGAGAGTTTAAAAACGGGGGTACGCTCAAAACCAAACGAGAGCGGGGAGAGGGCCCCCCAAAGACCCCTAGCTGATCAGACCAGGTGGCAAAGCAAGGACCTTCTCCGGGGGTCTGATCAGAAAATGTCTGGTTTTAAGGGCAAACTCAGGCAGTTTCCCGCCAGTAACTTTGATTGGTTCCCCTTAATCCAGGGGAGGAGAGAAGGCTGGGAAACTGCAGGTAGGCACAGGACATGTCTGGGCAAGTTCTGAGTCACAGGTATGACTCATATACTCAGCTATGTGGCCACTTTAGGTCTTGCATACCTGGGCAGAGCACCCTACACCGAGCCGGGTCCGAACAAAGAAGCTAGACAAAGGAGCGAAAAAGCCCCCACCTCCCTGAGCAAAGCAATGGCTCCAGTCAGTCTGCACAAGCCATTTTCATGAGCAGGGCCAGGCTATGACTTTGGTCAGTTCCATGGCCAGGGGAGGGGTGGCCACTCAGCACAAACAGAAATGAAGGGGGGAAAAAGGGGGGGGAATCCAGCAGGGGGACAGCTGTAACAGACAGAAACAAAACATATAGGGCCTGATTCTCACACTAAGCTCTCTGGGGCTTTACAGTGGGTGGAAAGAGCTTTCTGGGAATATCCGCTCTGCAGGGTGCCTTACTGGGTGCCGGGGTAGAACTGGTGTTAGGGCTCTGCTCCAACCCTCAGTGTAGAGAGTGTGTTGGGGACGTAGGGGGTGTGCACTGCACCACAGTTATTCTTTGCTTTCCTGGGCCCATAGGGAGCCTAGCCCTGCTCTATCTTACAGTGGGGGCTGGGCAGGCCACAGTTTAGCTGTAGAATATGGGGGACAAAGGTGGTGAAAACACTTGTGAACACATCCCTGTAGCTCTGTCCCAAATGTAGGAATGGAGTACTGGAGAATAAGGTTAACAGAAAGGAAGGATGCTCTTGTGGTTAAAGCACTGGACAGGTTCTCAGGAGACTTGGATTGAATTCCTGGCTCTGACACAGTCTTCCCATGTGAACATGAGCAAGTCATATAAGCTCTGTGTTCCCCATTTGTAAAAAGGAAGTCCTAAGCAAGGGTGAAAAGCACGTTTCCTACACCAAGCATAGCACTCTGTCTCCCCACAGCAGTGCAGTTTATGTACCAGGGTTCCCCTGCTGCAGGTTTTTGGGGTGGCAACTGAATCTTTGTGTTGGATCTAAAGGGCCTCACAGCCCTTTATCCAATGGCCCCAAACCTCCCCCCACAATAGTGTAGTTGGAGTCCTTGTACATCACAGCTCCCACATTCTGCAGCGTCCTGTGCAGCAGAGCTATATAACCTTCACTGTCTATTGGGTCTTCTGTGCCAATAGAAGAAGAGGCAGGATTTCCCCAAGAGGCAAAGGGTGATTTCAATGAGAGTTTTGGCTCTGTAAGGATTGCAGGATCAGGCCCAAAACCTGTAGGAAAAATTGTGCTCTGAGACAAGGATGCTGAGCAGATTCAAGACCTAGCAGTGAAGACCCAGGAAAAGATTATGTACAAATGTTCTCCCCTTTTAATTTTTACAATATAAAAATAAATTGCTCCCAACTAATTGAAGGAGTTCTGTGCTAAAATCCAGATTCGATCACCAATGCAATTTATGGGCTGGAGTTTACTACCTGACCCATGCTTTTTACCTCCAGCTGTGCCTAAATTCTCTTAAAGGATATACCTCTTTAGTTGCTTAATTGAGCTCTCCCTTTAGGAAGATATTACCCATTCAGTGAACTCCTATTTGCTATAAATAGACCGGGTGACTCATTACCACCTTTTTAATATAAAAATTCCCATAAGAGACTGTACCACAGTCTTTATTTTAACCAATCAAAACAAAAAGTGCCAAACAAAATGGTCACCCGGTTACTAAATGACATTTTCCCAAGTAGTGATGGCATAAGGTCAAAGTTCACATGACACTTCCTGGTAGAAAACTCCTCATCTCATGGCTATACCTTTATTCCAGACAGTGATAAACTACAAGGTCAGTTGCAGCTTTCCATCTCACTGGCCATATTTTTATATAAGGTACATTTAATAATATATTCTGTGCCAATCCTCTAAGCATTTTATGATCTAACATTAATTTTATAATTAGTCTCTAATTTATTTACTCTTCCTCACCAAGAACCCAGTAATCCTCTTCTAAGCTCAAAAATCATCTTAAAGCTATCCAGGCTTTGTAGAAGCCCTTTTACCCAACACGTTTCCTCCCACACAGTAAGACCTGCATATTTCAGAATTTTTCTAGAACACTCCAAAGAAAATAAAGAGAGGGGGTAGAGCCTGTTGGCCAATGAAAACAACAAACAAAAGCCATTCATCCACACCACCCACATACACAAATTAACATCATCTAGATTTTCTGTTCCAGGCATTCAACCCCTTTAACCTGGCAACAAGCATTTAGACTATGATAACTATGTAGTTCCCACACCCTTATGTACATCACTCTAGTTCACTGCAAACTTCCCAGAGCAGGACAGGGTCCCCAGGTACAGGGAGTGTCTGATACAAATTTTATACTGCATTCCATGTTAGACAAAAAGTTAATAATAGCAAGGCTATTATGCTGACTGCTATGCACAGTAACTGCTTAGAGACAGCCTTTGGCTGTGTATATGGCTTTAGCTCTACTAATGCTCATGTACTTGTGTGGAATTTAAAGAATGTGGTTTTGTCTAAATAGTCAATAAATTAGTAGAGAAATAACTATGTGGTTGCCTGGTGATCTCTTTAGAAAAAAAGAAATCTCAGTGCTGGTGAAACTGAGGAAGAAGGTCATATTTTTGTTGTTTTTCTTTGTTAAAGAGGAGGCTAATTGTGTTTAATATTTTATAAATTATTGATTGCAAAAAGCATAAGTGGTTTTCTTTTTCCACAAGGAGAACTGCCTTTGGTTGCATGTAAAAGTGGAGATGATGAGGATAGTGCACGGAGTGAGGAAGATAGTGGGAGAAATGGTCATAACTGCCCTTATACCTTGTAAATGTTGCAAAATGGGAATGAATTTGCCAAGTGGGTCAGAACCATCTACCCTTTTCCCCAGGGCAAACTGCAAAAATGTCAGAACTAGTGGCATTTCATCCCTTAACTTCCCAAATTGGCAAAATGTTAGCTTTCACATTCAAATAATTATAAACTGATAGCTACACCCATGTTGGATCGCAAACGGCATTTGCCACAGGTGGCAAGTTTTTGCTCAATAAATTATGCACCCCCTATTAATGGTTGTTAGATAACATGAGATATATTTATGTGATTCCACAGAGCTATAAAAGTTTATTTGCTCACATATGCCTTTATGTGAATATTATCCAACTTTTTTTATATCCAAGAAGCTAACAAGCTCTTGTTGTGAATTCTAGCATTAAATGCAGAATTTACAAGTGGTAAGTTCATATAAATCATCCAGTAGATCATTTAGTTATTGGAACACCTATATTTTAACTGTAGGAGCTGTGGTTTGTGTCTGAAAATTCTTTTTTCAAAACTGTGCACTGTTTGACTGTAAGAAATGTATAAAGTCTCCAGTGAATAAATAAAGGCTTCAGAAAGCATTTTAATCCTGGAGATATGCCATTTGCCATTGAGGAATGTAACAGGGTAGCTGGCCCATTAAATTAAACTGGGCTTAGTGTTCCTGTTCCAGTCTAGGTGCTCCCATGTGGGCCAAGTAGGAGGGTCAGATCAGATTCACTCAGGAGACAAGAGCTGCTAGAGAGAGAAGGTGGTTGCTGGGAGAGGGTTGAAGGCAGGAGAGCAGTGAGAGGTTTACTGGCTGGTATCCCTGACAAGGGGCTGAAAGTGATAGCAGAAGCAGAGGGAGATGCTTGCTGGTTCGAAGTTAGAAAGTCAGAGCCAAGGACCAGGGTGGGCTGAAGGAAGGAGGTGTGGGAGGTCAGCTACATTCTGATGTTTCCTTGATAGAGAACTGGACTCCAGAGGAACCATAGAATGCTGTGGGAGTTCCTGCTGAGAAGAGTGGGGTTGCACCCCAGAAGGAAGGGCTAAGGTGGCTGTTCAAGGAGTCAATGCAAGGAGTTAACTTTCTTGCTGTTGCTTAAGTTTGATTTCATTTGAAAAACTATCAAAGAAGTATTTTGCTTAAAATAGTTTTTAAAAGATCATATTTTTCTCTTACATGTCATGTGGGAAACGCTGTGGGATTTGGTGTTCAATGTAACTTGTGATTTGAGTATATATAAATGTTCCTTTTCATTAGGTATGCTGAATGCTGCTTTGCTGGACTAATTCTTATTCCTGACTTAGGCCTAAATTCTGATCCCTGTTACATGGCTGTAGCACCCACTAGAACTTAGGTTGCAAGTTCAAGTAAGTGTGTGAGTTTTTTTCCATTTCTTTAGTGGACGGGGTGAAACCACATCATGGGCTAGAAAGGGATAAAGGCCAGTCAGTCACATTTACTATACCTGTGCCATAATTAATTAGTTGTTTCCCAAACAAAGGGGGTGAGACTAAGAGGGAACAGGTCATAACTCAGTAGATACCTGGGTGTCATTAAAGGCTGAGATAATTCCTTCTATGGAAGAGACCACGGGGAGATGAGCAGCTCCTGTGAAGGATCTGGAGTCATCATCATCAGAGGACCAAACACCTCAAGAAGACCCAGTCTGAGGGAGTCAGTGCTCAATACCAGAGCTGGGGAGAAGACTCCAGAGTAGCTCCAGAAAGGGAACTGGGAAAGGAGCCCAGGAGATTGGCTGATTGTTTGGAACTTTGGAGACAAGTTACCCCTTTTGTTACCCTGAAAGGGATCTAAAGTCTGTGCTTCTCAGCTGGAGGACTGGGCTCTGGACAAAGGCAAATGGCCTGCAGGGGGAATGACACCTGAAACAGGAAGCTCTGACAAGAGGGAATGTTGTTGCGGTGACTGTTAGGCACTCCATTATATTTCTGAAAATGTCTATCTTGAGAATTTTTCATACACTGTACAAACAATTTTAATTTGCCTGAAAAAACAACTAAAATTTGAGCTTGCTGCCAACCTATTGTTATTCCCACAGACTTTCTTTTCCCTGTACTGGACATCTGACATCTCAAAACCATTTCACAACTGACACTATCTGCTCAAGACAGTCCTATGACTAGCTACCATATGTAAATTATATATTCAAGCACTGAGGTGTATAAAAGAACTGGCTGAGAAAGCTTCCATAGAATTTGTCTGCACTGTGCATAACTCAAGACAATTATTTTAGCCCTTTACTTCCTCCAGCACCAAACTCATAGCCAGTTAAAGAAAAATGGGCACTTTCAGACGGACCTGTCTTTTTGTGTCCAATACAGTATGGGTGAAATTTATTCCTGTACACCACTTAAGTTGTATAGAAGCCTTCAGATTGAGTCTTAAGGGAGACTTTAGGCCTTGTGCTGGATCTTTCCACGTGAGTGAAATATACTGTATCTGAATAAAGCTGCTTTATTTGTGACTTTTTTTTTTGTCTCTACAAAACTTTATCAATAACTCTTTGCCAAATATGTCAGAAAGAAAGAAGTTTCTGGAATAGTTTGGTTAGTACAGTGAGGACAATACGCCGTTGAGACTTAAGAGCATTTACTGTGCCAGTGTGGGAGGAAAAAGGTAAATATCAGCTTGCTTCCAAAGCTGACACAGGACTTCTAGGAGGGCAAGTTGTGTACAGTGGCCCTCTGTACAGTGATGGACATCCTGAGATACTCAAGTAACATAGATAGTGCCCAGTAAGGTGAACAAGGTATATCCATCCTTTTAGTTTCACTATACAGTATTGTGTATGGGATAGAGAGAAAGCAGGCAAGAGGTTAAGTGGATATCAGGATTAGCAGAGTTGTAAAAAAGGGAGAAACTGTGGCATTTCCTCAAGTGATTCAAAATATGAGGCTGATCATGAAATGCTTTTGCTGCTTCTTGCCCCTGAAAACTGAAAGTTGCCTATTACTACTACTGAAGCAATAATTTAACCACTAACGCCAGGAAAACCCAGAATTGGCTGGCATTGCCCATTATTTTTTTTTATGCTGACTCTTAGGGGCAGACATGTATAGTCCTTAATAGGAATCTTTTCTGATGATTTGGGTAAGAGTTATTTTAATTGCAAACAAATCTTGACAGATGTCAGCTTCTCAGATTCAGTAAATCAGTGCCAGTCATTAAGCAGTAACCTGGCTAGGGAAGGTATTGTGCTTCTACAAATGCAACAATGCCCCATTTTTTGACAGAGTATTAATTACAGGCCTTGGGAAATACAGTATGACCAGTTATATTAAATAGCTCCTGATTGTCCATTTTCATAACTATCACAATTACAGATGAGTAGCTGCCTTCAGCTAAAGTAAAAATGGATTGTGAACCGTGCCTTTTCCTGGGATCAAACTTGTCTCAAGGTTTGGAAAGGCATGGACAACTTATTTTTCTCTTGTTGCATGTTTCTGCATTTCCTGGTTCTGGTCAAGACTAGAAGTGGAAACATCAAAATACTGCTGGAGAGGCTGTTCTGGTGGTATTTCCAGCCCACAAGGAAAGGAAGTGTTGAATAGTACTCTTCCTAGAAGATGAATCCTGGGTTTGATCCTCCATTGGTGGAAATCAGTGTAGCTCCATTGAATTCAATAAACTGGAGTAGCTCTATGCCAGCTGAGAATCTGGCCCAATGTGTATAGTTGGTTCAATCTTTCCTTATAAGGCAGTCTCTCCAGGTCTTATTTTTGTTTCTCTTCCCTGAATTTCCTTGAGTTTGTCAATATCTTCTGGTACTGGGTGCGACCTGTGAGCCCCTCAATGCTAACTGGCAAGGGGGTTACAAGAATATCCTGATTCTGGTGTGGACATTCAGTTTCACCAAAGAGTGTCTGTCCTGTGAGGTCTTGAAAGCAAGCTAGGGTCACACTGGTGGTTGTTCTTGTGAAATGTACGTACAGATACTATGTAAGGAGTTATGTGTATATATACTGAAACCATGTTCTCAGATTCTGTATCACAGCAGAGGTGAAGAAACATGTTTCCTGTCAGACAAAAGATGTTTGTTCACCTGTCTGTCTGTTGGCATGTAAATTAAGCATTGTAAGCTAAGACAATGGAGGCACTTTCCATATGAAGTCAACAGGGAAGAGCACACAGGGTGGGAAGAGAACTTTATCTGGAGATACACATCAAAGGTTTGCTGGACTGTATTTGGGAAACAGAAAAGACATCCCGGCATCCTGCCCCTAGGAAGTAAATAGGCAGTGTATTTATATTCATGAAAAGGGGATCTCAAACAGCCTTGGTTGAAATGCTGCTGAGGACATTTGGGGTGAGATAAACTTCTTTAGACAGAAGGTTAGCCTGTAAGATTAGTCTCTAGAAAGTCTTTTAGGATTTTTAGATGTAATCTTTTGCTTCCATTATCCTTACTCACCATCTCTTGAAACAAATGTGTCCATAATTTCACTGTAAATATATATCAGTGCAGTGATTATGAAGCTAGGTGCTGCTCCTGAACTGAATCATACATGCTGCTGTGTACACTGTTCCCTTAGAGACAGCAGACCTGGTATTTCTATCTGTGTTTAGTGGATAAAGGGCTGGACACTACAGGGGAATACTTCAAGGGTGCACCTACTTTGCCTTGCAAGTTAACAGTAAGGGCTGCCATAGCTCAGGAGAGAGTGCTTAGGTGGATAACAGGCTGTTGATGTCAGGGAGCTGACAGACAGTTAAGCACAAGCAAGCCGCCTCCTCACTTGAGGCAGAGGGGAAACAAGGTGAATTACAGTCTTGGGTACCCTGGGAACTGTCACACTGGGGTGTTTCCATATTTGAGTTGCGCAAAAAGTCCACTTGCACATGCTGCCACAAATCACATTGTTTCTTGCTGCCTGAAACTCAGTTCTGACTTCTTGTCCACCAGCACTCTCAGTATTACAGCTTTTCAGGGTTTCCCGTCCTGTTGAATATCTCTCTCTCTCTGTGTTTTCTTCTAAACACATCTGTAGTGGTGTGGCTGGAGCAGCACCGCTTGTGGACCTTCTGGGTACAACTGATGTAGCTGCAGATCTCCTGGGATGTGAGGGGAAGAAGTGTCTGTTTTTGGTGCCCACTGAGACAGACTCTGACCTGCTGGCTAACTGTACCTTCAGTCTTATGATCCTCTTATGGGTGGGCTCGAGGGGCGCCAGTCCAAAACATTCTACGACAAAAAGCAAATGTAACTCAACACTGGCCCATCCTCGAGTCTTCTGTGTGGCAGCATTCCTGCCCTTTCCTCTGGGCTTGGTTCCCAAACAGTCTCTGATTCAAGCGTTGCTGGCTCCTTGGGGGTCTAGCTGCTCCTTCCCAGGCCTGTCTCAGCAACTATGCAAGCAAAGGTCCCTTCAGACAGTGAGGCAGAGCTTCATCTTCCTTTCTGGCCAGCCAGCCATGAACTGAGTCAGGGTCTCTCATTTTATTCCCCCTCAAGGCTTGGTATTGTCTGCATGTATAGTGGGGTGGGGCTAGCTGGGCTCAACGGCTCTCCTTAACCCCTTCTGTGCTAATGTGGGATTTCTCTCCCCGTCACGACATCTTACACTTTTTCAGGGTGATCTCATTTTCTGAACTTTTGCATGTTTCTATAGTTGTAGAACTTTTTGTTATCATTCCATCCTTGCTGTTTTTCATATCCTTCTATCTCACAACCATCTGCACATTTAATTCGTGTGTTGTTTGCTCCCTCTCCCTAGATTATCAATGAATAAGTTAAATAAGACGGGGGGTAAAATTTCCATAAGTGCCTAGGTGACTTAATGACTAAGTTGACTTTCAATGAGACTTGAGTTCCTAAATCTCCCTTTTAAAAAGTCATTTTGTCACTTAAGGCCAGATTTTTATTTGGGTGCCTGAAGATGTAGACGGGTGCTTTTGAAAATCCCAGGAGGCACCTACGAACTATTTAGAGGCCTAAACAGTTTTGAAACTCTAGCTCTTAGGAGCCTAAGTCACTTAGGCACTTTGAATTTATGAATAACTCCTGTAGCATCCCATCACAACACTTTATAACAATGTGTGTGTGGTGGGTATTATCCTTTGTTTACAGTCTTTTAATCAGTTTGCAAACCATGTGTTCATCTTCCCCAGCCAATCTGATATAACATTTTTGTAGATTTCATGTTTTGCAAAATTCACATACATTACATCTACTAGTGCCTTTCATCCAATTATTTTTGTAATGCTAGCAGTCACAGCAATCAAGTTAATGGCATAATTTATTCTCTATAAATCCATGGTTTATATTGCTCATAGTTTCTATTATCTTGAATACTACTGTCTACATTGTGCCTTCAGAATGGCAACTCTTGAGCATATTCAGGATACTTCCCAATCACCACAGGTGTTAATGCAATGGATAAAGAAAATGTCTGCAAGTCAGGAGCATTTATTTTGAATGTCCATGTCTGTCAGCCACCAACTTGGCCAGAGTTTAAAGTGGGGAACCTCCAGAGCTAAATACATAAATCTTGATGGTTGGAGCTAAAGTGCTAGCCTGTGCAGTTGGGGGCTGTAGCAGATTCCTACCCTCTGTGGATTGGGCACAGAAGGGAGTGCATAACACATTAACCAGTGGGTTACATTTGCTCTGCATAGGCAGTTCCTGTTGCAGGTAGTAAACTCTGAGCCTTTAATAGGAACTATAAAAATATACGGGCTATTTACCTTAAACACGCTGAAATAGTCGGTGTTCCCTCTCAGCTGGGTACTAACTTTATATTCAAATGATGGGGAGAAGATTGCCAATCAAATCATTGCACAGCTTGCTCTGTTTAACTGCGAACACGAACACGTTTTCCTGGAACGTTATCCAACAATATATGAGTTAAAAGAAATAATATGTTGAATAATTACTCTTTTAAACATTTAAAAAAATTATTGTTCAGTGTTTATGATGCTAGAATACACAGTAAGTGAATACTGCCTTAGTTTCATATACTGTACTCTATCTTTACTGCACATCACTTGCCTAGGCATTTTATACACACTTAATTATTTTTTTAAGGGCCTGTCTGTTGGTGCCAATAATGGAGTCAATGGGGGCTTTACCACTGACTTCAGCAGGAGCAGGATTAGGTTCTAAATTATGAATTATTTGGAAGGATAGGCTAACAGATTTATTCAGGGACCAGTGAATATCTGATGCACATTATACAATCAAACCACTTCTAAGGAAAGGGAAATGAAATTACCTGCAGCTTCATATTAATTTCCCATGTTGCTTTCAGTTAGAGACAAACCTATCCATTTTGAAAGCCACAGAGACACTTGTGTCAAGTCTGATGAAAGGTTATAAAGTCCCAAATGGAATCCTGCAGGATTTAAGAGATTACACTGATTAGTCATATGCTCCATTGTCCAGTCTGCTTGTGAAATAATGTGTACTGAAATCACATCCAAAAATATCTTGTTTCCACATAGCCATTTGTAAAGTAAACTGAACAAAGATGCAAATTTTAAAATAACTTTTTGATTTAACACTTTGTTTTTTATTAAAATTACCACAGTGGATGTTTAGTCCTGCAAGAGGGTACTTATGCAGCACCAGTGGGCACTCTTTCCCAAGAGGCTTAAGTCACAGGTTGAGCTGGTCCCTTTAAGAACGTCTAGCTCAGCCTCATTTGTGCCTGCTTACTTTCCAGGTTATGGGACTGAGCTTAGAGATGAAGTGACTGCACATGTGGCTAGGGGGTCATGTGACTGCACGCAGGTCTATGCTACATAAGAAGCTTGACTCAGGCTATGTCTACATTACAGCGTATGTTGGTATAACTTATGTCCCTCAGGGATGTGAATAAACCACACCCCAAAGTGACTGAAGTTATACAGACCTAAGCGCTGGACTGGACGGCGCCTGTCGACATAGCTACTGCCGCTCGCAGGGGCTGCAGTAGTTAAGCCGACGGGAGAGCTCTCTCCCATCTGTTTAGAGCAGCTACACAGAGAGCTTACACTGGCGCACCTGTGCCGCTGTAAACTCTCTCGTGTAGCTGTGTCCTCAGAGAGAGTGTGTCCAGTGTTCAAAATAGGACCAGGTGCCTGGGAAACTGCCAGCAGAAACCTGAAGAGAACGCGCAGAGCTGGGAGGCTCTCCAGGCATGAAGTCCGTGCCTAAGTATATGGGGCGGTTTTGGAAATGGCCCAGGGAAAAGTAAAGTAGGATTTAAACAAAGGGGACATGAAAATTCACATTTAGGGTCTGTGGGCTGGAGTCATAAGGGAACCCAGCCCTTCCGTCCTATTTTACCTGTGCCACCAGGAGCTGACAATGCTCTCAGGGTACGTCCAGACTACCCGCCGTATCGGCGGGTAGTGATCGATTTATCGGGGATCGATGTATTGCGTCTCATTAAGACGCGATATATCGATCCCCGAATGCGCTCCCTGTCGACTCCGGAACTCCACCGGAGCGAGCGGCGGTAGCAGAGTCAACGGGGAGCCGCAGCCGTCGATCCCGCGCCATGAGGACGGGAGGTAAGTCGGAATAAGATATGTCGACTTCAGCTACGGTATTCCCTACGGTATCCCCTCCTAGTGTAGACCAGGCCTCAGAAGCCTTGGGTGGTGGGGTGGGGAGTAGAGTGAGGCTAACCGCCTGCAGAGGCCTGGGTGAAACACTGTAAGTTGTGGAGAGCCCTGCACCAAAGGCTAAGGGAGTAATGAGCTCAGAGAGTGGTGAGAGTTCTGTTCAGTGTGGAGTTGTTCTGATGATCCTCTGAAAGGTTTGGCCAGAGGGCTAAACCCCAAATCCCTTGCTCACCAGAAGGGGGAAATGAAGTAGCGACTGTGTCCTCACACTGGGGAGTGGTACATTGCACTTATAGTTTCCAAACATTAGTTGTTCCACCAGAGGGCACATCCCATCATGGGGAATATGCAGTGGCAATGCTCTTGGCAAACCACAAGAGGAACCACTGTCTTTTCTGAAGCACTGGTAGGAAAAAGTCCTAGGAGTTTATTTACTCTGGTGCCCGTTCTGCAATTTGTTCTATATGGTTGTACCCTTGCAGAGCGCCAACAATATTAATGGACCTCTGCATGGGTAACAAGTTGCAGGATTAGGCCCTGAAAGAGAACACAAGTGGATGTCTTCTCTCACACATTCCCTACAATAATTCTAGGATTTTTATTTTTTGGGCTAATCTGCCCCCTCTCTCCCTAAACAAACACATCTCTTCCCTGTCAGTCCTCCTTCATTCCCTGAGCAAATTAGAAATTAAAAAATGTGGCAGAAATGGAAAGAAATTAACATTTGAATCCCCCCTCGACACACAAGAAAACATGGAGAATTTCAAAATGTTTCTCCCAAGACTCCCATGCTGCTGTACGGATTGGGGTACGTACATACCACTCCTGCGACTGGAGTATCACAGACCTGCTCAAACGTTGAGCTGTTTTCTGCCCTAGCTGCTCCTTGAATTAACTTTGTGGGAGCCTGAGATTTCCAGCTAATGGTGGTAATTTTATTTCCACATGCAGTGCTGGATGCAGTAACAGCTGACTTTGATGTGTGCGCCTATGAATCTTTATAGAAAGGTCTTCCAAGCTCTTAGGAGTGAGTACTGCAGATTTCAAGGGTAAAAGTCAGCTGGGAAAGAGGAGTGTATCCAAATGGGATGCATGCTTTGACCTTCAGCTCCCCCCTCTCTGCTGTGACATGAGCTCTTCAGTTCTGCTCGTCAAAACTAGTGAAGACGAAAAGAAGCACGGCAACATCAACAAAAAATGATGAACGTTTTGGAGGAGAGTGGCAGCAGTAAGGTGGGTTTATTATTATTTTTGCTTTGCAAACAGGCAAAAATGCCCAAATGCATCAGTTTCACTTTCCATACTGTCTGCCTGACCCCTAGAGCCGTTGGGTTGGGAATAAGAATAAATTATGCCAACTGCATAAGTGGAACAAGGAGAACTATCAGAGGATGAAACAAAAGCTCCTCTTCTGAATGTTCAGGCATGTTTAGTTTAATTGTCCCAGAGATGTTAGTGAATTAAAGAAATTAATTCAGCCATAACTGTGCTCCATTGTAATTTACATGTTGGGGATCTCTCACTTTGTTAATTAAAGGCCATGGAGGTGGGGTTACACAGACTCTCTCTGGCAATGATTTTCAAAAATTGGTGCCTAAAGTTAGGCACCCACCTTGACAAAAGCGACCGGGTGTTCAACCCTTCTCCTCACAGTTCAGTTCTTGATTCCAGGTTTTTTTCCAGTGTCTCTTTTTGGGTGGGGAAGCAGAGGAGAGAACCTCGATGATATAACTCCCCTGCCTTATATAGCTCTTGTGTAAGGCAGAAACCCTTTGTTTTCCAGTAGAAAAACACTGGCATTCCAAAAGGGGAGGAGGGGTATCCAGTACCAGGTGACTCGGACCCATGTCTCTGCAGGGCTCTGGCAGCCATTGCTCGCAGGCTGTCTTGAGCGTCCACAGGAAGACTAAGCTCTTTTACAGTCCATCGTCTTTGCTAGTGGGCCATTCGCACGGTCTGGCTTTCTCAGGGCTGAAGGGCTAGTTGGGGAGGACACCCAAAGTAACCCATTTGAAATACAGATACATAGTCAATATTCCTAACTTCAGATACAGAAATGATACAGGCACACAAATTGGATAATCACATTCAGTAACGCATAACCTTTCCAATGATATCTTACATGAGCCATCTTGCATAAAGTATATCTCAGTTATGTCATATCCATATCATAAGCATATTTTCATAAAGAATATGGAGTGTAATGTCACAAATCCTTGTACTGTTTGTATTAGCAATCTGATCCATCTGCAATAATACAGTTTCAGAACGGAGGCCAAGGATTGAAAAGGCTGGGAGACTGAATTATTTTCACTCTATATGCATCCGAAGAAGTGGGTTGTAACCCACGAAAGCTTATGCTCTAATAAATTTGTTAGTCTCTAAGGTGCCACAAGTACTCCTGTTCTTTTGACCAGAGAGTTTGTCCCTCCATCTAATTTGCATTTCTGAAGCCTGTGATGTACTACTGCTGTGGTTGGGAACTTCAGTCTCTAGAGTTGTCAGTCAAGCACTTTTCGTAAGACTAAATTCACACTAAATAGGGTGGCCATATTTCCCCAAAGGGAAAACGGGACACTGCCTGGGGCTAGCCTGAGGCTCCTCTACTCACCCCTGTACAGGGCTAGCCTGAGTCCTGCCACCCCCCCGCCCTCGTGTGGAGCGACATCAGCCACTGGCCCGAACCCCCCCCTTGCGGGGCTGACCCCAGATGCTCCCATCTCCCTCCGCCTGCATAGGGCCGACCTGCGCTGCTCATCCTCCCTCCTCCCTCCCCAGTCTACGCGGGGCTGGCCCGAGCCCCTCGCTCCCCCCTGTGCGGGGCTGGCCTGGCCCAAGCCACTTGCCCAAGCCCTCCCTCCCCTGAGGCACGGCTGGCATCTCCGCCCCGCACATTCCTCCATGCCCTGCTAGTTGCTCAGTTGGCAAGAGTAAACGAGACAAATACCCAGTTTTGCCAAAAAGGTTGGGTTGGCCGGGACAGGGCTTAAAAAAGGGACTGTCCCGGCCAAAACAGGACGTAAGGTCACCCTAACACTAAAGGAAAAGGACATGCAAGTAAAACTTCAAAGTGGGGCTGTGGATCAGAGACATGTATGGTATAAATATTGCCTGAGTTTCTTGTACCTCGCTGATGCCTTTCTTAGTGTCTGAGTCCTGTATGGTTCCTTTTTTGCCTACCTGTAGTGGAAAGTTTTTCTGCAATTTTAATGGTTTGCAAAACTTGAGATTAAGATTTAATGAATGATTAAATGAATGATTTTTTGCTCTTTTTGCTCTTGATTTCATGCTATAATGCCTACATTGATTGGTTAGTTACAAAATCACTTACATTCTCCATTACTAATGTGTTTCTAATTAACGTAAGTATAGTCAAAGTATTGAAAATCTCCTCCTCCATCAAGGAGAAGTAAGATCTATAATCTTCCTGTTTTATCCCTTGGTTTCTTTGTTTAAGGTTCATTGCCAGAAAGGGATTTTATGTTCTTTAATACTTCAGGAAAACTCATTTTTCCTCCCATAATGGAATTTCTGAACTATCAGTCTCTTCTCATTGTGCATGTGAAGTGATTTATTAGAAGGCTAATTCCGTGGATTACTCATCTAGAACACTGAAACCACCATTCATTTTTATTAAAAATGTTTTGAAAACCAGTGTCTTTGGCATGGATAGCAACAGGCGCTGCTGCATGCAAAACCTCAGTTCAGGGCTAAGGGCCTGATCTAACTCCCATTGCTGTTACTGGGAAAAGAAATAGCACCGTCTTGGAGGAAAATGTCAGCTCTCTTGATTTAAGAGTCTTTTGCGATGGTCCGGCTGTGTCTTGAGTTGAGGAATGTAGGAAGGGATTTACAAAATGGTAAATAAATGTCCCTACATTACTCTGGTCAGGGTGAAGCAAGTAGAGGGAGAACTTACACTCTTAGTAGTGAAAGACCCCAAAATATATACCTACTGCAATAGGGATAGAATGTAGTGAGGGAAAATCCAGGTTCTGAATGATGAAGGATCCTCATCATGGATGCAATCCATTGCCTATTGAAATCAATAAGCATTGCAAAGCACTTTCAGATCTATGGAGGAACAGTGCTATAGAAGAGCTAAGTGGGGGTGGTGTTTTTTGTTATTTCCACTTTCATTCAACATTGGACCCCATATGTCCTCACTGGGACTAGCTCAAGATGAGCTCTGCCTCACTGCCATAAAAAGAACATAACATGAAGATATAACTAAAGATATAAACTAAGATATGATTATAAACTAAAAATACAATTTCCACTTCAATATATATTGGTTAAGATTCACATTCTGCATACAAGAAGATGATTTTTATTTGCTACCATCGATCTTTCTAACTTTGTGCTCTCCGAGTTCAAGAAGAGGTTACGTGATGTGAAAAAAGGCTCTAGTTTGCTATTGTTATGTTATAATCTTCATAATGTGCAGCTGTTGGATGAGAGAGATGTGTTTTGTCCAGGTAGTTAATAGAAAGCTAATAAAAGCATAGGTTGAGAGTAGGGCTGTCAAACGATAAAAAAAATTAATCATGATTAGTCACGCTGTTAATAATAGAATACAATTTATTTAAATATTTTTGATGTCTTCTACATTTTCAAATATATTGATTTCAATTACAACAAAGTGTACAGTGCTCACTTTATATTTATTTTTGATTACAAGTATTTGCACTGTAAAAAAACAAAAGAAATAGTATTTTTCAATTCACCTAATACAAGTACTATATTGCAATCTCTTTATCATGAAAGTTGAACTTACAAAGGTGGAATTATTTACAAAAACCCCCTGCATTCAAAAATAAAACAATGTAAAATTTTAGAGCCTGCAAGTCCACTCAGTCCTACTTCTTGTTCAGCCAATCACTCAGACAAACAAGTTTGTTTACATTTGTAGGAGAAAATGCTGCCGCTTCTTGTTTACAATGTCATCTGAAAGTGAGAACAGGTGTTCTCATGGCACTGTTGTAGCTGGCATTGCAAGATATTTATGTGCCAGATGTGCTAAAGGCCTGGTCTACACTGGGGGGGGGGGGGGGGGGATCGATCTAAGATATGCAACTTCTGCTATGTGAATAACGTAGCTGAAGTCACCGTACTTAGACCTACTCACTGCGGTGTCTTCACTGCAGTGAGTCAACTGCTGCTGCTCCCTCGTCGACTCTGCCTGCGCCTCTCGCGGCAGTGGAGTACAGGAGTCGACGGGAGAGTGCTCGGGGGTCGATTTATCGTGTCTAGACTAGACGCGATAAATTGACCCCGCTGGATCGATCGCTGTCCATCGACCCGGGTAGTGTAGACATACCCAAAGATTCATATGTCCCTTCATGCTTCAACCACCACTTCAGAGGACATGCATCCATGCTGATGATGGGTTCTGCTTGATAACAATCCAAAGCAATGAGGACCAATACAAGTTCATTTTCAGATTCTGAGTCAGATGTCACCAGCAGAAAGTTGATTTTCTTTTTTGGTAGTTTGAGTTCTGTAGTTTCTGTATCGGAGTGTTGCTCTTTTAAGACTTCTGAAAGCATGCTGCACACCTCATCCCTCTCAGATTTTGAAAGGCACTTCAGATTCTTAAATCTTGGGTCTAGTGCTGTAGCTATATTTAGAAATCTCACATTGGTACCTTCGTTGTATTTTGTCAAATCTGCAGTGAAAGTATCTTAAAATGAACAACATGTGGGGTCATCATCCGAGCCTGCTATAACATGAAATATATGGCAGAATGTGGGTAAAACAGAGCAGGGGACACACAATTCTCCCCCAAGGAGTTCAGTCACAAATTTAATTAACACGTTATTTTTTTAAATGAGCGTCATCAGCATCGAAGCATGTCCTCTGGAATGGTGGCCGAAGCATGAAGGAGGCATACGAATGTTTAGCATATCTGGCACGGAAATACCTTGCAATGCCGGCTACAAAAGTCCCATGCAAATGCCTGTTCTCACTTTTGGTGACATTGTAAATAAGAAGAGGGCAGTATTATCTCCTGTAAATGTAAAATAATTTGTTTGTCTGAGTGATTGGCTGAACAAGAAGTAGGACTGAGTGGACTTGTAGGCTCTGAAGTTTTACATTTTTTTGTTACATAACTGCACTCAATAACAAAACAATCTACATTTGTAAATTGCACTTTCACAACAAAAAGATTGCACTACAGTACTTGTATGAGGTGAACTGAAAATACTATTTCTTTTGGTTATCATTTTTACAGTGCAAATATTTGTAATAAAAAATAATATACACTTTGATTTCAATTACAACACAGAATATAATATATATGAAAATGTAGAAAAACATCCAAAATATTTAATAAATTTCAATTGGTATTCTATTGTTTAACAGTGCGGTTAAAACTGCGGTTAATCGCGAATAATTGTTTTAATCATGATTAATTTTTTTTAGTTAATCGTGTGAGTTAACTGTGATTAATCAACCGTCCTAGTTGAGAGTTTGTTAAACTGGGGCACAAACTCAGTCACCAGTGAAACAACAGTGGGCTAATGGCTAAGAGAGCCTTTGTAAAATGTTCTTTCCCTTCTCTGGAATGCCAGACACCAATCTTTTGGGCATGTACTGTACACTGCTAACTTTGCAGTATAGTTCATATGAACTAAACTGTCAGTTTTGGAACTGAATGAATATGGATTGAGGAGTGTTCAATGATGTTATTCTTTGGGACCCTTTTGTTGGACATTCAGAATTATTTAAAAAAAAAAACCCCTCATGTTAACCTAACTGAATGACCTAGTGTTTAGTTAGAGTGTGACAGAGGCAACATCAGCTCTGCATTTAAATCACCGTGCTTGGCTATGTGTGGTGGAAAAGAAAGAGGGGAGAAAAGTCTCCCCATTTCCCTTATCAGTCAAACTGATCTGATTGAGGGTTATTTATTTCTGATCTTCTGCTTTGACAACCTGTACTTTAATATTTTTCATTTGTAAAACATCTGTATCATTTACTCAATGCATAAATGAAACATCACAAAGTTCCTGCAGGAGTTTCTTAAAAGTCCTAAATTTGGGGCTGGCCCAATGGCTTTGTGTACAGTGGCTCATGCTGTTCTTCTAGGAGTCCCAGATTCAAAAGGGACATTGCTCATTTTAGTCCCTAAATTTTCTACCTCTGTGACCTCTTCCTTTCCTTTTGAATCAGAAATGAAGAATCATGAATCAGAGGCTATAGAGAAAGTTATTCACGTTTAAATGAATCCCACCACATGTTAAGTTTCCTGCATGAATAATTGTTTGAGTCTTTGTTATGCATCAGGTCCCACATTTTGGCCTTGGCAGGTTGCAAGGTATGTTCAGATCTCACCTTATGGTCTTGTGCATTGGCAGTGGTTCAGAGCATTTTGGAGGGGATATTCTTAATCTTTTTGAGGGAAAATGTGATGCATTATTCTTAACTATTCTCTGGCCATCTTGAGGGTAACACTCTCAGTCTTTCATTGCTGTAGTATGTCTACACTACAATTAGACACCCAAGGCTGACATGGTTTTGCGGCGTTTGGGCTAAAAGGCTGTTTAATTTCATTATAGATGTTTGGACTTGGGCTGGAGCCGGGCTACAGAACCCTGCAAGGCGGGAGGGTCCCAGAGCTCTGGCTGCAGTCTGAACCCGAAAGTTTTTACACTGCAATTAAACGTCCCCTTAGCCCAAGCTCCTTAGCCTGAGTCAGCTGGCCAAGGCCAGATGTGGGTTTTTAATTGCAGTGTAGACATACCCAGAATGAGCTCTTAGCTGCAGTGCTGGTTGACATAATTAAAATGTGACCAAAGGAAGGAGGAACAGGACCCTGCTATAACTCCCTTTGTTGACCATATTTTGTGGAATTTCTTATATGCTGAAGCTTTGAGATGCCGTATGTATCTCTGTAAGCTGTGTTCCAGAGGGAGCCCTGAAACTTTCTCCCTCTTTTCCCTGCCTTATTTCCTCCGCCGCACCTTTGAAAAGCTATACCCTAGCTATGATTCCTCCTGCAAAGAGCTCTCAGAGACTCTTCTCATGCCCTACGGAACCAGTTGACGGAATTGCTGATAAGTAATATATCATGGCATTTTGGCATCCCCTACTCCCCTGAGACCAAGTGCGCTACCTCCATCAGCTTCATCAGGCCATTCTGGTCCCTCCAGACCGAGGTCAGGACTGCAAATGAAACCTGCATCTCCCATTTGGTGATTCAGAACCACTAGGGCGGAAAGCTGACATTAACACATTTGTCATCTCTTGCGTGTGGGTGATGTCATTCCAGAACTGTTGCAAGAATGTTATATGTTGCACTATTGCTATATTGAGAGCTGGGCATTCACTGTATTAGATATAGAGAACTGTTCATACAATTCAGCTGTGTGCAGCTTACAGGTATTCAAAGTACAGTATATAGAAATGCAAAGTATAAGGAGCCAAGTGAAAGCTTACTTATTCAGGGAAAAATCTTCTTGTGGGTGTCTTTTGGGGGGAGGGAAATGCATGTGATGCCATCTTTCTATAGCTACTGCACAGAAATCAAACTAAGGGTATTTGCTATCTAGATTGCCTGGATACAGAAGTCTATTGGAACAGAATTGCAGTGCTGGGAGCAGAAGAGACTGATGATAAATGAAATCTTGCTGCAGGGAAGTCAAGGCTCTTTCAGAATAATAAGGAAATATATATAGCAAGACATTGTTTCCTGCCAATTGAGATCAAGGAAGTGGCTGAACCTCTATAGACAACACTATTTCCCCCCCCCCCCCAAAAAAAAGGCTTCCACTGTATTAGAACTGATGAGCCTATGATTGCTTTAAGGGTCATCTGGCTATATAACCTGCTTAGATTAATGAGTCCTTGAATGCAATGCCAAATATATGGAAGAGGAAGCAAGAAGTAAAGAGTTTAGCTTCCTCTTTGCTTCACAAAAGAAAAATCAGTGTTCTGTATCTAAAAAAGTTCCCAGAAATGAAAAAGCATACTCCTTATTCTCTTATCATACAAGATTAGAGGATCTGAGACCTGCTATTAGAATAATTCAATCTTCCTTGCTTTGCCTTGTAATTTTGTGTGTCTCTGATCTTTATTCTAATCAAATTGTCTAATCAGACAAATAGTCTGGTGGCCTTTTGAAAATAGAAACAAAGTAAAGATTAAAAAGGTTAAATCTGCATGCATACAAATATCACCTGGACCTAGGGGAGTCAAATGGATTGAAAGTCACAGCCGTAACTCACGCCACATTAGAAAAAGAATTGCTGTTGCTCTTTACACAGAACTAAACATGGGGTCAGATCCTCCAATGTGCTAAGTGCCCTCAACTCCCACTGAGGCTATGCACACCCTGCAGAATCAGGCTCATAAGGAGGATCTGGGGTATTATACCAAGAAATAGAATTCCCATTTTCCCTCCCCCCTTCCTCCTATCTCTAACATCTCATACAAAGAAGCCACGTGGCCTAGTAGACTGGCCTAGGAGCTAGGAACTCTTGAGTTCTAGTCATGCATTTACCACCAATTGGCTGTGTGACATTGGGAAAGACGTTTAACTTCTCTGGGCCTGTTTCTCCACTTCCTTGTATAGTTAGATCACAGGTGCGACCTTAATATAAATTGCTATCACCATTGTGAGTGGAGAATATATGTCTTGTTTGACTATAGGCAGAGCTGGTAGCAATACTTATAGTTAAGGTTGCCTAATACTTTCCATTATAAGATCCTGTTTTCAGTGACTTATAACTTATCTTTGCCAAACTTCACCCATTCAGGTTGAAAATTCCCATGCTAAGTCTCTGCTTCAGGCTGGATTTTTTTTTTTTTAATGTTTCAGCAAAAACGTCATCTGTTTCTCATAGGGTGTTTACGGGAAAATACATTGGTTTTGCCATGTTAAAAAAATTCTTACATCCATTTTTAGCAGAGAGGCTGTAGTGCCTCTATGCTTTGGATCAAACACTCAGAAGTTTGTGTTTTGGAGAGTGGGTAGATGTGTGTGTGGGTCACCCTGGAGGCAGGAATGTGCCTTTTGCCATCCTCCTGAAAGCTGACCAAAACTTGGTCAAGTTATAAGCCTCGGAAAAATCTCAATTCACACATGAACAGTAGAGATTTGGTAGAGTTTGGGAGTTATCTTCTCCAAAGATCCTATTTGTACTGAGCATGTTCCAGCCCAAGGATACCAGGGCTGAGAAGGATTTTTCCTTCAGTGGTTTCTCCTGGAAGCCAGAAGACATTGTAATGCTGGTCATAAGAAAGGAGAGCAGGCATACTCTGAATGTGCTGGTGCCCAGAAAAGAAGGAATACAGGGTTGAGGAGCATGGTGGGGGAGAAGGAGATGGGAAGCAGAGACAGGCTCTGGGGGTAATGCTAGGGTAGGGTGACCAGATGTCCCGATTTTATAGGAACAGTCCCCATTTTTGGGTCTTTTTCTTATATAAGCTCCTATTACCCTCCCCCCATCCCGATTTTTCACACTTGCTGTCTGGTCACCCTATCTAGGGGTGGGGTGCGCCGGCAAACTGGAAAGGGAAAGAAGTCTGTGACTACTACAGTACACTTCCTTCCGGAACCTGGAATGGAACCCATGATTCCTGTGTTGCAATATTGCTCTGCTGTTTATTAAATAGTTGTGAAACCATGGCAAAGTTTGTGTCTCATCACCCTCTAGTGGCTAGTCCACATAGAGAATAACAACCTACTGTTGCTATAAGTTACTTCATGAGTTCAAGTGGTTGAGGTCTGTGCTGAGGAGCTAAAGGTTCTGATCCTGCTGAAGACATGGGTAGGGGCAGGGCTCACTATGGTTCCATATTAGAATTTCAGTGTTTTCACTTTTTAAAAAAACCTAGGAAATTCCATGCAAAACACTATGTTAAAAGAAATATAATGTGGCAAATTCAAGAACTCACAGGTTAGGAATTTCAGAATTGATGTTGACCATGCAACGTTTAACTGGGGCCCCCTTTTATTATGAACACACACTATTTTTTCCACAGGACCCCTGCCTCATTCAATGTACAAGATGCAAGGAACTCAGGAAAGGAATCAGAACCATGTAGTGAAGAAGGTTGTTGTCAGTAGTACCTCAGCCTCATTTGTTGCGGACCTCATTTGTTGGAAGGTGGATAGTGATTGAGGCTGGGGAATGCAGGAAGAGAAAGGATGGACTCACGATAAATCGCCTATATGCAATGCCCTCAAACTATGAAGGGGAGCAGTGCATCCATCACAATTAAATGGCATAACTCTTATTTTAATTAATTCTGTTTTTTCCAGCACAAGGGGAAAGGAATATATTAGTGTAGATGTTGCTTGAAAGTCCTCCTCCCCTCTTATTACAACTCTTAATCCTGTTGAGCAGTAGTTTCCATTTAAACTGACAGTGGAGCCAAAAAGATCAGTGCTGTCAAAAGATCTTTTGCTTATTGTTCAAATATTCCATATGGAAAAGTTTCTTAGCAGGGCCCTTTTAGCCTTCTGTAGCAATTTTGGCTTCTGAAATAGGGTCTTTCCAAAATCCTAGCTGTAGAAAGATCCATCATGCAACGCATAGACTTTCTCTTTATCACCTTTGTGATGGATTTCAAGACGTTTGATGAGCACATTGCTGGCTTGTCAGATTAAAGTGTTGCATTCTGCATTATCCCTAGTCAAATGCTGGTCTTCATTTTAAACATGACAAAAAAAAGCTCTAGTGTTGCAGCAGACTTCTTATCATATGTCCTGTCTTATAAATTAGTCCTATCCTGTCATGAGTTTAGTACTGTTGTCTACTATAAATCTGCAAGAACCGCTGTTTGTTTCATTTGTATTTCATATAAGCTATGTCCTTCACTTTCTACTGTTAGAAGAGAGTTTATATCTAAAGGAACAGAAGAGGCAAAGTGCAGGATAATTTCTTAAACAACATTTCAAATCATTGATCATGTAGGAAATTTGTTTTTAAGGCCAGTAGATTTTCCACTCAGTAAACAATATTACAATATTGTCCATAGTACTATTGGTACTATCTTTGTATGTACTGTTTGTATAAAATGGTGGTTCAGTCATGGAGCCATTGTTGCCCATTACTGTTGTTGTGATAGTGGCCAGAGGCCCCAATCAGGATTGTGTTAGGTATTGTAGAAACAAAGAGGTAAAGACAGTACCTGTCCTGAAGAGCTTATGTAACCCACACACCTTCTAGGTGTGGTGTTCTGTCCCATCTAGTGGCACCGAGACCACTTAGAGAGAGAGATAAAACGAGTCTGCTCTACAGCTTTAGCTAACAGCCAGTTGGCTTTTAGCTCATGCAGCAGAGGCTCATGCACTAAGCTCCAGAGGTCCTTGGTTCAATCCTGTCTGCCGACAACCGGGATCTGTTGGTGTTAAACTTACAAGCTAAGAATATTAGCAACATACAAAAGGTAGGGGACAGGGACACAACCACATAGATACAATTTGTATATACATTTGCTGTTTTGTTTTTGTATTACATAAATAATTATTAATCTTTTCCAACTTCCTCTCAGCCTCACCCTCATACACTGCCTGCCTGCCTGTAGGCTTCATGGCAGAAGTGGGCCTTAGAGAAGGGACTTGACAAAGAAGGTCAGTTATGGATCTGTTCAGGGATGATGTTCCAAGTATGGCAGGCAAGTGTAAAGATGTTTGGGGCAGGAGCAGACAAGAGGGTGGTCTAGGTTGGCCTCATTGGCAAGGACAGAAAGTTGGGTGTGAGGGGACTCAATCAGAAATGGACACAGATAAAATGTTAAGGGCCTTAAAAGTCAGGACTAAAAGCTTGAACTTGTTGCAGTGGTAGAAATTCAAAGTGGAATTTGGTGGGGGAGGAGGGAATGAAATAGTTAGAGATGGGCCAGGGAGATGATCTATATAAAGTATATCTATAGAGAGTAGCTATATATTGAATGAACTATGAAGAAGTGGTGGTCACCTGCTAGATGAGAGGGAGAACGAGGGAGCATATTGCAGAGGAACAAAAATAATTCTGGTTCCCTTTTGGTAAATTTCTTTGGGCAGCTACACATTTAAGGAATTCCTCTGTTGCTTTTGGCAAAGGAAAACTCTCATAACAAAACCCTCCCTTGGCACGATTTACCACAGGGCTTTTCCCCAGACATGATCTTATCTGTCAATCAAATTTGAAATCTCAAGGAAACCAAGGGAAGAGACATTGATGTGACAAACTATGCTTGGCTTCAGTATGTCACTGGACTTCAGTGATGGGGACATCACTGTTATTTGGAAAGGCCATGTTATTATGGTCATTCACAGTTTCTTTATCCCATTCTGATAACTCTGCCTATTGAACTCTGTAGAGATTAATAGGAGTTTCAAGATCACTGATGGCCCTTTCTTCCCAGCATTATCACGGAATACTGTACCTGGTGCATCTCTCCGAGAGTAATTGTGACTTGTTACTCCCAGGCAGCCCTCCAGACATCTGGCAAAAGTGTGAACTGACTTTGGCCTTCGGATGATCTCTCTTTCCTGTAAAACAGCTGTAAGCATACACAATGACAACTCCAGGAGCACAGTTCATGTCCAAGAGAAACTGCCTTCCAAATGCTGGTCTTCAAGATTTTCCTAAGGGAAATGTTCCCATCACCAACAATCCCAACAACCCTGTATTTATAGAGAGAGCTGTGACTGACGAGTAATTCTAAATTCTCTGCCCTTGTTTGTGGGCTGTTTGGGAAAGTGTTACTACTTCATAATCAGTCTGTTTATATTAAATCTGTTTGGATGATGTCGTTGATGAGGCTTTTGTTTATTGCTAGTAGAATCTATGTTCACTGCTGCAGCATGTTTCCAAAGCCTTATACAAACAATTTAGTGGAGAGGCAAACTAAAATGACAGATTCCGATTACAACTTCCTTTCGGACAGACAGATGTTGCTGAAACTGCAGTGACATTCTATGCAGCAGCTAGACCAGGTGCGCTCCACTACTACCACTACTCAAACAGGGGCAGAAGTAAAGGCATACAGAACCATTCACCACTAAGGGCTTGTCTACATGGGGACATCCAGGAAAATTAATCTAAATTAACAAAAGGTGTGATTATTGAAGTGGTTTAGTTAGATAGCATTAAATCCTTGTGTGGACACCATTAAGCTATGTCTGTACGTATAGTGCTGCAGTGGCACAGCTGTACCGATACAGCACGTGTGGTGAAGAGCTCTCCCATCAGCATAAAAAACCCCACCTCCGCGACCGTCAGAAACTGTGTTGGTGGGAAGGTGGTCTGGTGCCAAAATAGGAATATACGTGCCATTTATCACTCCACTGCAATTCGGGAACCCCACAGCTGCAAAACCACCCACTATGCCCTGCACACTGCAGGGAGTCACAGTCCTGCATAGCAGGAAGTGACTAATAGCCCTGCACATTTGTAGGACGATGGCCCCTGTGGTGGATTTTTCTACTTCAAATTGATTGCTACCCTTCAGTCAGGAATCTGGTGTTGAAAGTTTCTGTAGTGCAATCGCCACTTGCTTCTCCAGCTCTCATTTTGGTGTCCCTGCTCTGGAGGGCTAGGGTGAGCTCAGTGCACAGATCCAGGAGTATTGCCTAGCACATCCAAAAGTTCTGCAGCTATTGCTCATCATTAAGGCTAAGATTTTTGTCATGGTTATTTTTAGTAAAAGTCACGGACAGGTCACAGGCAATAAACAAAAATTCACAGAAGCTGTGACCTGTCTGTCACTTTTGCTGCTGCTGGTTCACCCTCATCCCATGGCAGCTGGAAGCTGCAGGGGTGGCCCCCTCTCCCCACGGTGACTGGGAGCTGTAGGGTGACCATATTTCCCAAAGAGAAAATGGGACACCCTCAGCCACTCACCTGAGGCATTCCCCTCCCCCTGCGAGGCTGTCGCCCATCGCTGGAACCCTGAGGAGGGCCCCCTCAGGAGTCTGTCACCTGTTGCTGGAATATTGCAGGGGATGCCCTATCACTGCTGTCACCTGTCACTGGAACCCTGCCAGGGACCTGCTGGCTGCCAGCTCCAGAGTCCTGCAGCCCCTGGGGCTGAAGCAGAAAATGTCACAGAGGTCTCCAGAAGTCACAGATTCTGTGACTTCAATGACCTCCGTGACATAAACGTAGCCTTACTCATCATCCCAGATCTGCATTATGATGTGCAGTTAGTGCTTGTTTCATGGGCCCAGAAGCAACACTCCATAATCTGCAGCAGCTCCATGAACACTAACAACAACCTTGTGCTGGTTCTCGATATGTCCCACAGCAATCTGTCCTCCAAGGAATCGTCACGTTCCCCACTCATTTGGTTCTTCTTGTGGCTCTGAAAATACTGCAGGATCACACACAGGTCTGGTGCTACCATTAAAGCAAACTAGGTGGTTGCCTAGGGCGCCAAGATTTTGGGGCACCAAAAAGCGGTGCCCCCAAATTTTTTTTTACAGCGTTCCTACGCCCCCTCCCTGAGCGTGTGGTCGCCGCTCCACTTCTCCCGCCTCCAAGGCTTGCAGCGCCAATCATCTGTTTGGCGTCGCAAGCCTGGGAGGGGAGGAGAATTAGAGCGGGGGCGGCGTGCTCGGGGAGGAGGCGAAGCAGAGGTGAGCTGGGGTGGGGAGCTGTCAGAGATGGTGGACATTGAGGAGGGCTGCATGGGTTTGTGGAATTATGAAAAAAGGCACAAAAATTATGGGCTACAGATACAATTATGGGATGGAGACAGGCCTGTTGTGGGGGCAGGAGGGGGGGGCAAAGGAGGCAATTGCCCAGGGGCCTGGGCAATTTAAAAGGGCCTGGGGGCCCCCAGCTGGCAGTGCAGCGGGGCTAAGGCAGGCTTCCTGCCCGTTCTTGCTCTGCACCACTCCCAGAAGCAGCCAACACGTCCCTGCAGCCCCTGAAGGGTGTGTCTCCGCATGCTGCTCCGGCCCCAAGCACTGACTCTGCAGCTCCCATTGACCAGGAACTGTGGCCAATGGGAGCTGCGGAAGTGGTGCCTGCGGGCAGCGGTGCATGGAGATGCCCTGCCCCCCCACCTAGTAGCCACTGCCAGAGGGGTGTGCCGGTCACTTTTGGGAGCAGCCCGAGGTAAGCACTGACCCGCTGAGCCCCTCCTGCACCCCAGCCTAGAGCCTGCACCCGCACCCAAACTTCCTCCCAGAGCCCGCATCCCCTCCTGCACCCCAATCCCCTGTTTCAGCCTGGTGAAAGTGAGTGAGGGTAGGAGAGAGTGAGCGATGGAGGGAGGGGGGAGTGAGCAGGGGCCTCAGAAAAGGGGCATGACGGGCGTGGCCTCAGAAAAGAGGCATGACAGGGGTGTGGCTTCAGGGAAGAGGCAGGGCAGGGGTGGGGCAAGGGTCTTTGGGTTTGCGTGATTAGACAGTTGGCAACCCTGCAGGGTGGGCATGAGGAAGCCCTGGCGGTGCTGGAAGAGCGCGGCAGGCAGCTCGCTGGACACCAGCCAGCACAGGTGCAGCACCACCCAAATGTCAGGCAGACAGCATCTGTGTGGGTGTGGCTTGTGTGTGCGTGGGGGCCCATTGACTGTTCTGCCCTGGGGCCCAGAATTGCTGTCAGTGGGCCTGGAGGTGTTTGCAAACTGGGACCATGACACCATGCTCTCAGTCATCCCCACGTGACTTGTTTCGGCCCTATCATGCATTGCCAAAACTTCCCAAAAGTCTGTGTACTAGATGGTGGTGAGTTGCACACTACACTCTAGATCATCACAAGCACTTCTGGTGAGCATGTGCACACTGACATAAGGCGCCAAATATGCACACGTTCAAGTGATGTACTAATTGTGGCGGCTGTAAGCTGATGTAATTTTAATTTATACAAGTGCGTACTGTAAACATGGCCTCACCGTGACCAACCAACATGGCTGGGACCCACCTTTCAAGACTGCAAAGAGCACTGTCCTTTTTGCTTTGTCGGTGAAGGATCCAAATGTGTCTTTTTGCCGCCTTCTTATATCCCCAAAATTCATTGTTTTGTTTCCAGAGTCAGGGTGACCCCTATGGGTTGTTCGCTGGTGTGCTGGGTCTATATTATCTTCACGTCCTCATGTTGACATCTTATGCAAACAGACTTGTATTGTGTTGGCTTACAATGCTTATTTTACATATGAACCAAGACAGGCAATTGAGTATACATCCCTTTGTCTGGAAAAACCTGTTTGCCATCCCTGTCTGGGACCCAGAATCAAAAGCATATTTTCAGTACATAAACACAACTTCTTAAATGTCACCTGTACCTACATCCTGAAATGATTATGAAGGTCAGTAGGACATAGGCTTTTATTAGATCTCTCATTTGACCCTCTTTGGCTAAATACTATGAAATCAATGTATTGGGTGTAGTGAGTTTGTCAGGCCTGTCGGGGTACTGTTACACAAAAGCGAACCCTTTGCCAGTTGGCACTGAGGGCTTCCTAGGGTCACAATGGCTGATCAATGGTCTGTGTGTAATTAGTTAGTGGTCTCAGTACAGTGTAGGCCAATCAGGCATTAATTGGCTCTAAGGACTGAATGGGCACAAAAGCTGGACTAATATCTCAACTCCATTAGTAATCTTCTAAACCAAGTCTGAGACACAGTGGTAGCTGGTATGGAGAGGCTGGTACTGCTGCTGTCCATGCTGAGCTATAGATAGTGGACTTCCATCTCAGGGCTTATCAAACAAGCATCTTTCATAAGCATTAAATTATTTCTATTAATAATAAAACATCTGCTCACAAGCTCCATCTCTGCTGTTTCTTTTCCCAGAAATGATATTCTAGTCTGTCTCTCTCTGGATCTCAAACATTTCCCTCCCACTCACCCAGCGCTTTCTCCACTCTGGAGTAAATAAGAACAGAGTCTGGATAATCAATAATTTGGCTGTCAGTGGTTATGTCTGCATTTAAACCAGAGCTTTTCAATAAGCTCCACTTGAACCTTTAAAAGAAACCAGTAACTTTTTAATTGTATTAAATGAAGTAATTCCGTAGGAGCATGGCCAATATAATATTGGTTCTAAAATTACTTCAGGGAGCAACAAGTAAAATAAAAAAAACCCCTCTAAATTTCAGAATTACTCAATCATGGCTCAAATAATTATTTACTTTAAAGTAAAATTTTGTGTAAAGGAGCTGGAGTGGGGGAGAAAATCATACTGTGGATATTTAAATCCTGTTGATCCTGTGAGACTATGAGACTGGAGAAATAGTGAAATGAAGATGTTAAAAGATTCAAGAATGAGGGCTGAGAAACTGAGGGGAAAGGACTTACAGTCTGACTTTAAAATTCGTAATAGTTTATATGTTTAACGCACATAATTTGACTAATGTTTTGGAAACAGGATGTCCTTGTTAAAGAATCATGTCATTTATTTTTTTTCCTTTGGTTTGCCTGTTTTTCGTATTGCTCTTAATTCATTTTCCTTTTTCTTTCCTTGAAAGAAAAAAATAAACCCTCTCCTTTCATCTTATTATTTTCTTTCTCCACTCGAGTTGTATTATTCCTCTCTTTTTGTTCTTCACTATTTTCGGTACTTTCTCTCACTGGCGTAGGGCAGACAGATGATACAGTTTTCCCTCTCGTTCTCCCCAGGTATACCAACACACCTCAGCATTTTAAATAAATAAGTAAAATACATAATGCTGATCTGCAAAGATATCTACTATTCCAGTTCAAGGCCTCTGAACAGAAATTGCCAATAAGGTCCAGCTTTATGGAGGCTGTGGTGGGGGGGCTGCCCCACCCCCATGCTAGAGGGGGCTGCAGCAGGCCAGTGGGCCTGCGCAGACGAACAGCCAATAGGAAAAGGGCTTATTGGGAGCCAATCAGGGCCCAGATTGGAGGCAGCCAATCAGGGCCAGGGTCAGCCCTATAAGAAGGCTGCTCAGGAAGCAAGCAGTCAGTCTGTCCCAGACCTTCATGGGGGAAGGTCTGTCTCCAGAGCAGGAGACCAGCACCTCGGACAGAGCAGTGCTGGGCAGGCTCAGGGGGAGCACAATAGGGCTCCGGCCCAATACCTGCCAGACTGTGGGCGCTGATAGAAAGGGCCTAGAGGGTGCGAGGGGCCAGAGGGGAAGTGGCCCAGGGACAGTTGGACAAGGGGAGAGAAGGAGGGTAGGGAGGCTGCTACTAGAGGGTCCCTGGGTGAGGACCCAGAGTAGTGGGTGGGCCTGGGTCCCCCCCCTTGTACGGCACCTGGCCATGTGGTAGGGTTGCTGAGACAAACTGCAACCGGCCCTTGAGACAAGGGGCTAGACTTTGGAGTTGTGGTTGGCCACTGAGGCCAGTGCAAAGACTGCTGAACAACCCCTCCCCCCTGAAGGGGGTGAGGATGGACTGGGGGGCACTGCTGTAGGGCAGTGGCCTGAAGAGGATGCCGCCGAGCGGGGAGCAACGTGGGTCCAGACACCAGCGAGGAACAAGAGATGGACAGGACACTGCCAGCAGAGGGTGCTCCCCATGGACTGAGCTAATTCCCGGAACGACCAGTGGGAGGTGTGCTGCGGTGGTGAGTCCCAACCTTGTCACAGAGGCTTAAATGACAAAGACCAGGATGACCTAGTGGATAGGGCCCTGAACTGGGATTCAGGAGACCTGGTTTCTATTCCCTGCTCTGTTGCTGACCTGTTGTGTGACCACGGGCAAGTCTCTTGCCCTTTGTCTGGCTTGTCTATTTAGACTTTAAGCTGTTGGGGGCAGGGACTGTCTCTTACTATCTGTTTGTACTTTGCTTAGACTATAGGGCCATGATTTCAGTTGAGGCCATTCGGTGCTACAGTAATACAAATAATAAGTAGGCAAGGATAAGACCCTTAAAATCACTTTCAGTGGTTTGGGGTGAAAGAGGGGATTCCGGGCTGGAGCAGGGGGTTGGGGTGTGTGTGTATGTGGGTGCAGGGTCCCGGTGGTGTTTACCGCGGCTCTGAGGAAGCGGCCACCTGGTCCCTGCGGCCTCTAGGTGCATAGGCAGCCAGGTGGCTCTGCATGGTGCACACTGCCTTTGCACCCATAGGCACCACCCCCTCTAGCTCCCATTGGTTGTGGTTCCTAGCCAATAGGAGCTGTGGAGCCGGCGCTGGGGTTGGGGACAGCCGCAGAGCCTCCCTGGATGCCCATGTGCCTAGGGGCTGCAGGGATCTGGTAGCCACTTCTGGGGCAGTGCGGAGCCCGGGCAGGTAGGGAGCCTGCCTTAGCCCTTGGCCCCTGCTGCGCTGCCGAACGGACTTTTAACGGCCCGGTCAGTGGTGCCGACTGGAGCCACCACGGTCCCTTTTCGACCGGGCGTTCCGGTGAAAAACCAGATGCCTGGCAACCCTATTTGCTGTCCCTTCCTTCTATTCTTCCTTCTCTTCTCTCCCCCTCCCCCACCTTGTGTGATCCTCTCCATATTGTGTGATCCTCTCCACTTTTTTTAGTCTCTCTTCCCATTTTTCCCAATGAAATAAATAAAACTTTTAAAAAAGTAAGAGTGGGATTTTTCCCAGCACAATGAGAACTCTTGAAAATTTTTATCGAAAAATAGACATTTTTGGAACAATTTTTGAACAAAAATTAAATATTCTCCTTTTTTTTATGAAATGGTGCTGCTGATTAGTCTGGATTGTACCCTGGTATGAGACAGACACACACACACACACACACACACACACACAAAATTTTGACCAGCATAATTACCAGCCTTCGCAGCAACCCAGACTCTGGAGCGGACAGTTGGCATAAAGCCACATTTTCCACTCACCTGGGCTGTGCCTCCTGTTATGTACTACATCTCCTGAGAGGTACAGCACAAACTACCCCTAATTGTAGCTGTAGGGTCTCTCACCTTGGTATGTAAACACAAAGCACTGTGACAGAAATTTTCCCCTCTCTTAAAAATAAATCACAAGAAGTAACCAAAGTAATTGTTTGCTGTTCTGGATTCTCTGTGGAATTAAGTGACCTCATTTCTAGTTTGTGATTTACACAGACCCTTCATAGTAGTTTACCTATGTCACAAGCCAAGCAGGAGACGACTTTCATGCACTATGGCATATTGTGAATGAGACAATGTGTTTCACAATACTTTACTTCTAAGTTCTGAAAATGTTGAATTCATTAAATCATTTGAATAAGTGCAAGAGCTGGAGTGGTGCTGAGTGAGTTCAATGGATTTGTGGGAGCTCAGTTAAATTTGTTGGGAGTGGAGCTCGGACAAACTGAAATGAAAAGGAATTGCTTTGAAGATTGAAGGACAGGAATTACCTTACAGGCCAATATTTAGCAGATCTACAGAGCAAGAGTAAGAAGGAAAAATACCAAACAATAGACACGTTTTCACAAAATTCAGTGCTATTACTTCCTCAACAATGGGAAAACTCAGAAGCAAACTTCATAGTTGATTCATGACCGTGGGGAGGGGGGACCCAATAGCCTAGAAAATGAAGCATAGCAGAATAATTAGAAACATGTGCCCTGATCCTTGTCAGTGCAGAACCCTGAGAGGTCCAAGCCACTGTTCTGTGCCATTCCCTCCCCTCCTCAATTCTGGCCTCAGTGAGTCAGAGTAGCCTCCAGTTGAGTTCCATGCACCAGATAGTAATGAGGCCCCGGTGCCATTATGCCAGCTGGAGATCTGAATACAGCAGTGATCCTGTCTCTGCTAGCTCCTTCCCCACCTTTTCATTGCTTCACTTTGACTCAACAGACAGTCTAGGCTTCAAAGTGACACACAGATTGGAATATGCAGTGTAGTTGTAGCTGTTGGTCCCAGGATATTAGAGAGACAAGGTGTGTGAGGTAATATCTTTTATTGGATCTGTTGGTAGGAGAGAAGCTTTCAAGCTCACACAGAGCTCTTCTTCAGGTCTGGGAAAGTTACTCCCAGTGTCACAGCAAAAGGCAAGGTGGAACAAATTGTTCAGCATTAGTAGTTGGCACATATTGTATGGTACCATTCAAGGTAGAATGGCCTGTTACCACTTCTGCAGTCATAGGACAAAAAGAGGGGGTAAGTGGGTTACAGATTGTTGTAATAAACTATAAATCCAGTCTCTCTGTTCAGTCCATGATTTTTAGTGTCTAGCAGAGTTATGCATTTACACACCTAGCCTCGTCTCTTGAAAGCATTGTGCAGGTTTCCTTTGAGGATGAGGACTGATAGGTCAGATATAGAATGACCACTTGTGAAAAGTGTTCACCCACAGATGAGAGGGTGTTTGTGTCATTTATCATTTTCCTGAGTTCATTCGAGAGCCTAGCGATTGTCTGGTTTCACCCCCATAGTTGTTACGGGGCATTTAGTGCACTGGATGAAGTGCATCACATGTACTGATAGGTGTGTGTAGGATCTATGGATCTTGAAAGCTGTTGTGGTGGTGGTGATCATTGTAGAAGTGCAGATATGTCTGCAGACATAACTACACAGATGGAGTGACACTCCTGGAATTGTATTATGTAGATTATGAAATTCTTTTAAAGATGTCCAATATTATTAATAAATAGTCCTAAACTGGAATAGGATGCAGCTACTTCATTTGAAGATATAGTAGAATAATCAGAAAGTCAATAAAAATTATTTGCCTAACCAGCCCATTGGCTATTTAATTTGACAGATAAAATTTTCCTGTTTTAAATTAATTTTTTCTACTTATTGCCACAGTTCTTGAGTTTGTGAGTGAGATTGTTATATATGTGCATGCGGTCTAGCACACTGGCGCTGATCCTGATTTGGGCATCTCGGAGCTACCACAATATGAGTAAATAATAATGTCACATGGAATTGAAAGGAGGATAAAATTGATTCAGACAGAGTTCTGTATATGCTTAGGGAAGCTGTAGTTGAAGCGACAGGGAGATCAAGAAATATGTTGACAAAGGGGAGAGGGTCATAGAAGAGTCATGAGAATGATTAAGACTTAGAAAACCTATCTATTTGTTATAGACTCAAGGAGCTCAATCTACATAGTTTAACAAAGAGAAGGTTAAGGGGTAATAGATCCGTTTATAATTATGTTCCTGAGGAACAAGTATTTGATAATGGACTCTTCAGTTTAGCAGAGAAAGGTATAACACAAGCCAATGGCTGGAAGATGAAGCTAGACAGTCATACTGGAAATAAGGTGTAAATTTTCAACAACCTGAGTAATTAACCATTGGAACAGTTTATCAAGGGCTGTGATGGATTCTCTATCACTGGCAATTTTTAAATCCAGACTGGATGTCTTTCTAAAAGACATGCTCTAGGGATTCTGGGGGGAAGTTCTATGGCCTGTGATATACAGGAGGTCAAAGCAGATGATCACAAAAGTCCCTTTTGGCCTTGGAATCTATGAATATGAGAGCAGATATAATTTACTGTGCATTTGGCAGAGCAGCAAAATTCATCTTTCTAAATGTAACCCTTCTGCTAGGTGAAGCCATCAGCAACCAGGGCCGGGTTCAATATCTAGGGGTTCCTTTTCAACAATACAACACAGAACCGGCTCGAGCCTCCACCCAGTAACCTGGGAAAATTACACACCACCCGTGGGCGCCTCTGAGAGGCAATACTTCCCCACTCGCAAGCACAGAGTGTAGAAAAGAAACTTTTAATGAAAGAGAAGTCACCTGACATTAATTAGGGAAAATGCCACAAGCAGGATTCATAAACATAAAACTGTGAGCAGGACACCCACCCTAGAGTGCATGGGGCAGAGTCTTCTGCTCATGTTCATGAGTTCTACAACCAAATGTTCCTTTATGTGCCCCTTTTTTTGCTCCCTCACCATACCCCACTCACAGTGGTTGTCCTTGGTCAGTGAGGACCCAGGGTTCAGAGGTGCATCTCTGTGAGTTCACCTCCCACCTGGGGAAGAAGGCACCTTGCTTGCTCTGCCATGTGAGCACTTGCTCTGGCGGCTGCCCTGCCAACCACGGTTCCTCACTGCCCGGCCACCCCGCCAGCTGCTCCTGCCGGCCAACTGCTTGTCACTTTCACCTTCCACTCCCACTGGCTGCCCATCAGTTACTTTCTGCTGCCACCTGCCTCTCTGCTGTGACCTCTGCAGGTCAGTTTCTTAGTGATTTTTAGCTCTCTGCAGGCTGGGCAGAAACACTGCCCCACCACAAGTGATTTCAGCTCTTACTGAGTACTTAAAATAACAGAAGGCTCCTAATGAAGCCTATTTAGCTCTCTCTTTGAACAGTGGGGAGGAACAGGTTAAACCAGACAGGGGACCCTTAAGGAAAGTCCACACCTCCTGGCTGGGACAACGGTCTCTACCTTATGAAAGCCAATATAAACTACCTTGCTCATGTGGGGAGGAAATGGTTACATAAATTTAGTGCTGGTAATAGGTATCAGACTGATACTCCTGGAGATTGAATCTTTTTCTCTATAGAAGGAGGTACAGTATAGGCAGCAGAAGATTCTCTACATAATCCTGTCAATTGGCTTGATCTAGAGTGACCACTTCTAGAGTTCAGAGAAGGTCTTTCATATTTGAATAATCTTTTCTGGAAGGCTGGATGTGACTGAAGGTTATTTTCACAACCACAGAGGCCACTAGTGCTGCAAGAATAACCAGTTCTGAACTTCTAGTCACAGGAACTTTTCCTCTCACCGCTTCTGACTGAGGAAGCCACCTACTTTACAGCCAATTCATTGCACTTACAAATTTCATGCAAAGAAGCAACAGATTTATGTGATAGTTGCTTAAGTGTCCAGGCTATTCTAGGAAGCCTGAGGAGTTAAGCATATTAACCAAAGGTTACTACTACCTGCCCTATATAGATTATGTTCATAAACCACATTGTAGAGTGGAAACATCATGGTGGAATAGTTTACAGCTGTGCACGTTTAGAGAATTTGTGTAATGTGACATTTATTCCAGCAACAGAAGTTTTAAGTTTCTACAGAGAGACTCTGAAACCGTACAGAGAGACTATCTCCCGCCCTCAAGAATGGATGAGTAATTTCATTCCTGGAGCGGAAGAATTTTCAGGTTGAACCTTCCCTCCCCCTCTTCCCTCAGAATTGCAAATCCCCACATAAATCAGGCAGACAGCAGGGACAGTGCTAAGTGGGAAATTAGTGTTCCCAATGGAGAGAGTGGGTGAGACAGACTACTAAAATCATGACTGTCCTGCTAAAATTAGCAGGCAACGATCAATCTATTCCAGTTTCAAATGGTTTCCAGAGGCTGCATGGTCACCCATATCAGTAAGAGATTAAAGCAGGGAGAGAAATATATTTTACTTTCTATGTCTAGATTTGCCCCTAATTAAGCTCTGTCAAACCCTAATGTATGAGGCATGAATAAATATGCATCAGATTTCTCTTTTCACTGGACCACGAACATTTTGTGTGAGAAGTTAATTTCCTCCGCTTTTACTCAAAGGTGCTGACAAAAGTGAGCTGCAATAGATGGAATGAGATGCCAGGAACAGTGTTGTATCTCTTGTGCTCCCAACACTGTGTTGTGGAAAAGACTCCTAACATGAAGGATTTTGTAAGGCACAGGCAAGCACAGTATTGGGCATCTTCATTATTTCTGTCTTCTCCCCCAGCTCTCCTTTTTCCCCTCCCCTTCTCCTCCTTTGCCATCTCCATTGTGTGTATGGGGAGGAAAAAAGAAAATAAGAGGTGTAAGAGGCAAGATCTTGTGTGGGGGAAGGGAGCCTGACAAGGCTCCACAATAACAAGATGCAACTTATTGGCACCAGGTCTCATCTCATGCTTCATGTAGTTGTGGTGGTGGCAGCTTGCAGACACCATAGGCCTTGCACCTCAAATCGTCATTTAAACCTGCCCATAGTGGGGTATAAAATGCCACCAGTTGTGAATTTACTACTCACTCATGCTGAGTGGGTGTTTATGCCCACTTTGCCTAGATGTAAATAACTACACAAGGTGCAAAGCAGTGAAGAACTGGGCTCTCTGCCTGTATCCCCTTCACAATCCTGATCATGACTTTAAAACAACCAGGGAGAAGACTATCTGCAGACCATTTACCCCAGGTTTTACATTGAGCCCAATGCATTATGGGACAGGACTTTGGCCACCTTGGAGGTGCTTGCTGTATGAATACCTGTAGGGATCAGCTGCTCTTCACTGTAGCTCCAGTAATTGGCTGCAGCCCCAGCCCTCTATTTGGAAAGACTCTCTCCTCACAAGGCTGTGGAATGAGAGTAGCGCCCCTCTAATGGCTGGAGTAACTTCTGCTGTTCTAGTGACCACTTTTCAGAGGGTAGTAACCACTGGATCTTCATATCAGCTTGCCCTTGACCTCAAACCATTTCCCTGCCCTGGTGTATGGCCACTCAAGGAGAGTCCATGGAGCCATATTCCAAATAACTGCCCATATATATTTACCATTCTGCCTATCTGTGTCATCCACAAATTTTATCAGTGATTTTATATTTACTCCCAGATTACTGATGAAAATGTTGAATAGCATTTAATCCCTGTGGAACCCCACTAGACACAGCCACATTCTATGATGATTCCCCATTGAAAACTACTTTTTGATATTTGTCATTTAGCAAGTTCTTAGTCCATCCATGCTTTATTGATGTTTAGTGCTTTTTAAAATCAGAATGTTCTGTACTAAGCCAAATACCTTATAAAAGTCTGTCTATTATGTCTATGCAGTTACATTTATCAATCAAACTTGTAATCTCAAAGAATGAAATCAAGTTTGTTTGACAAAACCTATTTGCCGTAAAACCATGTTAATTGGCATTAATTATATTCCTATCCTTTAATTCTTTATTAATTGAATCCTGTATCAGCTTTTCCATTATTTTGCCAGGGACTGTTGTCAGGCTAACCTTGCTCACTTGCCCTTTTTTGAATACTGGCACATTAGCACTCTTTTAGTCCTCTGGAACTTTCAAGGAATTCCAACATTTATTAACATCTGCAGGCCAGAGACTTATTCAGCCAGGGTCTGGTTTTGTGTGTGTGGTGTGTCTGTCCAGTTGAGACTCCTTTTAATTAATTTAAAGTGGTTTGAATTTAAAATTCCCTGTGTTCCAATCTAAACATGTGAAAAGAAGTACACCTCAGGGTAAGGTGCAAAAAAGCACGAGTTGGTGATGGGATTAAAACCTGATTTCCTTAGCATGTCAGGAGTTCAGGAACTGCTTTGCTTTAGACAAACCCAGCAAAAACTCTGATAATTTATACACTTCTCCTGGCCCTGAGAGAGGGAGAAAAAGAACTGGGAAAGACTAAATGCTGAGGAAAGGAGAAAATGTGTTTTATTATTCCTGTTGATTGGCGCTGCTATATTTTTGTAACTTTTATAAATGCCTTTTGCTATATGCTTTGGGTTCTGGTTTGGCAATTTGTCTCCCACATTCCTTTACAGTGGGAGATGAGGGAGGATTTTTTCCACTCATTTGCAACCATTTCCTTTTTTTCAATTTCAAAGTCACAGAATTACAGAGGTAGCCTGTATAATGTTTAAACAAAGCCATTCCTCACCCTTTGGTAGACAAGACTTCTATGTGAGCTGACACTCTGTAGGCAGGGTTGGCTAAGGGCTTGTCTACACTGGCCCGCCATTTGCACTACAGAGATGTGAATAGCAATGCACACCAAAGTGCTGGGAGTTACGGCATAGCACTTCGGTGCATATTGCTATTCACACACCCATAGTCCAACCTGCTGGGTAGTGTAGACATAGCCTAAGTGTAGTGGGGAAGAATTTGAGCCAAATTAAAAAGCAAGTGCTACATTTATTCTATACAGGGCTACATTTAATGGGGAATCAAAGATAATGTCAGGACAGTATTAAGCAGTGACACTTCTGGTTTTTTTTATGCCTAATCACTCACGTACAGTAGTTCTTACTAGGTCCCATATCTGAGAATTAGTGTAGGCTACTGGGCCATAGGGTGGGGAGCTAGGAGTTCCTGAGTTCTAATCCTGGCTCTGCTCCTGTGTGGTGTTGGGCAAATCACTTTGCTTCTCTGCCTTGGTTTTCTTTATCTGTCAAATTCAACTGATTTATTCCTCCTCCTCCTCCTCTAGGTCATCATTTTTTCAGGGCAGGTGGGGAGGTGAGGGAATTTGGAGAGAAAGTGAACATATAGCCCAACAGACCTCTTTCTTTTCTTGTTTGACTTTAAAAAAGGTTCTGACTACATGTTGATCAACTAGGGAAGCACCCATTGAATGGATGTAATTCACATAAACCTTATTTGTATATGTGGCTGGCTGCTCAAAGCAGACATGTAATGCCTAATGTGTCATCATGTGGCCACCACCAAAGGGGGAACAGGAACGGCCTTCCTAGTTGTGTAGTCCATGGGCCAACTACCAAGGAGGCTACTTCCACCTGGAAGGAGTCCTTAAGTGAAGCTCTCCCCTTCCAATAAGATGCTGGTTCTGGTGTCTGAGTAGGGTTATTGATGTTCTTGTGAAAATGTTCTGAAAAGCAAGAAATGTTCAGAGTCCACAGCTTTTGTTGTTGTTTGTTTATTATTCCTCTCAAAAATTATGCCAGGCAGCAGGGCTGGAGTAGCAGAAATATTCACAGAAGCAAATAGAAGTTGCTCAGTACTTCAAGGCAATCAAGGGATGGGGAGTCCACAAAGTCTTCTTTAACTTAAAGAAACCTTAAGCCGGCATCATCTATCAAATTAAAAATGGTGATAGTGTTAATGGAAGCCATGGTACTTACCATGTTGTGTTAGTTAAAACATCCATTTTTCTTGGTCTCCCCCAGAGTAAGAACTAAGACTTTAGCTTCCTTATAAAAATGTTGCCTGACTGGTTAATGTTGAGTAATGCCAATGTCATTAGGGTTCAATGGACCTGTTATACTCTAATGACATTGGCATTACTCAACATTAACTTTGTATTAACTAGCTGTTGCCATATTTTGTGACAGGTTTCTATTAGAGTCATTGTCTTCACTTTTTTCTTTGTATAACCATGGATCCATTTTCAACTTGTATTGTGTGGGTCATTAATAGAACTCAAACAATGTAGCAGAGCTAGCTTACAACATTTCATTCAATTCATGCCTTATTGCTCAGTTGATAGGTGTATAAGAGGACTGCTTATAACTTCTAGTCACTGCCATTTTTTCTGCTGCAAACACAAGCATTTTAACTAGGAAGTTAGCATAAATTTCATAGTTGTAATGACCTCTAGAGGTTAATATTTTATGAATATTCATCAGTCTATCAGAGTGGAATGTATATAGAGATTATGTATCTTTACCAAACTGCGAACTCCATTTTTAATATAGGGGCTAGTTGCCTTCCCCGGACTCTTTTACCTCCATGTTGGACTGGAATTCCAATGGGTAGTGACACAGGACTGACCATAAAGAGTCGTTAACTTGAAATGGTTCTCTATTCAAATACAAATATCCTAGACAAGAGACAGGCTCCCAACCAGGAAAATTAGTTTGTCAGGGGAGAGGCCTAGCAACAGTCACCTGGTAAAGGGCTGGGATCACCTGAAAAGTCAGTTGCCCAGGGATTGAAAGATTATAAAAGGACCCTCAGAGGGAAAACACACAGCAGGTGTGGGCAGAAGAGGGGATGGGGATGGACTGGCCAATGTCAGAGTAGGCAAGCTGGCGTGGAGAAGGCTCCATATCACAGAACCCAAGCCATGTACTGCAACAGAAGGATCCTGGACAGCCTAGGTGACTGCTCTGGAGTGGTGAAGAAACTGAGGCAGATAAATGCATATAGGGTTTATTATTATTATTGTACAGATCTGTATTTCTCATGCTATTAAAAAAAGGGTGTTTAAAATCGGATGCAACGTCTGCCTGTGTTAAACTTTTACACCAACCACATGGCCCTTTCAGGAGGTAAACCAAAAGGTGTGAGCTATCTGGGTTGAGTTCTGGAAGATGGTGTGTTTAAGGTATGGGAGGAGTCTCCAAGGCCATGACTGGTTCCAGGGATTGGGCTGTGTCAGGGAGGAGGTATCAGGGAGATATGCACCCCAAAACTGTACCTAGGGACCCCAAGCCAGAAGGAGTGACAGGCCTCTGTTCAGACTCTGGAGGCTTAAAATGGAGGGTACAGAGGGAGAATTCAACATCTAAATCCCCTCACAGCAGTCTGGTGAGTGGCCAAGAGGGGGCACTTGACTGTACCTGTGACAGAAAGGCAATGTGGGGTGTGTCACTGTTTCTTATATGTATGCAGATGCATGCATACACACGTGTGTGTGTGTGTGTGTGTGTGTGTGTATATACACTACTTTAAGTGTCTAGCTTTATAAAAAAATTCTAAAACATTTTCAACATTGAAAATACTATTGCTTTTGCAAACAGTTCCAGACCCAGTATGGTATACATTGTTTGGTTTTTTTAGAGGACATAAATCTGGCGACTGTACAAAATTTGCACTCTCATCTGTCTACCTATCTGTGACTTCTTAGAGAATTAGCATCTCTGACATAAAGAGGGTTTTGTGCATTTAATGCCATCTGTTGAACACACATTTTGAGAAACAGGAGTTTCTTTTTTTAATCACCAGCTAGCTGTGCATTTTTTTCATTTAACTAATTATTTGCATTTCAAAGTGATACATCTTTTCCCCTTCTAGTGGGACCTACCACTATCTCTGAAAAGCAGGATAAAGAAAAGTGGCCAGCCTGCAAATTCAATCTGGACAGTTGCTATATTAGGTTGAGAAGGACTGTACTTGTGACAGGATCCTGGTGTGTAAGGATATTTTTTCCAGCCTCGGAGGTCCAAATGAACTGTGAGTGATGAGGCAATAGCACCGAATCTCCAAGCTTCAGACTTTAAGATTAGACAGTTCAGGCTTCTGTTACTCTCCATCCCTGGTGTGACTTTACACTCCATATTCTTTATGAAAATATGCTTATGATGTGGATATGACATAACTGAGAGATACTTTATGCAAGATGGCTCGTGTAAGGTATCATTGGAAAGGTTATGAGTTACTGAATGTGTGATTATCCAATTTGTGTGCCTGTAGTGTTTCTGTAGCTGAAGTTAAAAATATTGACCATGTATCTGTATTTCAAATGTACTACTTTGGGTGTCACCCACAACTAGCCCTTCAGGCAGGGGTGAAGGTAGGAATAGAGACTTACCGGTACGGAGCTGGGTTGGGGCTGGCTCTGGCCTCCGGAAGGGGCGGGGCCTTGGGCGGAAGGGGCGGGGATGGGGGGGTCAGAGCCAGCCCCGGCCTGCCCTGTACCAGTAAGTGCCCTTCCCCTTCCCCGCCAGGGCAGCAGTGGCAGCCGGGGGCTCCGGCAGCAGTTTAAAGGGCCCAGGGCTCAGCCGCTGCTACTGCCCCGGGCCCTTTAAATAGCCGCCGGAGCAGCGGTGGGGCTCTGGCGGCTATTTAAAGGGCCAGGGCTGTAGAGGCAGCGAGAGTCCCAGCCCTTTAAATAACCCCTGCTGCTGCTACCCCAGGGCTCCAGCAGCAGGGCTCTGGCAGCAATTTAAAGGGCCTGGGGCTTCAGCTGCTGCTGGGAGCCCCAGGCCCTTTAAATTGCCACCTGGGGAAGCTGGGATGTACCAGCTTACTTTCTCCCTTCAGGTACAACAATGAAAAGCCTGACAGGGCTGATGGCCCATTAGCAAAGACAATGGACTGTGAAAGGGCTTAGTCTTCCTGTGGACACTCCAGACAGCCTGTGAGTAATGGCTGCCACAGCCCTGCAGAGACATGGGTCTGAGTTTTTTCCACTGGAAGACAAAGGGTTCCTGACATACCCAAAAGCGATATAAGGCAGGGGAGTGACATCATTGTGGTTCTCCTCTGCCTCCCCACCCAAAGACACTGAAACAAAGAACTGAACTGAGGAGAGAAGGGTTGAACCCAGGCTGGGAGGGCATCCAGTCTATGAGTGGAAATACCTGAAGTTTCAAGCTGCAGGCTAGTGCTGTTGGCTTTCAAGACTCTCTCTGTAATCTGCCTGTTACAATATTTAGAGAGAAATTACTATTTGTAGCCAATTTCTTTAGTGAATCAAACTTAGTTTGTGTGTGTTATTTCCTTAGTAATCTGCTTTGTTCTGTTTGCTATCTATTTAACCACTTAAAATCTGCCTTTTATAGTTAATAAAATGTGTTTATTATTAAACCCAGTTTATGTAATTTCTAACTGGGATGAGGGCAAGAAGTCATGCATATCTCTCCACATTGACAAAGAGCAAAATTTTATGAGCTTGCTCTGTGCAGATTTTTCTATACAGTGCAAGACAGTATTTTGGGTTTATCCCCAAAAGGGGTGTGCACATGAGTGCTGGGTGAGTCCTCTCTCTCAAAGAATTGACTTGAGTCTGTTTGCAGCTGGGTGTGGCCCTACCTGTTTGTGTGCTACAAGAGGCTGGAGAGCCTAATTCAGCAAAACAGGGAGAGGGTATCCAGACTGGTAGAGCAGGAGAGGCTCAGTGAAACCCCAGTACCTCAGGTGGCATCTGAGGTGGGGGGGGGGGGGTTCCAATCCATCACACATGGTGCTGCTGGTCATGCGGATGGGCCCACATTTGTTACTAAATGGCTTGGTAAGGTGCAGTATGTTTGTAGGCCAGGCGTTTACTCTTGGAGCCTAGATAGAGCTGGTCCTTCTCATGTAGATGGACCTATGTCCAAGTGGCTTAAGTATTGTTCAAGGACACATGGAACCTGGAAAACCATGGCAGGGACCAGGGGGAGTGACAGGAGGGTGACCAAATATGGAGGAGGAGAGAGACTAAAAGGATGGGGAGGAGAGACACAATACGCAATAATGTAAATAAGGAAAGGGATATGTGGAGGATGGTGGGAGAGGAGGGAAAAAAAGAATGCGGTGAACAAAAATCTGACGAATTCTCAGGTTCTGTCTGGCCAATCTCTTCCAAGAGTTTGGATTGATCATCTCCTTTTGTCAAACGCCCATGTGGAATGGGCTGCCGCCAATCTCCCAGTGGTCCTGCTGCAGGAAGCATAGGGTCAGAGGAAGCCACCACCGTCCCGCCTCTGAGGAATTTCTTGGAAGGCTGTGTCTGCCTGTTTCTCTCGTGTGTGCATGCATGTGCTCGTGCGCGCTCTCTCCTCTCTTCTAATAATAATAATAATAATAATAAAAAAAATTCCAGTGTCACCACTGAATTACCTTGTTTCCTGCAGGGAGGCTCACAGAATTGGCAGAAAATTTGCACTTTTAAACATTATTACTAGACAGCTGAATTGAGTCATTGAAGGAATTTTCTAAACCCAGGATCTATGATACTTTCCAACAATGGTGGCCATTATAGAAATGAAAACTTTCTCTAGATAATTAACTTTCCTAACCTCATAACTCACACCTAACACTTGCCTGCAGGTTCCAGGGCTGCCAGTTTTATTACCTTCTGTACTAATATCAGCACTTCTCATTCCCATGTATAAAGTGCCTCCATCTCATTTGGCACCCGTAAGTACTAGTGTAAACAAATAATAGAGATTCAGCAGGGAAGTCCCTGAACAGCACCTGTGACTATAACACAATGTATCTTTTAAAAATAGAAGTTAAAGCTTGAAAGAGACTTTGTCACCAATAAACTACTCTTAAGTGCAGCAGCCCAAAACCAGAGGGCGATTTTACCCACACCATTTTTCTTTACAAGCTGCCCCTATCTATTGTATACAACAGTGCTTCCCCAGCGGCTGGACTATATTAGTGTCTTAATAAAGTTGTAAAAGTCAGCTCCCAAACTCAAAGATGAAAGGCTGGCAGAGCATTGGTGAACTAATGCTAAGTGATGTTGTCTGGCAGACACAGGGAAACCTGGCAGAGCCAGGTTGGGGTGGGGGGGCAAAAACCCCAAATGTTACTGGGTTTATGCAATTAACATGTTGAAGGGAGCCTTGGAAATTGTTAAAAAAATGATAGTGGCTACAAGAGTCTTTCCACTATTTAATCTGTTTTTCCATATAGCTCATTAGTAAGAAGAGGGTCATGTGGCTACAACACAGGGCTAGGACTCAGGAGGTCTGGATTGTATCCATGTCTCTAATGTAGAATTCCTACCTGGGCACTGGGCAAGTCACTTATTCTCTTGGTGTCAGTTTCCCCACCTGTAATAAGTGGATAATAATTACCTGTTCTGCAGGGCAGGCAGACTTAACTAATTGTAAAGTGCTTCAAGATTCTCAGAGGGAGGTGCTATAGAATTACAAACCATTATTATTAATTAACATGGAGTGGTCTTATAATTTATCTAAAAAACATACAATTGATTGGTGGGGGAAAAAGCGGTGATTAGTTTTGAGGGTTTTTTTGTTTGTTTTTTTAAACCTTAGTGCTGACATTTTCTTCATGTCAAATGTTTGTTATAAGCTATATTGGTCTGATGTAGTTAATAGATATTTATTCCAACCTTATTATATGTATTACCATTGTGCCTAGTCATGGCCACTATGCTAGGTGCAGTACAAACACAGAACAAAATGACATTCCTTGCCCCAAGGGCTAACCTTAATTTCATTTTTTTTTTTCTTTGCTTTCGCACTTCGTGGTCACTTACTGTGTTCAGCTACCTCTGCTTTTTCTTAGAAAGGAAAAAACCTCTGGCTTACAATCTTCAAAGAAGGGAACAAAATAAAGAATAATAATTAAATACTTTTGTTTTGTGTATTTTTCCCCTCTGACGTTTCTGCCCAAATGTTGTCTCCTCTTAAATCTAGGGATGTGGGGCCACATTCTGGTCTCAGCAACAGCAGTGTGAATCATGAATTCAGTGGAATGACTCCAGATTTGCACGCACAGCTGAGATCTCAACCTGGCCCATACAAGGAGACAGATGAAAAGAACAAATGATTATCAGTGACCTGACTTTCCTTCCTCTGATTCCCCCAAGAAAGCAGAACCATTTGCCTCTTCATTTTTTATCACCTTTTAAAGTCACGTTGTTTTTTTTTTTTTTAAAAAAAAGGATTGGCAGAGATAAAGCTGAGAGCAGAAAGCAGCTGCAAGGACCTGTAGTTCCCAATGCCACCCTTACTGCAAAGTCTGGGAAGAGTAACGAGTCTTTAAGGGACATGTTTCCTTTTTAGGCAAATGATTAATGACCATGAGAGAGAGAAGCGATTCAGTAACAGACACTTGCTGCATACTAGCTGTTGTTCAGAAATGGATTCAGCTAATTACAGCAGCCAGAGAGGTACAATTAATGTCTAGCTTGATCCCACACATGAGATAGCAAGCTAGGCTGGACCTTGAGGTTGTACTTCATAGTGCTAGCTTTAAATCAGTGGTCTTCAACCTTTTTACAGCCAAGATCACTTTTTGAATTTAAGGGCAACCCAGGATCTCTCCCACCCCTTCCCCGAGACCCCACCTTGCTCATTTCATCCCCTCCATCGTTCACTCTCCTCCACCCTCACTCATTTTCACCGGGCTGGGGCAGGGTGTTGGGCTTTGTGAAGGGGTGCAGGCTATGGGCTGGGGCTGAGGGGTTTGCTGTATGGGAGGAGGCTCTGGGCTGAGCCTGGGGCAGGGGTTTGGGGTGCAGATGGGGGTGAGGAGTGCCAGCTCTGGGAGGGAGTTTGGGTGCAGGAGGGGGCTCCAGGCTGGGGCAGAGTGTTGGGGTACAGGAGGCTGGCTCAGGGCTGGGGCAGGGTGTTGGGGTGCAGGAGGGGGCTCAGGGCTGGAGGTTGGGGTGTGGGCTCCCACTGGGGGGAACTTACCTTTGGCGGCTCCTGGTTGGTGGTGCTGCGGGGCTAAGGCGGGCTCCCTGCCTGCCTGCCCACCCCGGCCCCACTCATGCACATCAGCACCTCCTCCCCATAATGAGCTGGGCACCACACACACCCCCGACGCTGCCATACAGTAGTGCACCACGTGGCCACACCGCTCCCAGAAGGGGCCAACACACCCCGGGCAGGGGCATGTGGCACCGCGTGCTGCCCCTCTCTGCAGGCATCATCCCCGCAGCTCCCATTGGCCACAGCTCCCTATTCCAAGCCAATGGGAGCTGCAGGGGCAGTGCTTGCAGGCAGGAGCAGCGCACCGGGACCCCTGTTCCTCCCACCCCCCGATGGGGCCACGGATGCATGCTGGCCGCTTCGGGAGCGGTGTGAGCCATGGCAGGTAAGGAGCCTGCCTTAGCGGCAGGCAGCCCCACTGCGCCACCATGGCTGTAGATCGCGATTGACTGGGAGAGTCCCTAGGATCGCCCAGTCAATTGTGATCGATGGGTTGGTGACCACTGCTTTAAACTATTATTTTTACTAAAAACATCCTCCTATTAAAGACAAACCTGCTTACCTCAGGTCACATAAGCAAAATCCAAAGAAACCAGAGACTGGTCTGAATTAAAGCACAGGTACTGAATGATGTGGAGCACCCCAAAGCTCTAGAGTTGGAACTGGGTTAAATTTGGTATCGTACTTTGCAAATCGTCCTATCTTTTTATGGGATTAAACAAAAACCTCAGATCTGATATTCTGCACAGCTGGGAGTGTTCAAAGTTCAAATTCAGATCCAAATTTCAAAGTGTGGGCCCATCTTTAAAAGAAACCAATTTTAAGCAATGTCATGACTAGTGCTCCAGCAATGTTTCAGCATCTAAATATTATTTCATGGTGCATGCATTACCTCAGATGAGATCTGAGATACACTAGGCCTATGGAGTTAAAACAAATGTTTGCAAGTCAGAAAACTAGAAGGTTTAAAAAAAAAAAAAACCTAAATGTCAAACTCTGGAAATAAAGAGACAAGGTGGGCGAGGTAATATCTTTTATTGAACCAACTTCTGTACACCCTTGTCTCTCTCATATCCTGGGGCTGACATGGCTACAACTACACTGCAAACTTTGGAAATACTAAGTTAAAAGAGTCAGTAAAATAGTAATTCTGCAAGATGTGACTATTGGCATTGGAAGCAAGATATGCTGAGACTGCTCGCTGCAGTAATTACTCATGATAGTGGTGAAAGAGCTGAGGAATGTTCAGCTAGAATTAATAAAAGGTATTTTAAAATGCATTCATTCACATTCCATCATACTACAATGCAATGTGAAGCAGCAAAATCTCAAAGAACACTGTCATGTGCTGTTTAAATCTCTCATTTTTATTGGTCTTTTGAGTAGTTGGAAATACCTTCCCCACCCCCCCTTGAAATTGACATAAGTTTCCTGTTTGTTTCTCTGATGCTGGTGAACAGTGGTAACAATAGGGTGACCAGATATCCTGATTTTATAGGGACAGTCCCTCCCACCACCTGTCCCGATTTTTCGCATTTGCTGTCTGCCATTATTACCTAGGGTGACCAGAAGTGTGCAACTGTGGGAATAGAGTGTCAGTTAACCTGAGATCCCTCTGCTGACTCTATAGCAGAAGAGGGTAAACTATAAGCTTAAAAAAAGTCATGTGAAAATAGGGCCTGACTAACAGTTGTGGAGACAGAAATCCTCTGATCCCCAAGCAGTTAGCACAGAGGACGTACAAGATTCCCCATGCTGCTCCACCAATGTATTTTAACTCTGAATACATTGTACTGCAGTCCCTAGCACTTTCTCATCCCCTGCAGACTGGGCCAGCCCATGTAAGCCAAGGAGGGAGATAGAGGGCAGTGGTTCTCAGTAATTGAAGGGAGACATTTGTAGGGTGATTGTGATGGGTTGGACCCCCCTTCTGGGATGCCACCTGGTAATATCTTCTCTTTAATCCAAATAAAGATGGAAGCAGTTCACAGCATCCAGATGAAGGAATTTTACTTGGAGAGGTTAGCTCACATCCGCATGGAAGCAGTTTGGAACATCAAGATGAAGGTATTACTTCTAGATGAAGGCAGCTCACAGCATCAGACTGATATGGAAGTGGAAAAAATTTATTCACCTTCAGAGAGACATGCAGAAATTGAAGTAAATGAAATAGAAGGAAGAAAGGATGTGGAAGTTACAAACAAGTTATAGTGTGGGGACCCAGCTTCATGGAACAGATGTGATGACAGTGTGTGGCAAATTCTCATGGAACATGGACCTGAACAGTTCATGAATTTCCCTACCCTCAGGATGGAAATAAAAGAAAATTCTCTGCTTAGCATTACAAGAGGAAACTCATTAATGGGAAAGAAATTCATCGAAACTGGTTACAATACTCAGTGTCAAAGGACTCTGTTTTGCTTTTCCTGCAAGTTGTTTAAAAATCAAGCAATTGGTACATCACTTACTGAAAATGGTTCAAAGGACTGGAAAAACATATCTTCAATTCTTCACATGAAAGAAGCACAGAACATTTGGAACGTTTTCAAAATTGGAAAACTTGAATTATGATTTTTTCCTTTTTTCAATCAATGAAGAAAATTTACGTGTGATCAAGGAAAAAGAAGACTATTGGCAACAAATATTAGAGCATCTGATTGCTTTAGTGAGAGATCTCAGTAGGCAAAATTTAGCATTCTGCAGCCGCGGTAGAAATGAAAAATTATACACTCCAGATAATGGAAATTTTTTAAAATTTGTTGAATACCTAGCTTTGTTCGATCCAGTCATGAAGGAGCATCTACATAAAATAACTGATCATGAAACACAGGTTCATGACTTAGGAAAAAATATGCAGAATGAACTGATTCAATTCCTAGCAAATGCCATTAAAAAGAAAATTGTAGAAGCTGCCCATTCTGCAAAATAATTTTCAAAAATACTGGACTGTACACCAGATGCAAGTCATGTTGAACAAATTATGATGATCATTCATTTTGTGGATATGGAAAAGTCTGCAGATGAAGATAATGTTGAAGTGCTCATAAAGGAACATTTTTTGGGTTTCGTACCACTGAAGGAGGTGGCTGGAGCATTTATGACTGAAACTATTCTACAAGAGCTTGAAACAATGTCATTATCTGTTGAAAACTTACATGGCCAAGACTATGATGATGGGAGTAATATGAAGGGTAAAGACAATGGTGTGCAAAGGAGAATGATGGAAATCAATGCTAGGGCCTTTTTCGTTCCCTGCAGTGCGCATTCTCTGAATTTGCTTGTCAATGATGCTGCTAGATGCTGTTTGGAGGCAAGCAGTTTCTTTGACCTGGTGCTGTGTGGGTGGGTGGGTTGGTGGTGGTGGGTTTTTTTTTTCTCCTCAGGCTCAATAGGCCATTGGGAGATAGAGAATTCACATGGGGAGTCAAACTGTGAAACCACTTAGTCAGACAAGATGGGAGAGTCGCATTGATGCTTTGAAGCCTCTTCACTATGAACTTGGAAACATTTATGATGCCTTAATTGAAACTTCTGATATTACCTTTACTGGATCATCTGGCAATACGGCACGTTCAGATGCAGACGCTCTTGCAAATGGCCTTTCCAAGTTCAAATTTGTGATTTCACTCATTTTGTGGTATAATATCCTTTTCAAGATTAACCTCACTAGTAAGCAGCTTCAGGAAAAGAACTTGAACATACATTCTGCTATTCAAGAACTGCAGCAAACTAAAAATATTCTGGAGGAATTCAGAAGTGATAAGGGTTCGAAAGGACACTGGTAGATTCTCTCGAGCTTGCTGAAGAAAGACTTTCCGACAGAATTTGAACCAGAGCCAGTTCGCATTCGGCAAAAGAAACAGCAGTTCTCATATGAAGGATGAGACACCCATTCAGAACCCAAAACAAAGGTTCAAAGTGAATTTCTACTTCTCAGTCCTTCACTCGGTTGACAAAAGATTTCAACAGATGCAGCAGCTGGAGTCATCATTTGCCTTTCTATATGATATCCACAACTTGCAAAAGAAAACAGCAAAACAGATAAGACAATTTTGTATAAAACTGGAGTTGGCATTGACTCATGAAAATTCAAAAGACGCTGATGCTACAGATTTGTGTAGTGAGCTTCAGGCTTTTTCAAGACAACGTAAGAAACATTCCACTCCTGAAGAAGTACTGAAGTTTGTTTGTGAAAATAAACTCAGTTTTCCAAACATTTTTATAGCTCTACGCATTCTTTTAACTCTGCCAGTTTCCGTAGCTAGTGGGGGATGTAGCTTCTCAAAGTTTAAAAAAACATGGTGCAAGAGACTTGTTGGACTTGCCACAAAGTCAGAGCTGGAAAACTGGATCTAAAAGAACTAGTGACTAAATTTTCTAAAACTTAAAGCAAGAAAAGTCATGTTTTAAGAGCGCACTGTTTTTTTTATTCAGAGTGTTTTATAAATACAGGTTAAAGTTCATTGAAGAGTTTTCTTATTTCTTTCTGTATTGGATGTGGTGGTAATGGCAGTTAAAGCAGGATAGCATAATGGTTGATTTTGGATTTGTAGTAATAAAAATTATAATTAACATTTTTAATGCATTTTTATTTTAAATCGGACTGAAATAATCTAGTTGTCATGTACAAATCTCTTCTGAAAATGTCTTATCTGATCTCAGAAACATTGGACAGATGCAGAATGAACTGGTTGGACAAACTGAATAATTAAGCCTCTGTTTAAAAAAAAAAAAAAAAAAAAAAAATTAAAAGGAAAAAAGAGGCAAAATGTTCCCCAGTTTACCAAAAAACCTCAGCCTAGATCTGCCCTTTGGGTTTGGGGGTAGGGGCGCCGATTGCATGGTTCACCTAAGGCACCAGTTCCTGGCAGCTAGTCTAGGGCTGCCCCTGCCCAAAATTATATTGTCTTGCACTGAATACAGAACTATTCGTTCTCTGCCAGAATGTGGAGAGAGAGATGCAACAGCTTTCTGCCCCAAGTATGAGTTCCATACTGGTTTTAGAGACAAAACAAATTTATCAACCACAAAATATAGATTTTAAGTGATTATAAGTGATTACCTTAGTAAATAAACAAAATCAGCAAACTGATCTTCCTACACTAGATAGGTAGGATATAAATTAGCAAATTCTCACCCTGAGTGATAAACAGGCTGGCCGATTAAGTCACAAGTTGCCTTTGGTTTCCCAGGTTTTCATACATAGGCTAAAGATCCTTCTAGCCTGGGACCATCACTTCCCACAGTTCAGTCCTTGCCCCTCAGGGAGACTGAGGTGCCCCCATGATGTCATTGTCCTCCTTTTATATCTTCTCCCCATTTGCTGGAAAGCTCTTTTGCTGTGACCTGGGTCAAACAGTTCCCATTGTGTAGTGCTATCTTTGAGAGGTTTCTATTGTACACAGTTCCTGGGGTAATCCTTGTGCTTGTGTGTGTTTCCTCAATAAGTCATTAACATTGTTTGGCCTTTTTACTGTCGTACCTGAAAGGCTGCTTATGAGTGTTTTCAACCTCATGACATGGTTCAACACATACATAGCCAAAGTTCATAACTTCACATGTGATGATAGCACATACAATGCAATGAGGTATTATTGTCTAGCAGATCAAGACTTTTAGAATGATACCTCACAAGGCATACTTTGTATAAGGCATACCCCAATATTCAGCACTGTCACGTAATTAGGATATCAGGGTGTCAGTGACTCTTGGCAGGGCTAGCAGCAGGAGAGAAAAACCAGTTCAAATCTACACTACTATAAGTGACTGTGATGGTGGAGTCACAATGGATGAGGGGATGAGAGAAAAATGTGGGTCTCTCCCCCTTAGTGTGAATGAGACCTGATTTGGGGGGGGGGGGGTGTTCAGAGTCAATGGGAGCTGCACATCTAAATTTGACTGCAAAGTGAAAAATGGATAAGACCTATTGTTGGCTGAGCAAAGGTAGGCCTTATGCTCAATGTGATGGCATTTGTCTGTCTACTTGTCTGGATATGACATAACTTTCGCAAGCTGCAGCTGATCAATACAAACATTTCAGGGAATGCTCTCTGCCTTAATGGGCAGAACCCTATTGATTTTGGTGAAAATCAGAAAACTAGAAAAGCCATTAGCCCTAAAAAGTTGATCCTTGCTCTCTTTTCTGAGACACTTAACAGTTTATGTGTGCTCAGCCATCAGGGGAAGGGAGAGGAAAATGAAGGAGGCTTAAGTTCTTCATCCCTCAACATGCTGGTTCTCCAAAGCATGCTCCAGGGTAGGGGGGGTAGAGCAAGAAGGCATCGGGTGTCCACCTGTCTCTTCCAGTTCAGGGTGGGGAAAGGTATTCTGAAATGAAGACTTCCCCTTCTGATTTGCTGCCTCCCTCCCTGTCCCAAGCTATGGTGTGTCTAAGGGCACCATGCTCTGAATGTCTCCATCCTTTTTTTGCCAGAAGGTGAGAATGGGTCACAGGGGATGGATCACTTGATGATTGCCTGTTCTGTTCATTCCCTCTGAAGCACCTGGCACTGGCCACTGTCAGAAGACAGGTTTCAGAGTGGTAGCTGTGTTAGTCTGTATCCTCAAAAAGAACGAGGAGTACTTGTGGCACCTTAGAGACTAACAAGCTATGCTCAAATAAATTTGTTAGTCTCTAAGGTGCCACAAGTACTCCTCATTCTTTTTGTCAGAAGACAGGATACTGGGTTAGATGGACCATTGGTCTGACCCAATATGGCCATTCTTATGTGGAGCCCCAGATGGCCTTAATCCAGCCCTGCTTGTAACATTTCCCCCCTTTTTGGTATTTATGCACTTAAAATACTTGTGAACAGTGATTATGACTCCCCTCCATTCCTTCTCCCCACCCCCAGCCAAAGAACATCTATTTAGTGCTTTTAAACTTTTCATATAGGTCAGTTCCTTCAACCCTTAATCATTTTGTGTTGCCTTTCTATGAATTCCCTTCAGTTAGTCCACATCTTTCTGATCCTGAGTTGCCTAGCACTGAATCCATTATTCTACAGACAGTTTCTCTCAGAATCAGCTAGAGACTTTCCTAAACATCTGAGATGGGATGTCTGGCTTCCAAAGGGATTATTTTAAGAAAGAGCCAAATATCACTCCAGTTTCATGCAAACCTCATCTACAGCCTCCCTTTCTCTTTACTTTATGTTTTTGCCTCAAGAGCCCTTTTCTTAGTACATGGTCTACAGGATGTTGTATCCCATGAGGCCACCCTTACATGATAACAAACATAAGCTCAGAACTGGTGCCATGGTCTTTCTGGGGATATCACTGCACACACATTTCAGCCAAAATGTCCTAAGGATATTTAACTCATGGACTTAATCCAGCTGCTGAACATGTATATTGGCATGTGTGGTGGTGATCTGACCCATAATAAATGCTTTATGATTCAAATGACGACATAGAACAGTTCTGAAATTGCTTCTGTCTTTCAGGGACATAAAGATTGTTGTAATCTTGCATTAACTTTTTTCCCTCTTGGTTTTTCAATTTACTGGTAATGAGTTAAGTAGGGGGAGTGACAATTCCCTCAGTTAAGATCCTGCTTATAAGGGAACCTAATCATATTTCAGATATTTGTATTTGTTGATTCCGGATCCTTCATCCCAAACACCAACAATATGAATATATGATAAATTAGACATGATACAGCAAATTTGCAGCTAAACATCAACTCTAATGTATAGAATTTAAAAAAAATCACATTATAGATTCAACTGTATAACTAAAGTGGTGAGGAGAAAAGTAATTCCATTTTACACAGGATTTTGAAATTTGGTTTCGTTCCAATTTGGCAAAGAACATAACAATTCAGAAATCCTCTGTGAAAGGGAAGGAGCCTGTTGTATTAATTTTGATGGAATATATGGACCAAAGGTGGTGGTGGTAGTATAATCCAGTCACTGTCCAACATTAAACAGTGTGAAAAAAATTTCAGGGTTTGGTAAACAGAGACCTCGTCTTGCTTAGTAGCATGGCAAACTCACCATTACAATTCCTTTTTAACCTTTTTTAAAGATAAAGAAAAGCAAAAACAGTTAAAGCATTTAAATATAAAGTATTAAATAAGGCTGTCATTTCAACAACACTTTTTTGTTTCCTTTCCCGTTAGCTGGAGAGAGTTTTAGAAGGAGAACCCCCTGGTTTAACAGTCTCTTAGATGGTATCAAAAATGGTAAAAACTGTTCTTTTGGGGAAAACAAAAAGTTTGTTGTTTCATCCCAGGTGGTGTTTGGGATTCAGTTGGAGCCGGTAGGGGTGGTGATGTCATCTGGATCCCCCTCTCTCTTTGCCCTGAGCTGGTCAGGACATCCCTTGGGATTAGGATGAAGAAGGTCTAGGGTCCCAGGTGATGGTGGGGGGTGGCAGCCATGATGGTGAAGCTCATTCCTTTCTTCCCTATTTCCTCCCAAAGTCTTTTTTTCTTAAGAACCCTGAAAGGAGTGATTGATGGAATAGCCCATCCCCTCATGATTTTATTCACTAATTAGGCCTAATATATGACACCCCTTTTGGTTCACTAATTTTCAATTCCACATCTTCTGTTTTTACTAAGCATGATTTCAACATAGTCCTTGAACCATAATAGTAGGTCCTTTTGTTGAGACTATTTCACTCTCTCCTTTGTGTACCTTTTCCCATCAAAGTGTGTTATGACAGGTCATTGTGACATTTTATGAACTTTTACATACTTTTTACTGTTGAGCTTACAATTAAGGTAAATGTGTAGTCCTGGTTATTGGAACAAGCCCTGACCTTGCCTGGTGGGCTGTCCCAGGACCCAAGACCCAGGGTCTCTTGCCCTGGAGTAGTGTGCCTGGCTCACTATGCCAAAGCCATAGACACTGGAAGGCCTGGAGTTATCAGCTCGAAGTTTGCCAGGCTGGCTGCCAAAGAACCAGACAGGTGAAGTTTCCATGAATCAGCAAATTCTGACAAGACTATTTAGTAAGAATTTCTCTGATCTATGTATCCCATAATTAATATATAGGATGAGATTCTATACAGCGTCTCTAAGTGGTGCAGCACAGAAATCACATGTGAGGGGGAGGTGTAAGTTGGCTTTAAGCCATCTTTACATTCTTCTGATCCTGGGCTGCTCCGGCAGCTAGAGAGGCTCCTGGCATAATTTGAAGTATGTCTATGCTAGAGCTGGAGTATAAATTCCAGCTTGAGACAACCGACTCTCTCGCTATCTCTGATTGAGCTAACATGCTAAAAATAGAAGTGTAGCTGTGGCAGAAGGGGCTAGCTGCCCCAAGTACATACCTATGGTCTCAGGTGGGTTTATACTTGGGGCAACTAGACAGGAGCGCCGCCAGCTTTTTCTGCCGCCCCCCCACAGAGGCGGCAGAAGGTCCCGCTGCGGAAATACTGCCGCAGTCGCCGCCCCCCAAATCGCAGTGCCCTAGGCAACCGCCTAGGTCGCCTAATGGGTCGCGCCGGCCCTGCAGCTAGGCTCTCCCACCACTTGTGCCACAGCAGCTACCCTTCTATTTTTAGCATGCTAGCTCAATCAGTGCTAGAATGGGTAGGTCTCCTCAAGTTGGAACTTACACCTTCCAGCTCTAGTGTAGACATGTCTTTAGTCAGCCCTGGAAGTCTCTCAGTTATTGCAGCCTCTCTGGACTGCCTTGTGGGCCACAGCACTGCCTGGAATCTCTTCAATGCTGCAAACCCATTCCTAACATTTCCCTCCTGCCTGTTGCACCAGGGCTTGGACGGGGATGGTCAGAAGGCAGCCATACAGCCATCTTCTGCAATGCCTTCACCGGCAGAATGTGCTCAGGCAGATATGGGGCTTATAGAGCCCCTTTATGCTGCTCCAGCCATTTTACTCAGCACACACGGGACAGAGTGAGAGGAGGATGTCACGCCTGGTATTCAAAAGATATAATAAAAGGCAGCTCAATGTGCTCATTTCAGCAGGACACTCTACTGTCCCTCAGACTTTAGTCCAAATGTAAATAAGGTAGGAGGAAAAGAGGACAATTTTCCAGAAGAAAAAGTTCTGTACTGCAAGACTTAGATATAGATTTCCAGACTCTTGTTTTGTTTCTGAATTTGATATTTATAAATACACAAAACACCACCATCACATAGCCTACATTGTAGCAAAGGAGACCCCTTTCTTCTGAATTCTAAAACTGTATTTCATGGAGTACTTATTCTACATTCAGGTTGTGGCATACAATGCGTGGTGTGTATTTTTAGCTGTTCTGTTCCCACTTAAATTTCAGGAACACATATTGATCTATACAGTAGCAGGAGCTATTTTGCATAATGCACAGTGGGTAGTGTAATACATTAAGTCCACATTCCTGCCGCAAAAGAAGAATGGGTTATAACAGAAATAGGTTTATAATAGGAACCTGCTTCATCATTCCAAGTTAGTTGAATGAATAATAGAGGGGAAGGCATGGTTTGATTTTGCAAGGCCTGGCTCATGGAGTGAAATTGTAGATTTATGGAGACTCATGAACATTTCATGGGGGATCTTCATATGCAACTGCTGTGACCCCTTGTCAGGGTTCCATCCCCACTCTGAACTCTGGCGTACAGATGTGGGGACCCGCGTGAAAGATCCCTATGCTTATTTCTACCAGCTTAGGTTAAAAACTTCCCCAAGGCACACATCCTTTCTTGTCATTGGATGAATACTCTGCCACCACCAAGAGAGTTAGACAAAGATTCAAGGAAAAGTACCACTTAGAGTTCCTGTTCCCCCAAACTCCCCCCAAGCCTCTTCACCCTCTTTCCTGGGGAGGCTTGAGAATAATATACCAACCAAATAGGTTAAAGTGAGCACAGACCAGCCGTTGGGTTTTTAGTGTCCTAAAAACCCATCAGGTTCTTAAAAGCAGAACTTTATTATAAAGAAAAAAGTAAAAGAAGCACCTCTGTAAAATCAGGATGGAAGGTAATTTTACAGAGTAATAAGATTTATAACACAGAGGATTTCCCTCTAGGCAAAACTTTAAAGTTACAAAAAAACAGGAATTAAACCTCCCTCTTAGCATAGGGAAAATTTACAAGCTACAACAAAAGATAATCTAACGCATTTTCTTCCTATTACTTACAATTTGTAATCTTAGATGCTTAGTTTAGATATGGCTTTGGGAGATGTATTTTCCTGCCCTGATTCCTCACTGACCCGGAGAGAACAACACAAAGAGAGAGAAAACAAAAACTTTCAAATCTGTGGAAGAAGGTATCTTCTCCCCTCACTGGTCCTTTTGGTCAGGTGCCAACCAGGTTATTTGAGCTTCTTAACCCTTTACAGGTAAAGGAGGGATTTTATGCTACCCGTAGCTGTATGTTTGACACCCCTATTCTGCAAAGCACTTTACTTGTGAATTTAACTTTAAACACATGCTCAAGTCCCACTGAAGTTAACAGGGGCCTCTGTGGGGTGCAGGATAGATGGGATGCTCCTCTGTTATCGATGGGCCCAATACTGTGTCAGCCGTGTGTAACACCGACAGACTCCAGTTGCCGGCAGGTAGGATTGACCCTGGACCTCTGGAGCTGAGTGCATGAGCCTCTACTGCATGAACTAGAAGCCATATGGCACTTAGCTAAGGCTGTAGAGCAGACTCATTTAACTCTAAGTGGTCTCCATGCAACTAGAGGGAACAGAACACCACACCCAGGAGGTGTGTGGGTTACACAAGCACACAGGAAAACACTTTTTTGACAACCTAAAGTTGTTAAGCAGTTGCATCCTTGTAGTGATTCAAGTCTTTACACCACATACACTAAAACAGAAACAGCCTGCATCAACCGCAATAGATAATCAACAAGTTTTCATAGGCCATGCTTGGAGAATTATCTCCTACGGAGGGTTTTGAAGTGATGTTGCTATTTTTGCTGGTTATCCATCCTTTGCTCTTGGCACATACTGCACATTCCCAGGCAATGGTTCAAGGGATGAAATCTATCTAGATGCATGCTATGATGCAGAAAAATGTGTTGTCATAGCCACCAAAGATGGGAAATTATGCTTATCAGTGAACCCACTGCCGATTCCATTATGCTTACTGAAGAGATGACCTATGAAAATAATGGCCATGGAACAGAGAAATAAAATAAGTAAGAACATAAACATAAGAATGGCCATACAGGGTCAGACCAAAGGTCCATCTAGCCTAGTATCCTGTCTTCCGACGGTGGCCAATGGGAATGAACAGGTAATCATAAAGTGTAATAGGTGTAGTGCTCTTTTAAGGCCAGCGAGGGCCAGGATATTAGAATGGATGAAGGCCTAAGAAGTGGCTGAAGCCAGAGTGGAACCAACCAGGATGAGCCCTGGGAAGGACGACAGTACGTATGCTGCCTTCTCCTTCATAACAGAGAGAGAGGTGAGAGAGACATTGTCTATATCTATCTGCTGACTGCTCCAAGGTAGAGGGGTTGAATATAGAGAGAAGCTGTCGAAGGCTGGCAGGAATTGACTTGGCCCTGAGAGGACAGCTGTAAACTCCTGACCCAAGGACAGAGAGACTCCTTGTATCCTAACCCAATACCGGGAGGATGGTATAAGCTGCTGATTCAAGGGGAGATCGCTTGTATCCAAACCTGGAAAAGTACAGTGGATTCCTAATCCAAGGAGACAAACTGCTTTTATCCTAACCTGGCACTAGGTGGGTGTGGTGGACTCCTGAGACAGAGTTAAAGAGACTGGCAGAGTTATAACCCAGCAAGGGTGCCTACCTGAGCCCTCATGCTGACCCCAGAGACTCATGGACTAAAAAGGCTGAAGAGGGAAACTGAAGCAGCATGCTCGGAGAGTCCCCACAGGCTATGAGGGAGCACCCTGGAAGAGGCTATCTTACACCAATAAGTCAAAATCTTGCATGGCTTTCAGATGAGTGTGTGAAAGGTCAGTTTACAGAGAGAAAAATCAGGATTCTAAAGAGATCTCAGACTAAGAGGGAAATTCTGCCACCACCCTGAAGTCAATGGTAATTGCCATGGTCTTCAAAAGGATTGGGTTTTTACTGTGAATATTTAAATAAAAAATGTTTAGAGGATTGGTTCAGAAACATTTAGAGGAAAAATTGGAGCAATGTAGTGGGTGGATGGAAAAGGAATTAAGGATCAAATGTGTTCTTTTTCATCAGTGTGTAAAACTGAAGTTACAACCATGACTTCAGGGGTATTACATTAAATTTATATCCGTAAAAATGAGAGCAGAATTTGGCCTTCAGTTTCTTTGTAAATGACAGTCCTTGCATTTGATTTTACATTATAAATAGAAAAGTTTAACGTGAACTTTCCTTACAAGTTACCCAACATATAAGCACAAACACCTTCATAAAACAGAGGTCTTGACTTGTTAGATGTTTTTGACACTCTAAACCCTGTTGATGCAATTTTTCAGTTGGTGGCGTTTCTTGTGATAATGGGCAAAAATGAAAAGTGAAATGAGAGATGAAACAGAGGCTGAGTGTCTTGGCGGTAGAAAATGAAGAGACTCATAATTTCTTAACTCATCATCTTTTATTGGACCAACTTCTGTTGGTGAAAGAGACAAGCTTACACTCCTACACACTTGTTTCGCTCACCAACAGAAGTTGGTCCAATAAAAGACGTTACTTCACACACCTCGTTTTTCTAATATCCTGTGACCAACATGACTACAACTACACGGCAAACTGTTATTGGATGGTCTGATCTGTGATGAATGGAAAGGTCATTTCTGCAATTGCAAGAAAAAGCTTTTTACTTGTGAAAGGCTTTTACTGGAAAATAAATTCTTTCTTTAAACAAAAAACACCCCAACATTTCTATCTGAAGAAAGAAAATAGCCTTGCAATGGTATAAATATTGGCACTCAAGTTAGCCTCCTGTTTTGAGGCTGATTTTTGCTTTTTGTGTTTTTTGGACTTGAGGGCGGATGCAAAATCATGTTTATAATGGAAATGATTGCAACAAGAACTATAGACTGAGTAATATCCAGTTGGAATTTTTTCCAAGAAAATTAACTTTATATTTTTTTAAAAAAATCAAGTTTTCATGGAAAAACAGATACTTGTTACACAAACTTAGTTTGATCAAAAACCTAATTTTTCATCACAAACCATTTTGATGGAAAATGTTCAACCAGGCGGAGGGACTAACTTTATACCATAATGCCATTTTCACTGAACACTGCCAGTGGATATTTGCTGACTATGATGGTTGGGTGATAAAATGAATGCTTCATTTAGAAATTTTCCTTTTAACAATTCCCAGTGATACAAAAGCTCCTGTTATGATTTTTTGTAAGTTTTTCTGCATATCAGTCTTTCTGGTTTGAGGCATTTATTTTTGGAGGAAAATTGTGCATTAGGTCCATTTTGTGTCATATCTTTCCATGCTATTTCCTGATGTGTACATCTGTCCTATACTATTAACCACTACCAAATTGAAAGTACAAGCAGTGCAATGCTGAGATTGTGAATACTGTGGAAAAAGTGTTTATTGGGTTCTTTAAACAGATATTTCACAGTGAATAAGTACTCTAATTTCACCAAGTGCACATTAATAAATATGCTGCACAGTCTATTGCCTAAATATTTGGGTCAATGACTCTAAGTACATTTCCTATCAGTGATTTAGGTGCAACCCTTCTGCAACAAGGGCCAGGTTCAATATTTAGGGGTTTCTCTTAACATCACAAAACAAAACCAGCCCAAGCTCCCTCCCAGTAATCTGGGAAAACTAATCACCACCGCGTGCTTCGAAGAGGCAATACTTCCCCACTTGCAAGCACTGAGTCTGTGTACAATGAAAGAAACAAAGAGGGAACTCAGCATTAATTTGGGAAAACATCATAGTGATGATTAAAAAGCATGCAAACCATAAGTGAACGTGCTACATTGGGCAGTGTCCTTTGCCTCAGTTTCCCACCTTGCTGCATGAAAGTCCAGTGGATGAATGCACCTTTAACACACCACTCCCCTTTCCCTCTGCTGCATCCCATTCATGGTCGGTTGTCCGAAGTCAGCAAAGTTCCAGAATTCAAGGGTGTGTTCACGTGGATTCACCTCCTCAAAAGGGGGAGAGAGGGCTTGAGCAGTGTCTTTGCTACTTGCCACATGCTGCTCCTTTTTGCTGCTATCTCTACTGCTGCTTACCTCTCCCACATGGTGTTCTCAGTTCTTAGGGATTTCAGCTCTTAGTGATTTTCACTTGGAACCTGAGTGCTACTGCAGCTACTTCATTTGTCTTTGGCTACAAGTACTGTCCTCACACCAGGTCTAAGCTCTTAGAACTACTCATCAATGATTTCAGGGCTATTAAGCACTGAGCAGAAACAAGCACTCTAAATTAGATCTGATCAGCTCTGTCTTTAAACACTGAATAGGGAGAATCAAATGGTAACTAGAGAGCAACATCCAGATAGGAACATCTGTCCCTCTTCCTGCTGACTTTAACTTGGATTTCAAGTCACTATCCACCCACCGCTGTTAAGTGAGTTAGATTTCAGTTAGGGTGACCCCTTCAGTTAGGTCATGTTAAGTACACTTCTGCTGTCCTTTACTCATACAATCAGGGCAACAACATTTTATTACACCTGCATTGAACACCAAAGTGAATTTTAACCCATAGCAGCTAAAATTGAGCACTTTGGCAAAGCAGGGCTTTCTGCTGATGACCTAGGCTTAGTAAGCATGTTTATGCAAATATGGTCTGATCCTCAGGTCTTTTTCCCCAGTTCATTACTAGATGTTGTGGAGAGCTCTTTCAGATTCTGCTTAGATAGGCATTCAAAAGATGCAATGACAGGTGTACTATGTTCTTGATCCAGTAGCCATTTAAAATGTGTTTAACTTTTAAATAAAATAGTAGTCTTGTGGCTGAATCAGAGCCTATAAGATCCTAAATAGAATAATCTAGTTTAAACTGAATGCCTGCTATGTTATGTCTAGAACTTGGTGAAATTTTTTTGGCCAAAACTTTTTTTAAGCACAAAATGCTGATTCAGCAACACCAAAATATCTTGTGAATTTGTCAGTTTTGCCAAATTGTTCATTTAGAAACAAAAAAGCACAATATTTCAAGTGTCAAAATGAAATGATTTGATTTGAAGTGAGTTCTCATTTCAAAATTTCCTTACATTTTATTTAAATGTTTTTTAACCTTCCCAATCTAAACGCAACATTTCACTGCACTTGTTCAACCTGAAATAGTTTCTTTTTCCTGGCACTTTGGTTCGCCAAACAAATTAAGAATTTTTTATTTCAGGTTGGACCTGAAACAATTTTTTCCTGTTGTTTTGAAACTGCCTGCAAACTGGGGGGGAAAATCAGTTATTCACACAGCTTTAGTTATTGTCTCATTGGGGGATCAGTTAAAGTAACACCTCGTGGATTGAAGACTAGTACTCACTTATTGGCAGAAGTGATTAGCTCTTTACAGTGATGGACCAGGCTGTAGAGGCAGGCTGACCTTAAAGTTGCAAGTGCACAGAACAAGGAGGTTTGGTTATAGTGACCTTTGGAGAGTCAGAGAGGGGCATTTAAAGCTGCAATGTCTGGCCAGCTCGTTGCTCCATGATGGCTTTGAGTGCCCATAAGGCTGTCTCTGAGCATTCTACCTGAAGTTGTGGATGCATTCAGCTTTGGTAAGCATTCAAATTGCCAGAAGCAAGAGAGGCTAGTATGCAGAAATCTTACACCTTGAGTCACCTCTGTAGCAGAGAACTGCAAGAGGGACAATATCTATGTACTGTCTGATTTAACAGGGATAACAATGATCTTAGGTACCCTCTTAAGAGGATGAGTTCTCTTCACTCTGTGGACCTGGATTTCCATTGCCATCTTGGTTCATAGACTGGACTGACTTAAAACAAAAATTAAACAGAAATACTTTCATCCTCTTCTTTCTCCTCCTTCCCCATCCTACACGCTCTTCTCTTTGTGCCCGGGACAGCATGTCCTTAGTCAAATTCTTTATCCTTATCCAAGTCCTTTATCAAGCATTCTTAAAACTACAATACCCACCTGGGGAAGTGAGGAAACAGATTGACAGAGTGAGATGGGTACCCAGAAGTCACCTACTAGAGGACAGGCCCAACAAGGAAAATAACAGAACACCACTGGCCATCACGTACAGCCCCCAGCTAAAACCTCTCCAGTGCATCACCAACGATCTACAACCTATCCTGGAAAATGATCCCTCACTCTCACAGACCTTGGGAGGCAGGCCAGTCCTCACTTACAGACAGGCCTGGAACCTGAAGCAAATACTCACCAGCAACTACACACCACACCACAGAAACACTAACCCAGGAACCAATCCCTGTAACATACCCTGTTGCCTACCCTGTCCCCATATCTACTCTAATGACACCATCATAGGACCCAACCACATCAGCCACACCATCAGGGGCTCATTCACCTGCACATCTACTAATGTGATATGTGCCAGCAATGCCCCTCTGCCATGTACATTGGCCAAACTGGACAGTCTCTATGTAAAAGAATAAATGGACACAAATCAGACATCAGGACTGGTAACATGCAAAAGCCAGTAGGAGAATACTTCCATCTCCCTGGACATTCAAAAACAGATTTAAAAGTAGCCATCCTTCAACAAAAATTCAAAAACAGACTTCAAAGAGAAACTGCAGAGCTACAAGTCATTTGCAAACTTAACACCATTAATTTGAGCTTGAATAGGGACTGGGAGGGGCTGGCTTACTACAAAAGCAATTTTCCCTCTCTTGGTATTGACACCTCCTCATCAATTATTGGGAGTGGACCACATCCATCCTGACTGAATTGGCCTTGTCAAACTGGTTCTCCACTTGTAAGGTAACTCACTTCTCTTCATGTGCCAATATATTTATGCCTGTATCTATAATTTTCACTACATGCGTTTGAAGAAGTGGTTTTTTTTACTCAAGAAAGCTTATGCCCAAATAAAACTGTTTGTTAGTCTTTAAGGTGCCACCGGACTCTTCGTTGTCTTAGTCAAATTGTTTTTCCCTAAAGCAGAGTCTAGTTGTCCTAGTGTAGTCCTTCTTCCTCAGCTGGGATTGGAGGACTACTTGCTCTGTGGATTCCCTATTGACATTATATGGAGGTTGCAGGCAGGCCTTTCCAAAGGTATTAGTGAGTGTCTTTAAATCGTGATTTGAGGATGTCAGTAACTCAGTCAGAACTTATGGGTCTATTACAGGAGTAGGTGGGTGAGGTTCTGTGGACTGCAATGTGCAGGAGATCTAATTAGATTGAGATTAGATCAGTGGTTCCCAAACTGGGGTTCATGAACCCCTGGGGGCTCACAAAATGTTACAGGGGGTTCTCGGGGTGGAAAAAAATCCTTAATGGTGGACAAAGCTGTCCATAGGGACCCCAGGCAGCACGGGGCCAGCAGCCCAGAGCCTTGGGGACTTCCAAGAGCTAAGCAGATCAAAGCAAGCATATCTATCACACTGAGGAGATTTAAACTTCAAGACTCCTTATAAGAAATGGAAAGGGAGGTGGATATTTTTTGCTGTTTTTAAAATTAAATAGGCTGCTAGTGGTGTTTGTAAATTATTATGAAGAACAAGTTTAAGCTTTGTTGTAACGTGCGTTGTTTGCCTGGACTGCTCAAGACCTGAATGCTTGTGTAGGAGGAACTCTTTGAGTTGGCGTCTTAAATACCTTCCTGCTGTTTCACATCTGATACTCCTTGATGAAACATAGGAGCCAGAGGCGCCAGTACGGGGAGGGAGCGACAAGGGTCACGTGCCACCCCCACAGTGGTATGCCCCCCCTGCGGGTCCCTCCCCTTTTTTCCAGCAGCCCTCGCTGCCCCCCCCCCACTTTTCCGGCAGTGCCCCCCCTGGTCCCAGGGTGCGTGGGGGCTTTGCCCCTGCACCCCTTTTTTCTACTGGTGCCTCTGATAGGAGCCTTGTCTTATAACAGACTTAATCGAAAGTGATACAAGCTACAAAAGTGAGATCTTGGAAGAGTGTTGCCATTTTTATAATGTAATAAAATTAATACTGTAATGATAAATAATAATTAATAGTGTGTAATAAGCATGTCATAAAAACAAATTTTATATTTCCAAGATCACTGCTTTTATAATTTATGCTGAGATAAGGGAGAAAATCCCTGGAAATATTCAGTTTTTAGGAGGGGGTTCACGAGACTTGACATTTCAGTGAAAGGGGTTCGCAGGTTGTTAAAGTTTGGGAACCACTAGATTAAATGATCATGATAGTCTCTCCTGTCCTTAAAATCGACGAGCCTAAGTGGGAGGAATGGAAAATTAATCCAAACAGTGCAGAAGAATTTTCCCTTTCCAAGAACAATGAGAGAGAGTGGGGGGGAGAGTGTCTATCTTTTGTAAGAGCAGAACTCTAGCAGCAGCATGCTTGCATTTAATAGTAAGGTGCCTTTCAGATATACAGTATGCCTAAAAATGGGGAAACTGTCAGAACATCATTATTATGAAGAGAATGACTCTGATTAACGCCCCTGTCACAAATCATTTTATCATGAGCACTTTCATGGAAATTACTTATACAGGACTGGCTGTGAATGGCCTTACATGGTACCATGCAACGAAAGAGCCAGGACTAAGAAACTAAGGGTTACTAGATTAGCAAAAGTGTCTGACAGAGGTGGCACCACCAGCAGCAAAAAAACTTAGGTACAAAATAAATAAATTGCATTCCATGCTGAGTTAGTTGTATATCAAATTATGCATATAATCTAATTATGTATCTAATTATGTGTCTAACATACAAAAAATGAGTTATTGTCTATAAGGAAGCTAATTACTGGGTTGATATATGCCAATATAAGTTAATTAGTTTACCATTCTACGGTGCTGACCATCCGCAAGACTGATGGTCCAAAAGGACATGGACTCTTGAAACCTAAGTGACTGTTAAAAAGTAAGAGTAAAAATACCTTTCAACAGCAAGATTACTGCAGCTCTGCTCTTACACAAAGTCCAGGTTTCTTGGACTTTGTGTAAGTGGGAAATTGCATTTTGATACTGAAAGGTCTGTTAACCTGTTTTGCACATGAACGGCTCTGATAGGTTCAGGTTTATGTATTCTGAATCAAGCACAAATGTATACAAAAGAAGTATTTTTATTCAGTGCTGAAAATCTTCAAACTAATGCATCTTGAGGAAGACAAAACATATTAGTTCTTAGTCATTCCATAGTAAGTAAATAGGATTAGTCTTTTCCTGCTATATTTCAAATAGTTAGTGAGAATCTTGCTGGATCCTATTTTTCCAAGGCAGAGAAATTGAAATAATGTTAATTGCCTGAGCACCTTCTTCAGAACACTGGAGTGTAAGGTAAAGATACAGAATTTCTTTCTTCCAGTCCACCAGGCTCTCAGTTGTGTTTGATGCTTATACATGCAACTGGTAGACTTAACAGCATAAAAATAATTGCCATTACAATAATCGGGCTCTGTATTATTAAGCAGCAAATATCCATATATTGGTGAACAGGGGAAGCTTTTATGCACAGTTAATTTGGCATGTAGAGTATATGTTGTTCATCAAAACTACTATAAGATCTGGGTTGCACAGGGTAGGTGTCTCATTTTTAAAAAATGGCAATCGACGCAACCAAAGGTACTGTAGGGGAAAAAGAGGAGTGAATATTTATTTTGAAGAAAGTCATGTGTCCTGAGAGTCAAGAGTTGTTTGGTATTTATATCTGATCAACAAAACTAGTGAAATGTGGAGTCAAAAGTAAACCTTGTTCAAGGAATAAGATGATCACTGTTGGAGTCAGAAACGCATTTCCTCCTTGGAACATCAATGCAAAACTGGATGCGGTACAGGGGTTTTACACCTTCTAAAACATCTGGCGTTGGTGACTGTTAGAGACAGGGTCTGGAACTAGTTGCACCACTTGTTTGTTCTTTTTTAAAGGCAGAGGAAAATAAGTAAAAACCCATATCTTATTTTCACTAACAGTCTCTCTGTGTATATCTGCTCTCTGTCCTGCAAGCTGCTGAAAAGGTTGCCATCTAAATACATCTCTACCCCGATATAACGTGACCCGATATAACACGAATTCAGATATAACGCGGTAAAGCAGTGCTCCGGGGTGGGGGGACTCCGGTGGATCAAAGCAAGTTCGATATAACGTGGTTTCACCTATAACGCGGTAAGATTTTTTGGCTCCCGAGGACAGCATTATATTGAGGTAGAGGTGTATCACAACCATTGGAACATAGATGACGGCAATGGGAAGATAAAGAAAAAGATTATTGTATGTTAGACGCTGATCTGCACTGGATAGCAATTGCCAAAAATATACCAGAAATGTTTCTGTGGATCCAATTGGGAAACAATAGCAAAGTAGTAATAGAGTGCATCTCATAATCCTTTGCTGCTGTTTATCTGGAAAGCTTGAAAGTGGAGGAAGATGATGTGATGTTGTTTTATGCACTGATTGTATGGGGGTAGTGCCAGCACAGCTGGAATTCTGATGGACTGAGAGACTTCAAATCCATCTGTATTTTAGTCTAGTCTTCTCTTAAAGATAAACTGTCAGGCCCAATCCTGAAGTTCCTACTCCAGTAAACTCTCATTGAACTGAATGGATATTTTGCTTAAGTAAAGCCTTGGATTTGGCACCATATTTTTTTAAATGTAGTTTCTTTTACTGTTCCAAAAACAGTTTAGGAAAACTGAAAATATTGTAAACTCTTCGTGCCGTTAGTTTACTTTTTACAATTTGCCTTTGACAGTGAAAACTGTTGTATAGTCAGTCTAATGAATTTCATTATTGGCAGCATGCCACAAATCCGGTGGCAGATTAAACCTCTATTCTGTGAGAAACTCCTTTAATTAGCTACACAGCCACATACACTAAGAACTCTGCAACAGGGGATGCATGGAGAACCATTCAAAACCCAGAAGTTTATTCTGAATGAAGTACTACAATGAATAAGATGATATTAGACTATTTACTAACATTTAATTAAAAACCTCTCTATAGGGTTACTCCAGGCATTTTATGCTGGAACAGAAAGTTACCTTTGCCCGTAACTGATCACAGGAATTGGACATGTTGCTACAAGATTCAGGTCCCCCTCCATGTTTGGAGTAGATTTGCTCTCGACCCTCTCTGTAGTGTATAGGAATAGGGTAATATCCTTTTAAGTAATTTGTGAGCCTTGTAGTGGTGCTTACTGTGTTCTAGGTTTTAGAAGCCACCAGTAGGTACACATAGGTAGGCCCTGCATGTTGTATATATTCAACACTGTTACGTGGATCCCACCATGCATGTGTGGTTCCTTCAAATTGTTCATTGTGCAAAGAGCAAGGCTCCCCCATATTCTAGTCATCCTAACTTTTGGGAAGGTGCTTTCCATTGTTATTCCCCATCTTCTTTTAGCTGCTCTGTGTGGAATGGCAGCTTCCTTTCCAGCACACCACAGAAGACTTATCCATGGATGAATGTCTCTTCCTTCCTCCCTCCTTCTGGTGATTGACTGAAGAGCCTCCTCCTCTTACCTTTGTTCCTTCCTCCTGCTTGTGGCTTCTGATGGGGTGTCTTCCCTTTCCCCTCTCATTTGGTGTGGCAGGGATGAGGTGTGCATTTTGATGGTTTCTTCCACCACTAGTAGGGACAAAGGATCACCTATCACCAGCTCTTCTTTCAGAGAATATCACTGATTTTGATCCTAAGCCAGGCAGAGCAAGCAGAGCTCTGAACTGCAGTTTCACTGCTCTGCTTGGCTGTACGGTATGAGAAACATTAAGGGAAACAGATTTTCTTGGCTGAGTCTGTGCTGGGGGCCTGATTCTCTGGCAACAATTGTGTGGCTGTTGCACAGGTCTGAGATGAACAATGACCCACTGACTCCCATGCAATACATGTATGCACAATATGTCATTCTTGAAAACTAGGAGTGTCAACCTCCTGTACGTTGGAATTCAGTAAACAGTATATAAAAGGGTTACACAAATGCTTTCATGCTAGGGCTGATAGACAGCTACATATGTAAATTGCTTGGTGGCTGTGATTTCCAAGGTTAATTAGGAGCCACTTGCTTTTCTTTCAGAGCATAAGTCCATTGGAATTGCAGGGTTTGTAAAATAGGAAAGGGAAAACTCTGGGTCACTAGCCAAACATAAGACTGAAAGGGCAGAAATGACAGAATAAAGTCCTTGAGTAAACTACTGAAGTATGATTTTCAGCTCACAAAGAGGCTCTTCAGAAAGTCTCCCTTTGCTAATGCCAATGATACAAAAGCAGCGGGCAACTGGAAGGTGCAGGATTTGAGACAGAACCAGTTGTAACAAACACCTTTCTCAGAAAAAACACTTGGTAATGATTATTCCCTGAGAAGGAGGCTCTGTCATCCCCAGATCAGAAATATCATAAGTTACAACCAATTAAACAGGTTCTCTCAGGGCTCCTGTCCAAAACTAATGCCAGCTTTCTCAGTGCACTTGTTCAAATTAAGACTCACGACCCCAGTGTAGCTCTGACTTCACAATGTAAAATCTTTTGGGATTTTCCTTTTACTCACGGCCAGTTAGTCACTGAAGACTTGTGAACAGTTTCCTGCTGATGCCAACAGTGCTGTACCCATGTGACCAATGTTGTGAGCTCTAGTGTGGATGAACCACAGGCATTTTAAGCCCTGTGTCGTCTAACCCTGCTCAATTTCCCAATGTGGATAAGGTGCCAGAGTAAGCTATCTGAAGAGAGAAAGGGGAGCATAGTAGGGGGAGGGACAGAACATACAGGTAGAAATTTCCTAGCTGACTGAACTATAACCTTAAGGTATTGTACCACTCTATGCTTCTAGCATCTTCTGAGGACTAAATCCAGAAATATTTGATCTGCTGTCTTATAAACAGTGGAGAGCTGGCAGGAGATGATGGGTACTGCCTGGGGCACCTAAGGAACTCTGCATGGTAGTTTCCTTTCCTTGTTGTGCAGCCCCTAAGCATCATAGAAGCAGTATCCCTCAGCTCTTATGCAAATAAGAAGCTTTTTTTAGACGACTTTCAAATAAAGCACAAAGTTTTGCAATCTGTTATCATTGCTACATAATTCCCAGCTTGCGCCATAATTCAGTGCGGCCATGCTACACAAATTGGGCGCATTGCTATATGTTTCGGTTTGAGGTGGCACATAGTACATGTTTTATCATGCACGTGAGTCAGATTCTCATTTAGACAGTGGTAATGTCAAGGGGTGTGTGACAGGGTACTAAGAGTAGCACCCTGGTCACCGGGTTTGCTGCAGCACTGGGAAGAGGGCAGGCTTAACTGAAGCTGATTATACACTTACTGTTGGGAGATTGTGAGCACCTGGGTAGTAATCGCTGGGCTATGAGGCAATTGGGAGAATATGAGTGGAAAAACAGGACATAAGGGGCAACTCAGAGCCTGGGCTGAGGAGTGAGGGCTGCAGGGAAGCCCACCCTTGCTGTAAGCCTGCATTATGCAGTGTTACTATGTAAGAAAAGAATAAATACACACTTTGGTGAAAGATAATAATCCAGTATGTGTTTGTGACTGTGACACACGAATGGGCCAGGCAGCGTAGTTCACTGGGTAGTGACAGAGACGCCGTGTGACAGGGTCTTAGAGTTGGAGCAAATTACATTTGAACCTACTTTCCATCACTATGGTGCTATAAAGTGGCCTTGGTCTAAATAGAATTTGGCCCATACGTGTCTGATGTAGTTTTATTATTCAGATAAGACCTAAGACTTAAATATGGACATGATCTAATAGATCATCTGTTCTGTGTCACTGCCAGTGCAGGATTGTTCCCTGTATAATAATACTTAGACATTACTGTGCTTCTTTATGTCCAAAGTACTGTACAAACATTAATCCATCTTCACAATACTCTGAGGCTCAGGCAGGTAAGTACTATCTCAGTTTTCAGAGGGGAAACTGATGCACAGAGGTGTTAAGTGACTTGTCACAGGGTATGAAAGCTGTGATTAAAAACATGAGTCTGATCCATAGCCGCTCGCTCAACCCACTAGTCCCTCCCTCTCTCTAAAGAATTGCTGCTGTGGCCACAATTTAAAATACCAGCACCTTGAGGGCTGTATCAGCTGAGGATCAGACCCTGAGATACTACAGTTTCCCTCATGCTTAAAACAGGAAACAATAGCAGTAGATACGTTGGCAAATATTGATTTGGTTTCAAAATATTTAAAATCAGATTAAAAAATAAAGTATCTCAGTTGTGCTAATGTTGATGGCATCCTCACTGTATACAATCAGATTACACAGTGACATTAAATGTAGGCAGTTTAAAAAATATATAGTAAAATAAGACATTTTTAAAGACACTGAAATATTATTCAACAAAAGACATTGTTTCCCAACAAAAAAGCTTGTTAAATAATAAAATGAACCCCCTGCAAACCTTCTGTCTCTGATGTGACACCATTCACCTTTGCAATTCTGGTGTGAAACTAAAGAATTCAGTACAGATGTGGGTTTAAAAAGTCACCTATCACCTTTGGGATTATTTTTGACATTCTACTTTCTTTTTAAAGCATAAAAAGCATTGTACATAAACATAAGTACCATGATAGCATTATATTGGTTCACAGTCCTGATACATATTCAGTGAAAGTATATCTAAGAGACTGAGAGCAGATGTAAATCTTTTTAAAATAGTCTGTATTTCTTTCCTTAAGACAGAAACATTCAGTCCTACAGTTCTTACTCAGGCTAAGGTCTCATGGACATAAGTGGAAATTTTGCATTGGTAACAACGACATTAATTGGCTCAGAAATAGATTAGCTTTTCAAATATCTGGTTTTATGTACCTTTAAACAAAAAGTTCATCACTCTGCAACAAACCACTTGTTTGTCTCTCATATGTGAATTGCCAACAATTATTTATACACCTCTACCCCGATATAATGCTGTCCTCGGGAGTCAAAAAATCTTACTGTGTTATAGGTGAAACCGCGTTATATTGAACTTGCTTTGATCCGCCGGAGTGTGTAGCCCCGCCTGCCCAGAGCACTGCTTTACCGTGTTATATTGGGTCGTGTTATTTCGGGGTAGAGGTGTACTTAGAACTGAAAGGACTTTACAGTCTTTAATGAATTAAGTCTCACTGTGTTTCAATAAGGTAGGTAGGCTTTAATATCCCCATTACAGAGATGTAGAAACAGAGGCACAAAAGGATAATGTGACATGCCCAGTCTTACACATTGAGTCAGTCACAGAGTCAGAAGTAGAACAAAGATTTTTCTGGCCCCAACTACTCTTCCAGGCACCCTTTCCTATTTAAAATTAACATTAAAAAATCACATTGACGAACAGTGTTTGGAAACTTAGTCCTTTCAAAGAAACGATCTTTCTTCCCTTTATCATCTTTACAAATAACCCATTTAAACATACCTTTAAGTTTCAGTAGATAAATAAATCCTGGTGTGTTGTTCTTCCAGGCTGTGGTGCATTAATACATCAACTTGAATATTCACTTCAGTCAGTCGTTGAAAATAACTCAATTGAGGCACTGTATCTGTTACTTACAAGTTAGGCTTGATAAGTGCTCTTCTTTCCTCTCTTTCCTCTAACCTTCCCAATACTTTGGTTCTTTATCAAATCATACTGTAAGTGAAAATTGTAAATTTTGATGATTCTGCAGCATATTGTTCTATCCATCATAACACCATTTGGGAGTACTAAGCCTCTTACCAGAGAATTCAATTCTTGTTGTATTTCAAGGGGTTATTTGAAAAATAGGCCATTAACATAATGGGTGAGTGTAGTAGAATGTGAACCTTTGGATTTAAATAATTGTAGGAAGAGTTCAAAGGGGGTTAAGGCCCATATGATTAAACAGTTATAGGTTACGTTTTTTCAGCTACTTTGGAGAGGAATTCATAAAGCTGAAGGACTGAAAGAAATACCCCTTCAGTAGTTATTAAGTATCCCCTTACAGGGGCAAAATTCTGTCCTGTTATACACTAAGTAGAAGTCTTTGGAGTGTTATTGAGGACTCTGAGCCAGATTGTGGTTATTCTTTCTTTGATACTTGTTTACAATTCCCACCAACATTTAAAGGAATTATTGTTCATTCTGTTGCACACAGAACCAAATTCTGCTTTGTTACACTGATGTAAATCCAGAGTAGTTACATGGTTATCAATAGTGTCAATCGAGAATAACTCAAGTGTGAGAGCAGAATTAGACCCTCTGTTTTATTGTCATTCACCCCACTTTTAAATGTCAATTCACTTGCAAAATGTTGGGACTTCACTGCGGTTCTGCCAGACATATAGTATGAAGCACCAGCAAGACAGCAGGGTTGTTAAAGTGATTTTAAAGAGTTCTGTAAGAATAGTTATCCTGTTTATTAATATAGGAGTGACTATGCTAATACCCAGCTTAAGCCTCTGAGTATGACTAATGCAAATTGTATGTTTCCAGAAGCCTAAACAGAGTTAGATTGAGCTGAGAGTTGTGCTGTTACTGGGCTGTTTCTTCTCTCCAGCTAACCTGACTCCTGAACAAATTACTAAACTTTATGGAATTACAATTACTAGATCTCAGACATTTCTAGTTTTTCTGGAAGATTTAATAGATTTCTAATTCATTATCTGTAGATTATTCTTGCATTGCACAGGTGAGTTGCCTAGATTTGGGAAAGAGGAAAATAATGTGCCTGTGATACAGCGTGCCTGTTAATATACACTGACTGGAGCGAATAGAAAACTGGAATTTCCATCCTGTAGAAAATTCCACTCTATCTAATTTTAGTTTTGTCCCAAATTTGGACAAAGACAAAATAAATTTTTTCATGGAACATAAAGTTCTGAATTGAAAATTTTCAGAAATGTCAAAAAGCTTTTGCCTGACATTAATCTGTCTCCCTGAACTGCTGCAGTGCCTCATGGAAGGTTAGTTCAGCTGCCTTATGCCCCCATTCTCCTCTGTGGGCCAGGCTCTGAAGCTGGATTACAACTTCCATGATACACTACATTGGTTCAACATGATGGGGGGTGGGGTGGGGGTTAAATTTGGATGGTGGGGAAACAGCAAGTTCTGTTTGAAAAACAACACATTGATGGAAAATTCCCAACCAGCTCTAACACTGATAGTGTCTCGTGTCCTCCTGTAATGGCTGGCCCACGAGCTGATACTCTGGGCTGGCCTACCCGGGGGGGGGGGGGGGGGGATCGATCTAAGATACACAACTTCAGCTATGCTATTCGCGTAGCTGAAGTCGAAGTATCTTAGTTCGACTTACCTGGTCGTCCTCACGGCGGCAAGTCGACTGCTGCGGCTCCCCCGTTGACTCCGCTTACTCCTCCTGCCGAGGTGGAGTACGGGCGTCAATCCCCGATAGATCGATTACTACCTGCCAATCTGGCGGGTAGTATAGACGTGGCCTCTGTTACTGCAGCATTGCCAACCACAAACATTCAAAAATTATGCATCAGTCCTGCATCCCCGCAAGTTATGAATTAACTTACTCATGGATTTCTAAATAAAATACATTTGGGGTTCTTATGTGCTCTCTCATTTTTGAGCCCTTAGGATTCACTTTTTCCAAGCTTTTCTCTGCGGCTAGTGCTAGAAACATACATTTCTTCCACATGAAAGCTGAGATTTCTTACATAACATGACAGCAGAAACTGGGGATTTAAGGGGAGTGGAAGAAAGAAAGAAAAAAAGTTGGCAACACTGCTACTCCTTCCAACTAACAGAGTTATTCTTAGCTCAGATGGAAGAGGTCTGTGCACTGGCTGATGACCCAGGTCGGGAATCATTACCCGTGCTTTTGGACAGAGACTGGGCTGCTCCATTGGTTTGTTAGTCAGTCAGAACCTCCCTTTGGCCTAAAAGCTGTGTGGCACTGGTTATAGATATTGGTGAGTCATTGACTTATCCTTCCGTTTCTGATCTATCCTTCACTCAATTTATTTTTATGGCCAGAGTTTTATAGCTAAACATAGGATCTATTGCCACTGGCAGGTGAGGTTGTGATTGGGACGATAAGTTGTCCACAAGACCATCTCTGTATTTGAGTCCATGCTATTTGTTGTTCATAGGCGTTGACCAGTCACCTAAGTCACATGGTATTGTATTTCTGATAACTGAGACTTTTTAAGCAGAACAAGTGACGAACAGCCAATTATTAATGGACCATACTCTTGTTCTTGTGCAAATGAGAGTATTTGTGTAAAGAATAGTCATTCCCGCAATAGTTGTTGAGAAATACCTATTTTTGCAAATGTCCCCTAATAACAATAGTTTGACCAGCTGCTCAAAATTTGATTAGTGTTCTAATTTGACCAGTTGTGCTGCTCATGCAGGTCTCCGGTCAGATTTCTGCTGAAGTTTTTTGAGGAGATATTCACTGGTTTTTGATTCTCATATCTAATTTGCTGATGGGTTGCTATGCTGTATAAGGTTTTCTACATTATAATTGGTAAAAGATCAGGACATACTTGTTGTTAGAGCAAATTACATTCACATAAGATACTCTTTAACTTTATTTTTTAAAGTTTATTAATTCATGCATAGTTTGCAATCACATCCCGCTGCTATCAATCAGTTACTAAGACTGACATTCAGTCATGAATGGAGAAGAAATGGAAAACTGTTTCCTCTTTGTTCAAACTATTGATTTGCTGTTTTAAATGGTACTTTCAAGTTTCCAATTTGAAAAAATATACATTTCTCTGCCTCATTTTGAGACAAGTAATTTAAAAGGTATTATTAATGAAGAATGTCATCACACCGCCACCAATCATTCTAAATTGAAGATTGAAGTGGCAGGGGTGAGGGATGTTTGAATGATTTACAGCTATTTACAGATATATTATGGAGGGTTTCTAAGATGATGTTGTGCTCTATGCAGTTTTACTTACAAAAAAGCAAGCAAACTTTACTGTGGTTCGGGTTGCTCTAAAATGTGGTGGTTGCTAAAATATCATTTTAGAGGGTCCTCTGAAGCAGTGGTTCTCAACCAGGGATATCTGTACCCTTGAGGGTATGCAGAGGTCTTCCAGGGGATATGTCAACTCATCTAGATATTTGCCTAGTTCAGTATTGCACAACCTGGGGGTCATGACCCCCAGGGGCTTTGTGGGATAGGTTCAGGGGAGTCAGGGCCAGCATTAGGGGGTGGCAAGGCAGGGCAATTTCCTGGGGTTCCATGGCACTGGGGGCCCCACGAAGCTAAGATACATGCTTCAGCCCCGGGCAGTGGGGCTCGGGCTTCAGGTACACTGAAATATAAGTACAATATTTATATTCAGTCAATTTATTTTATAATTATATGGTAAAAATGAGAACGTAAACAATTTTTCAGTAATAGTATGCTATGACACTTTCGTATTTTTAGATCAGATTTTTGTAAGCAAGTAGCTTTTAATTGAAGTGAAACTTGGGGTATTCAAGACAAATCAAACTCCTGAAAGGGGTACAGTAGTTTGGAAAGGTTGAGACACACTGCTCTGAAGAGTGTAGGGAGTTATTTGTATTTTATGACTGTGATAAATATATGTATCTGTGGGTTTTGATGGCTACTGCATTGCTAGCTTTAGGGTAAATCAGTCTTAGTTAGATTAGGTCTGCAGGAATCAAACCTCCCATCAGTGTGGAATCAGAAGTCTGGCTTATCCCACAGAAGGAGTGAGGTTCCAGCTTCTGTCCTTAGGAGAAGTCCAAAACAGACAGCTTGAAAGTAGGGCTGTCAAGCAATTAAAAATAATCGTGTGATTAATCGCACTGTTAAACAATAATAGAATGCTATTTATTTAAATATGTGTGGGTGTTTTCTACATTTTCAAATATATTGATTTCAATTACAACACAGAATACAAAGTGTACAGTGCTCACTTTATATTTATTTTTGATTACAAGTATTTGCACTGTAAAAAAACAAGAGATATAGTATTTTTCAGTTCACCTAATACAAGTACTGTAGTGCAATCTTTTTATCATGAAAGGTGAACTTACAAATATAGAATTATGTACAAAATAACCTGCATTCAAACATAAAACAATGTAAAATTTTAGAGTCTGCAAGTCCACTCAGTCCTATTTCTTGTTGAGCCAATCGCTTAGACAAACAAGGTTGTTTACATTTTCAGGAGATAATACTGCCCGCTTCTTGTTTACAATGTCAGCTGAAAGTGAGAACAGGCATTCTCATAGCACTGTTGTAGCCAGTATCCCAAAATATTTATGTGCCACATACGCTAAATCAGGGATCGGCAACCTTTGGCATGCGGCCCATCAGGGAAATCTGCTGGTGGGCCGGGACAGTTTTGTTTACCTGCAGCGTCCACAGGTTCGGCCGATCGCAGTTCCCACTGGCCTCGGTTCACCGTTCCAGGCCAGTGGGGGCGGCGGGAAGCGGCGTGGGTCGAGTGATGTGCTGGACGCCGCTTCCTGCCGCCCTTCATGCTTCAACCACCATTCCAGGGGGCATGTGTCCATGCTGATGACAGGTTCTGCTCGATAACAATCCAAAGCAGTGCGGACCGATGCATGTTCATTTTCATTATCTGAGTCAGATGCAACCAGCAGAAGGTTGATTTGTTGTTGGTTTTTTTGGTGGTTCGGGTTCTGTAGTTTCTTCATTGGAGTGTTGCTCTTTTAAGACTTCTGAAAGTGTGCTCCACATCCCATCCCTCTCATATTTTGGAAGGCGCTTCAGATTCTTAAACCTTGGGTTGAGTGCTGTAGCTATCTTTAGAAAACTCACATTGGTACCTTCTTTGTGTTTTATCAAATCTGCAGTTAAAATGTTCTTAAAATTAATAACATGTGCTATGTCATCATCCAAAACTGCTATAACATGAAATATTTGGCAGAATGTGGGTAAAACAGAGGAAGGGACATACAATTCTCCCCCAAGGAGTTCAGTCACAAATTTAATTAACACATTATTTTTTTAATGAGTGTCATCAGCATGGAAGCATGTCCTCTGGTATGGTGGTTGAAGCATGAAGGGGCATATAAATGTTTGGCATATCTGGCACGTAAATACCATGCAATGCCAGCTACAAAAGTGCCATGCAAATGCCTGTTCTCACTTTCTGGTGGCATTGTAAATAAGAAGAGGGCAGCATTATCTCCTGTAAATGTAAAATAACTTGTTTGTCTGAGTGACTGGATGAACAAGAAGTAGGACTGAGTGGACTCAGAGGCTCTGAAGTTTTACATTGTTTTGTTTTTGAGTGCAGTTATGTAACAAAAAAATCTACATTTGTAAATTGCACTTTCACGACAAAAAGATTGCACTACAGTACTTGTATGAGGTGAATTGAAAATACTATTTCTTTTAGTTATCATTTTTACAGTGCAAATATTTGTAATAAAAATAATATACACTTTGATTTCAATTACAACACAGAATACAATATATATGAAAATGTAGAAAAACATCCAAAATATTTAATAAATTTCATTTGGTATTCTATTGTTTAACAGTGTGATTAAAACTGATTAATCGTGATTCATTTTTTTAATCACAATTAATTTTTTTCAGTTAATCACATGAATTAACTGTGATTAATTGACAGGCCTACTTGAAAGCAAATAAAACCAGGGACTCAGTGGGTCAGACTGAGGCAGAGGCTATAGGGGTGCAGCCCAATACTGAGGGTGGTGGTGGGGGAGTGTTTGGGACAGATGGGGCCTACCTAATTTGCAAGGAAAGGCTAAGGTTTAACTAAGGGAACAGCTTATTAGGTTCTTGTTTTAACCTCCAAAGCCTAGTTGGTCCTGCTGAGGATGCAGTTGTTAAACCAGGGTACTGTGACCTAGGGACCTAGTCTAAGAATGTGGAATCAACCAATCCTTTCCCAGGAACACTTTTTTGGTTTCAACAAATCAGCATTTGTTTGATTAAAGGTGTTTCATAAAAAGATTCATGACCAACTGTATTTAGGAGCTCTTGGCTCCCAGCATTATGCACAGTCTACTAGATCTGTCATAATTTTATAAGTATATAGTACAGTGTCATTCTTGCACATTTGGAATAAGGGCACACAGTATAGTCTAACAAATTCCTACTCTTTCTGAAAGGAATTTTGTAGCTTCTGATTATTGGTTTATGTAGTTAACAATAAGACATCCTCCAATGTGTTTAAAGATGTAGCTGGTTAAGCAGAGTGGTGCAGCGGGAGCATGCTGGCCCCATAATTCAGAGGTTGATGAATTGTAACCATCCTCTACTAGCACCAGGCCCCGTTCTTTGGGGGTTAGACTAGATGACCCTTGTGGTCCCTTCTAACCCTATGATTCTAAGACTGTGAATCTCACTCAGAACCATAGACTGATAATAGAAACATTTTTTCAAAATACTTGTGTAAAATCATCTTGGACTGTTAAATTAGACTGAAGTGCTCCTGCATCTGTGGATAAAAGAAGCTATTGGAAAGGGAAGATTTCAACTGTAGCCAAGAAAACAGGTTGCTCTCAAAAAGTTGGTTTACTAATAAGAAAAAACAGCTGATTGCTTACTGCCTCTCCTAAGGGTGTAAATGAGACAAAGGAGAAAATCTCGAAACTGAGTCGTCTTAGTGGATTGGCTAGATACTGTAAGTTCTGCACCTGGTTGAACGATTGCTTATTAAAATACTTTCCCCCCCACACTATAAAATGGTGAGCTGGCAAACATCACTGTAGCAAAAGAGCTCATTTTACCTTGACTCTATGAAGATGAAAGTATTTACTGTTGTCTACAATTAGAGATGGGCCCAAAGCAGAACCACAAATCTGAGCACAACTCCTGAACATATGGAACATTTGGATCCAGTTTTTACTTTGAAGCTTAGGCTCCTTGCTAATTACTATTAGCGGTATCTATAAAGAGAAAGAGGCAGAGGGGCCAATCCTGTGACGGATCCTGCAAGTCGCTGCAGTTCAATGGATGCACAGATTGCTCTATATTTCCCAAGGACCGGGACCTGCATGTATGTAACTCTTTGTCTTTTTTTATATGTTGCTCCTCCCAGACTGCAAATAGTAGTCTCCCACTTTAACTAGTTTACCAAACACAGAACCATTCTTTTCTTGAAAAATATTAATACGGCCTATGTTCATCTTTATTAAAAAACAAACCTCAGGTTGCATTTATTGTAATATATTGTAATATCCAGGTTTATATTTGAAATTACAAAATGCAGAGTGGCAATTGTGGATAATGGCTGGGTGAAAGGAGGTTGCTTTTTATAAAATAGCTTATCCTTTAGATGGCTATTTTCTACAAACAGTGAATCTGTACAAAGGTTTTCTGCACTGGGAATAAATTAATGGATCAATTAAAGAGGACAAATATTTTAGTGCAAGCTGTACTCATGCTATCACAGAAGAACAGATGTTGAAACAGTAACAGACATTCTTGCAGAAACAAAAGGTTTATCACTAGGCCGGCAATGCTGGCCCATTAACAGCCACACTGACCTACTTAGAAGACATAAAATTCAAAAGATGGTTACTCATACTAAAAGTGCTCCTGGTTTTGATAAATACAAATAGCCTCCTTTCTCACCCTATTTCAAAGGCATGAAGCTCAGACCCAGAATAATACATCACTTTTAGCATCTATTTAGTATATACCAAAAAAAGAGTTTCTGATCTACGGAAGACTGAGTGGAAGGACAGAGTATTCATCGTATTCCTCCATCAATGGAGTTCCAATGGTGGTTAAAAGGATCTTGGGTATATGTGACAGTCTGTATCCCTATGTTCATCCTTTTTACAAGACTGAGTGTGCCTTGTGAGATATCATTTGAAAGCTCATAATTTGCTGATCATTATTGTCCTGGTAAAATGTGTGGCAACATTTTTTGTAAAGTTATAAAATTCTACAGCATGACATTGCTGAGACATGCTCCAAGTTTAGAAAAGCAGGCAGAAATCAGTTCCTCAGAGACAAAAGGCAAACTGACGCCTCAGCCAGGTGTCAATAAAATCAAATGGACTATCACCTGGTTAAGTGGCCATTCTTTGGCAGGAAAAAGGGTGTGAACAAGAAATCTACATTTTGGCAAAGAAACAGCTGGAGGTTGCCATCCTCCAGAACTCTCATGAACATCAGCTGGAGATGATTTTCAAAGAAAAATAGAACTATAAGAAAGGGGAACAGATGCCCCAAAAGATCTCTCCCTTCATCTCTACTTATGGCATCAACAATGTTTGAAAAACAAAAGTATCATCTTTGGACTGGGGAGGGATCCTGGCGGAAAGGAATCCAGCCAGTAAGACTGCTAGAACATGTGGTGAGACTTTTGCTTTGAAATCACTTAGCTTGTTAAATTAGGTGTTAATTGCATTTTACCTTTTATTTCTTTGTAACCAATTCTGACGTTTATGCCTCATTACTTGTAATCACTTAAAGTCTATCCTTCTATAGTTAATGAACTTGTTTTATTGTTTTATCTAAACCAGTGTGCTTGGATTGAAGTGTTTGGGAAATTCCATTTGCGCTTTGTGCATATTGTTTTCTATTAATAAAATGACAGACATTTGTATGAGCTTGTATTGTCCAGGAGAGTGCTGGGCAGTACAAGACGCACATTTCTGGGGGAAAGTCTGGTACTAGGAATTTGCTGGTGTTACTCTGAAGTGTAATACAAGAGTGGCTGGCCAGAGCACTCGTACTGTATAGCTGGGAGTAATTTACATGGTGGAGGCTGTGTGTGAGCGGACCAGGAGTGGTTGCTCCCTCAGAGAAGCAGTGAAAAAGACACCCCAGGTTGGAGAATTGAGGTGGGGACAGCTGTTCAACCATGGGTAATGTCACAGATTGTACCATGGGTAATGTCACAGTATAGTTCAGTCATCTTATTTTCTTTGCAGTTTTACTACAAATCTTAATATCCATGTTGTGTAGTTGTGAGAGATTAAGAAAACTTGACTCCTATTTAAAGTAATTAGGAATATTTTCCTGTTAAAGTCTGTAGCATCTGTTTACCTTTACCAATGAAAGTTAAACCTTTTGTGGTCATAGAAAACCTGTATTTCTTTGTGGAAATTATGGCACAGATTATAGACCAATCTATTGTTAGACAAGGTTGTGATGTTGCACCCCATAGTGCTTTATAGAAATACGCTTATGAGTATAAATATGATATAACTGGAATATGTTTTAAGCTAGCTATGCCATGTAACATATCTCTGCAAAGGTTATGATCTACTGAATATAATCATCCTGTTTTGTATGCATGTATCATTTTTGTATTTGAAGTTATGAATATTGCTGTGTATTTGTTTGATTCTAAGTAGCCTCAGTGAAGCATTTGGTCAGCTTCTTGAGAAAGTACTATTCTCAGTAAGTGCCCAATCAAGAAACACTTAACTGACAATGGACTTTGGAAGATGCCAATCCACACCTGAGCTTTCCTGGAAACATTCAAACTAACATGTAAACAATGGCATCAGCCTGCAAAAAGTTGATTATTCATAGACATGTGACTTGCCCAGGTGGCTAGAGACCCCATCTTGTGGTTGTGATATGGCACAAGAGAGAAGATATAAAAGGCCCTGAAAGCCCCTCCATTTTGTCTTCAGCTGGCTCAAGAGAGAGCCTCGCCACCCCAAAGAGATGCCTGAAAGAAACTGGAACAAAGGACAGTAACTACGGGGGTATGAGTGATTGCTGGGCCCAGACTAGGAAGGAGTCTAGTCTATCAAAGAATCTTATTGGAACATCTCTGAGAGTGAGATTTACCTGCATTTAGTTTCCTACTGTATTGGGGTTAGGACTTGCATGTTTTTGTTTTATTTTGCTTAGTAATTTACTTTGTTCTGTCTGTTTATTACTTGGAACCACTTAAATCCTACTTTTTATATTTAATAAAATCACTCTTTACTTATTAATTAACCCAGAGCAAGTATTAATACCTGGGGGAGCAAACAGCAGTGCATATCTCTCTATCAATGTTATAGAGGGTGTGGTGGGGGGGGGTAGGTTAAGGTGTAACAGTACTGTGAATTTTCAGCTGTTCTAGCATTTGTTATAGTTTTCCAAACACACAAAACCAACAACTTTCTTAATGGCTTTCTCCCTTTAGGCAATGATGGATATTTACATCCTTAACTTCACCTTAATTAAATGTCTTGCCTGTAAGCATGTATTGAAATAGCCTTATTTAGAGCCGGATGAGAAAGGAATTTATTAGAGGAGAGTCCACAGCACAGTTCTGAAGCATTTTCCTTCTCTGTGCTCTCTCACCAGTCCACTTTAATCCTTCATCCTGTGGTACTGAAAAATAATTTTTTAAAAAGTGCAAACCCATTTGTTCCTTAATTTTGGCTCATCATCTGCACAACAGTTTATGCCAGGGGTAGGCAACTTATGGCACGGGTGCCAAAGGCAGCATGCGAGCTGATTTTCAGTGGCACTCACACTGCCTGGGTCCTGGCCACCGGTCCGGGAGGCTCTGCATTTTAATTTAATTTTAAATGAAGCTTCTTAAACATCTTAAAAACCTTATTTACTTTACATACAACAATAGTTTAGTTATATACTATAGACTTATAGATAGAGACCTTCTAAAAACATTAAAATGTATTACTGGCACACGAAACCTTAAATTACAGTGAATAAATGAAGACTTGGCATACCACTTCTGAAAGGTTGCTGACCCCTGGTTTATGCATTGAGTTAGGTTACCTACTTTATGGTGAATATTTTTGGGCTACCTGGCAATAGCGTGATACATCCAATTAACTCCTAATACATACAGAGTTATGTGGAATTAACTGTTTGAACCTGTTGGGTGAAACACGATAGCTATAAAGACCATACCCTGGCTCTGTTTGCTCTGTTTTGTTCAGCTGTTAGATCTTCAGAGACTAGTTTCATACACTTTACCCATTCTTAAACACCAAGTATTTATGCAGTACAATAAATATTGATTATAAAGCTCATGCTACATCTTAGTTGCTCTCCTGTCCAAGCAAGTGAGGTGCCAGAATTGTGTAATTCTGGTTTTACACTCCTGTATGTAGGCTTCCCCTTCCCCGCACGAATGTTGGATCATTCTCAGACTCTAAAACAGTTTCCCATTCTCTTAGGAAATGTCATGCTAAAAAAGTTCCCTCCTCCCCCATGATGCAGTTATATTGTATAAGGAAATAGCTGCATAATATACACAAATCATATACATTTGTTTTCCTCCTAAGCCTCAAAACGTTAATAGAGAACCTAGTACTCTCAATGCAGCATTTCAGCATAGATTTATTATTATTTATTTGTGTTACTGTAGCATCTAGAGGCCCCAACTGAGATCAGGGCCTCATTGTGCTAGGCATTCTACGAGTACATCAATGGAAATCCTCCAGTCAAAATAGACAGTGAAAAGGCAGGAAGAGAAACAAAGAGGTGACGCGACTTTTACTTAAGGTTATACAGTAGGTCAGTAGTAGAACTGCAAATAGATCCCAGGTCTCCCGATTCCCTGTCCAGTGCCCATCAGAGGGTCCCCCCTTAGAGCAAGCACCACATGCAGAGAAGTGACTCACCAGCTGGTATCCCCTTGTGGCAGAGTGTGGGGTTGCTGGGCCTTTCCACTGGTTGGCACCTCTAGCTAGGTCACTTAAAAGTTCAGTCCCCTTCCGGGATATTCAAGTCCAACTGTAATTGTTCAGGGCCCAAGGCACCTTCATCTGGCTCCCTGTGGGCTGGCAGCAAAGTCCTTCTAAAACAGTCACAGTCACAGTTTTTGGTTGTATTTAGAGTGGGAGAAACACATGTCCAAGGGGTTCTTCCTGGGCCCCTCAGCAGAACTCCAGAACTACAAATAAAGTAAACTCTACCAAAACATCTCTAGGCTTGAACTTCTGTCAGCTCTCAGGAGACCCTCCCAGACCCCTACCCTGGAGCCGGGCTTGTGCTTCAAACTGTATCTCCTTGACCAGAAGTCCCCCACTCTCATCCCCAGAACTAGATTGTGTATTAGCAGCTGCAAGCCCTTAGCAAGCTTCTCTCTCAGCTGGCCCCTATCCCAGTTAGCCCTCAGATTAGCAGGCCTATCTTTGGCTGTAGTCTGCACTGCTATGAGGGAGGAGGCCATATTTGTACTGGTCCCCATCTCCCAGCTCATCCCCAGTTAGCAGGGTGAGAGAGGAGCTGTCAAAGCTGATTCTCCACTCTGGCACTTCGAGTGGAGAAGGTGGGGGCCCGCAAGGACTCTAAAAATTAATACTGGCCACTCCAGGCTTGTATTAAACTCCCAAGGTTACAGCTTTTCTCTGACCTTGGATTGGTAAATGCTGCCATCACCCAAGAGCAAAATCCCTTTGAGAAACCAGGAAGGCGCACTTGGAAATTCCTTCCTCAAGTCCATTCACTATCCCCCTCCGGGGAAGAGCCGAGAAAGAAAAACACAGGAAATCAGCTGTTGCCACCAGCTAATTAAACAACGTGCACAAACCTCTTAGGACACAAAAATCCAATTCTGTTCTTACAAAAAGGTAAATTTTATTAAAAAAACAAAAGGAAGAAAATACATCTGGGAACTCAGGCTATTGCTAGATTTAAAAAGAGCAACTACAATGATTAAGCATCAAGGATAGTTTCTTGAGGTCCAGTTTAAAGGTTATAAGCAAAACAAAAGCATCTGGGGTTAGCATAGAGGAGTCCACAAGCCATAAAGAAATAAAAAGAGATAAACCTGATTGCGTCTTCCTAGACATTTACTGATCTACTTACCTATCTGGGGTTTCAAATGAATAGTTTCTAGGTATGATACTGATGATTTTCCATACCTGGCCCCAAGCTTCTTACAGCATAGCTGCTGCCCTGTCTGCCTCTCCCCAAGAACAACCACAGACAGATAAAAGGGGAGTCATTTCAATTTTAAAAAGTTCTAACCTATTCCCATTGGCTCTTTTGGCCAGGTGCCACTCAATTCGTTTTACCTATGCAGGTAAAGCAAGTAGAGAACAGCTACTAAGAGGGATTTTATAGCTAACTGGCTGGCTGGGTCCATAAAAGGGAGCTCCCCCCCCATTCATTTATCACAGGAGCCTTTCCCCAAATCTCTCTGCATAGCTCCTGGCCCTAGGCCCCTAAAGATATAATAATGGGAATTTCTCCCAAGTACCACTTATTCATAGACTCATAGACTTTAAGGTCAGAAGGGACCATTATGATCATCTAGTCTGACCTCCTGCATGATGCAGGCCACAAAAGCTGACCCACCCACTCCTGGAATAATTCTCTCTCTTGACTCAGCTGTTGAAGTCCCCAAATCATGATTTAAAGACTTCAAGTCGCAGAGAATCGTCCAGCAAGCGACCCCTGCCCCATGCTGCGGAGGAAGGCGAAAAACCTCCAGGGCCTCTGCCAATCTACCCTGGAGGAAAATTCCTTCCCGACCCCAAATATGGCGATCAGCAGAACCCCAAGCATGTGGGCAAGATTCTCCAGCCGGACCCACATTCCTGGGACTTTGTGCTCTCTATCAATATTCCTGAGGTCCTTTATATATAGGACCTTTCAAACCATGCCATATTACAGGGTAGGCTGACCATTAAGCTGCACCATAGGCATGCGCTGGGTGTGCCCAGGCACACCCTAATGCAGGGGTGGGGAAATGGCCCCACTCTCCCAGTGTGGCAAGCCGCGGGGTCTGTGCTCCTGGGCCGGAGTGCCCGGCCAAGCGCAGCAAGCCGCTGGTCCCTCCCCTGGAGCCATGCCGCCGCATGCGCAGTGCTCTGGGGGCTGGGGCTGCACGCTCCCATGGGGCAGTGTGTCTGGCTCTGCGTGGAGCCAAGCATGCTGCTAGGAGTCTCATGGTAAAGGGTCCAGGGCTGGGGTGGGATTGGATAAGGGGTGGGGGGCAGTCAGGGGACAGGGAGCAGGGTGGGTTGGATAGGGGGTGGGATCCCAGTGGGGGGTGGTTAGGGGCGGGGGTGTCTCTGGAGGGGGCAGCCAGGGATCGGTGGGGTTAGATGGGGCATGGGAGTCCCAGGGTCTGTCAGGGGGCGGGGGGTGGATAGGGGTCGGGGCAGTCAGGGGATAGGGAGCAAGGAGGGTCCTGGGGGGGCAGTTAGGTTGGGGGGGGTCTCTGGAGGGGGTGGTCAGGGGACAAGGAGCTGGGGGGGGTTGGATGAGTCAGGAGTTCTGGGGGGGACCTGTCAGGAGGCAGGGGTGTGGAGAGGGGTTGGGGCAGGCAGGGAGCAGGGGGGGTTGTATGGGTCGGGAGTTCTGGGGGTCCTGTCAGGGGGCGGGGAGCAGTTGGATAGGTGTGGAAGTCCTGGGAGTCTGTCTGGGGGCGGGGGTGTGGTGTGGATAAGGGTCGGGGC
>NW_020664393.1:24075749-24097686 GCF_002925995.2 Terrapene triunguis
AGGCAGGGGTGTGGAGAGGGGTTGGGGCAGGCAGGGAGCAGGGGGGGTTGTATGGGTCGGGAGTTCTGGGGGTCCTGTCAGGGGGCGGGGAGCAGTTGGATAGGTGTGGAAGTCCCGGGAGTCTGTCTGGGGGCGGGGGTGTGGTGTGGATAAGGGTCGGGGCAGTCAGGGGACAGGAAGGGGGTAGGGTCCTAGGGGGGCAGTCAGGGGACAAGGGAGGCTTAGATAGGGGGAAGTTAGGGGTAGGGGTTCCAGGAGGGGGTAGTCAGGGGACAAGGAGCAGAGAGAGTTGAGGGTTCTGAGGGGGGAGTCAGGGGGTGGGAAGTAGGAGGGAGTGGATGGGGGCAGGGCGGGGCTAGGGAGGGGCTCCCTGGGTGCACACCCTAATGAAATGTGCTGCGCACGCCTATGAGCTGTACTGCTCTTAAGGGAACACTACCCATCACAGTGTCCTATGCATTAGATCACACTGCCTCTCATGAAATGACAAGACAAACCAGTTAAATAAATTGTTTCTAGTTTTAGATTTTTGTATTATCCTAGAATCACAAATCATGTAGTCCTTATTTGATAAATCTGCCATTGCTTTCACTGTGAATTTTGCCAGCATAAAGGACTGCAAGATTTGGTTCACAGATATTAGAAGTAAAAAAGAAATAGGGTTTGTCTGTCCAGTGCTTTAATCTGCACTAGTGTGATGTGAATTTTAGTCTGGACTTGCATGTCCTGCACTAACTCGCCTGTGCGGACCCTGCTGGCCCATGTGGTTCCTGTTTAAAATGGGAATACATCAACATACACAACAAAACTTTTCATGTGCTCCAGCAGAGTCCACATGGGGCAATTAGTGCATGACACACTAGTGTAGACTAAAATTTATACCCCTCTGGTGTGGACTAAAGCACTGTATGGGCTAGTCCCTAGTGATAATCTAGTTCATGGCCTTGCCAGAGTAGTAGTATTCCCTGTGGGATATTTTTGAGTGCTTTGTCTTGCTAGAATATTCACATTTTCTAAGTGTAAATGAAGTTTACAGGTCTGATTTACACATGTGACCTACATATAAGATTTTGGCTGACCAATATTCTAAGTTTTATCCTTCTAGAGAATTGTGTCACAACATTTCCTGGTATGCAGAACAAAAACCCCAAAATAGGACACACACACACACACAACAACATATGCTCCGCCCACTTTTTTTAACTAATGTCAGTAAAAAGCATTTATATATTCACTTATTTTCTGACCCACAAGGGGGAAGAGAGATTCTAATGCATGGAAAGCCAGTTGAACCCATTTTTTAAAAACGTTTTCTCCCTCTTTCTGAAACCACTTCTTAAGGTGGCTAGAAGAATCAAAGTGGCATCTTTGAGAAAATTAGATTCTGTACAGCACAATCTGCGGAATGCCATCCAATGGGTGATAATGAGGCTGTTGCCATTTGGACAAGCTCAATAATGAAAAGTGTTTTAAACCAGGCAGTAGACTGTACTTCTGACAGCTTCTGTTTCTTGTGACAAACTTTTCTTTTAACCTCAAACCCAAGCAAAATTAATGGTGAATTCGGAATGTGTAATGTGACATTTTACTTACACATTTTCCCTTGTGCAAGATACTATATGAGCTATGACTGTATTTGGATATTTATTAGCTTTCCCTAACCTGTTCATATACCTTATTTTTAAGTGGCTAGATTTAACTGAAATGTGCCATGATATACATTATCTAGTGACAACTGGAATATAAAGTTAATGAATGTTTCTGTTTGTTAGTTTCCATTTCCCCCCTTACCTGGGTAAATGCACAGATCCCAGTCGATCTCTGGCTTTCCTAGCTCTGACTGTGCTGCAGATACTTAGTCCTGCCATGAGTGCAGGGGACTGGACTAGCTGACCCCTTGCAGTCCCTTCCAGTCCTAGGATTCTATGATTCTATGACCCAGAAATATCTGCAATGTAGTCCTTGCTCTTTCGGTATGTCATTGCCATGATGAATGCATGAGCTTTGCATAGCACAGATTATTTAAGTGATCCATATCTCAAAATCAGTTTGACCAATTTTATTCAAGCACTGCAGAAAAATTCTTCTTAGCTTTCAGAGTAAAGTTATTGAGTAAATCAGGTTTGATAGTCAAAATTTAGAAGTTGGGAAGAACTAAAGACTGGACTTATAATAGAAACTGGTTGTAACCTTAACTATAGAGATACTTCTTATCTCTCTGTATTATAAAGTTCTTGATTTTATAGTTTTTTCAGTGTTTATCTGTATATCTCTCAAAACCTTTTTTCCTTGCTGTGTATTGTTTTTTGCTTTTCTTCCTCATCTACATTGTTGGTTTTGTTTTTACCCTGTGTGTATATTGCTAGATGATGCACACAACAGCTGGTATTAGTTTAACTTTTGAATGCTTTCCATTCCAAATCCGGAATTGTTTTACCTCATTCACTTTCACCAGCACTTCCTGCATGCTTCCAAAATTTGCTTTTTCTCCTTAAAACAAAAACAAAAAACAACTGAGACCAATTAACTGATCATGGTCACAAAATTTGGACACCTCCTAACAGAGTAGAATGAGTATGCTATTTCTCACACCACCTACTTGTCTCTCAGGGAGTTAAGTATTTTGGAATTGTTATTCAAAACAGAAGGGAAAAATTAGCACAAAACCCCCATAAATGCTTCCCATTAGCTCAGAAATCGCAGGCTGAATTTTCCTCCCTTCTAATCTTACAGTATGATCTCTCTAAGTTTACAGTTTTCCCAGAAACCATATCAGTTTGTCAGACATATTGTTTCTAGTGTGTGTGTGTGGGGAAAGAGAATTTAACCCCTCCCCCCCATTTCAAGAACTAGAAGCACAGAAAAACTCTCAGTCTAACAAGTCTCAATCTGCTAATCTCTAAAGTGAAACTAATGTTAAAGAAAAACAGACCCACAGAAGAGACAAGTGGCAGCAACCACTTGTGTGTGTCACAATCTGCACATTGTGCTGGTTCACCAAGGATGCCTGAGTTACAAGAACACGATACCACCTCCGCTTCTATTCTGTTCACTGGAATAGGGCTACTGTCCAGCAGCCAAACCCCACAGAGTTGGCTGCTTAACTGAGAAATGGAATTTTAATACTGAACATAATCAGAAATGCAGCCTCTCTCTCCCATCTTGTTCACAAATGATAATAAAAACTAAAGAGCAAGGTGTTATGTGAGGAGTCACAGAGCATTGTGACACTTGTAATATTTAGTCCTGGACAAAAGAAATCTCCCATCAAATCAGTGATGATGGAAAATCTAATAATTTGGGTTTATGTTCAAGTCAATGGGAGATGCAGATAGTAGCCAGCAGCTCTTAAAATCAAGCCATGTTTCCTTAGGGTTAAATATGGATTTAGGTGCCTAACTCTAGGCATCCAATGTTGCCCAGCAAAATTCTGTCTAAAACAACCCCCCAAATAAACAATACCTTGATGGCTGCTGAACAGTTCAATAAAGCAAGTTAAAAATGTCCCACAACAGCCCTTAGACAAAATGACTCCAAAGATATTCAGCTTTCCCCGTCTTTCAATTCTGACTGCAAGTTGCATTGCCTGCACCAGTGAATCACCCTCTTTGTTCTTGTTTTTAAACTAACTGCTGGATTTGGAAAATACATTTTATTGGACTGTTTTTATTACTTGCTGTTGCTACATTGCAGAGGATTAAGGGTTCTGCATCATCTGTTTTCCCTCCTCAGGCTATAGCTTTCATCCATTCATTTCTTTGTTACCAGTAGAACTAAATGTGCTAAATGTTCATATCAAAACTTGAACCTGCTTGATCTGAGCCAGTCTGGATTTGCTAAGTAGAGGTGAGAGGGAGTTTACACAATGGAGAAATGTACAGACTTTGTCAGAAGATTCCTCCCATTCAGCCAGCTGGCATCTATGCCCTTTCATCCCCAGCAAGCCAAGGATTCCCTCTTTATCATTGCCATCAACAGGGGTGCCTCCCCTCTGCTTTTTGTGTAACCCAGCGACTCCCGACGACCTGGGTGTCTGCCTGGTACCATTTTGCTGCTCTCCCCATCTTCTATATTCAGGAGGCAGGCATGGCCACTGCCTCCTGTCCAAATAGTAAACGGGAGTCCCAGGATCTGATGAGAGGCGTGAGGGAGATTTTAGTCAGTAGAAGCAGGACTGGGATGGTGGAAAGCTCCTTTGAATGCTCAAATTTGTAAAATTAAAATACAAAGAAAACATTAAAGAGTTTGTCTGCTATTGAGCCCACCTGATCTGCACTCTGTAGAGTTCGTGCAGCTCTAGTTTCTAACTTTACTGCTAGCAATTTTAGACAGTTCAGTCTTTGTCTGTAAAACAAGATAAGGTGAGGCCTATCTTGGCTATGGAAGTCATTTGTTAAACATACTGTAGCTTGCTGCCGATAGCTTCATACTTGAGCACTCTGTGAAGTGATGGAGGTCAAACATACTTACACTATTTGTTAATGCTGTTGTGTGTGATGTCATCTATATAATAAGAATTCAGGATTGTCGCTCTAAAGCCTAGATGATCTGAGTCAGTGTGAAGCGATTGAAACAGCTACAAGCATGGTTGAGAGCTCTTTTCGTTCAGAATATCACCAGGTTCAGTCATCACAGAGTTTCACAGCCTGTTACCATCCAATTTTTAAGCTCTCAGCCACTTTGACCATATGAATTACAACTGTGTGGTATACAGCTACAGTAAGGCATGTGCCTGGTGCCTCTCCAGGACACCAAACAATTTGTGGAAACCATTGTTTAGCTGGAGTTTTGCTGAAAAAGTGGAATTTTTTAGTTTAGCCAGAGAGCTAAGCTGCCTAGTGGTAGGAAACTGAGGCAATGCCGCCCCCCCAAACACAAAGGCTAGACACTGTGATATCCGAGATAACTCAACCAATTCCCACCCTTACTCTACAGCCGATTTGCATACAACAATTTCATGGTTGTATGAGGGAGACTGCACAGACAGTGAATTACTTGTTTCAGAGTAGCAGCCGTGTTAGTCTGTATCCGCAAAAAGAACAGGAGTACTTGTGGCACCTTAGAGACTAACAAATTTATTAGAGCATAAGCTTTCGTGGGCTACAACCCACTTCTTCGGATGCACCTGCCACACTCATGTGACAGCATGGCTTTCAACTATTAGTGTAATACTATTTTAGGTTCTGCATCCTCTAGTGGATAAAAGTTATTTGTCTCCAGCTACGACTGTTGGATTTGATGTACATTATCTTGTTTTTCTTTGTTTCCCTGCGGAATCTACAAGACAAACCACTTGAAAAAAGTTTTTGTTTGGTCTGTCTTTATTGCTTCCTTACAGGGATCCTGAAGAATCTACCTTGATTAGGATGCTAATCAAGTAATCCAGGGATAAAGTTTTTTCCTTTGGCTATTTATTCCAGTAAAGAGAACTGCAAAATGTAGCATAAACAGCTAATTTGCTTTTCATTTACAAAGTCATGAAGAGGAAATATGGCTACATAATCTACATTGATGGAAAACATTTCAAAACAGTAGCTGAATGGAGAACCTAGAAAAATGTATACGGAGAACTTTTAGTCATACCATTGCTGTGTCGCTCTGACATGGCGCCTGTCTCATAATTGCAGAAAAAATGGACAGTATGGATCTTCATAAATGGTTACTACAGTATGCAAAATGAAGAAAGAAAAGAAATTGTTTCCTAGATACTGTGGTAATGGATACATTAGAAATGCATGCGGAGAATGTCTCAGAGACTTGAGCAGGTTTGTGTGTATATGCTAGCAGTACTCTGGTTTTGGTGATCATAGAATCATAGAATATCAGAGCTGGAAGGGACCTCAGGAGGTCATTTAGTCCAACCCCCTGCTCAAGGCAGGACCAGTCCCCAACTAAATCATCCCAGCCAGGGCTTTGTCAAGCCTGACCTTAAAAACCTCTAAGGAAGGAGATTCCACCATCTCCCTAGGTAACCCATTCCAGTGCTTCACCACCCTCCGAGTGAAAAAGTTGTTCCTAATATCCAACCTAAACCTCCCCCACTTGAGACCATTACTCCTTGTTCTGTCATCTGCTACCACTGAGAACAGTCTAGATCCATCCTCTTTGGAACCCCCTTTCAGGTAGTTGAAAGCAGCTATCAAATCCCCCCTCATTCTTCTCTTCTGCAGACTAAACAATCCCAGTTCCCTCAGCCTCTCCTCATAAGTCATGTGCTCCAGCCCCCTAACAGTTTTGTTGCCCTCCGCTGGACTCTTTCCAATTTTTCCAAATCCTTCTTGTAGTGTGGGGCCCAAAACTGGACACAGTACTCCAGATGAGGCCTCACCAATGTCGAATAGAGGGGAATGATCACGTCCCTCAATCTGTTGGCAATGCCCCTACTTATACAGCCCAAAATGCTGTTAGTCTTCTTGGCAACAAGGGCACACTGTTGACTCATATCCAGCTTCTCGTCCACTGTAACCTCTAGGTCCTTTTCTGCAGAACTGCTTCCTAGCCATTCGGTCCCTAGTCTGTAACAGTGAATGGGATTCTTCTGTCCTAAGTGCAGGACTCTGCACTCGTCCTTGTTGAACCTCATAAGATTTCTTTTGGCCCAATCCTCTAATTTGTCTAGGTCCCTCTGTACCCTATCCCTACCCTCCAGTGTATCTACCACTCCTCCCAGTTTAGTATTATCTGCAAACTTGCTGAGGCTGCAGTCCATGCCATCCTCCAGATCATTAATGAAGATATTGAACAAAACCGGCCCCAGGACCAACCCTTGGGGCACTCTGCTTGATACCGGCTGACAACTATACATGGAGCCATTGATCACTACCCATTGAGCCCGATGATCTAGCTAGCTTTCTATCCACCTTATAGTCCATTCATCGAGCCCATACTTCTTTAACTTGCTGGCAAGAATACTGTGGGAGACCATATCAAAAGCGTTGCTAACATCAAGCAATAACACGTCCACTGCTTTCCCCTCATCCACACAGCCAGTTATCTCATCATAGAAGGCAATTAGGTTAGTCAAGCATGACTTGCCCTTGGTGAATCCATGCTGACTGTTCCTGATCACTTTCCTCTCCTCTAAGTGCTTCAGAATTGATTCCTTGAGGACCTGCTCCATGATTTTTCCAGGGACTGAGGTGAGGCTGACTGGTCTGTAGTTCCCCAGATCCTCCTCCTTCCCTTTTTTAAAGATGGGCACTACATTAGCCTTTTCCCAGTCATCCAGGACCTCCCCTGATTGCCATGAGTTTTCAAAGATAATGGCCAATGGCTCTGCAATCATAACTGCCAACTCTTTTAGCACCCTTGGTGCAGTGCATCAGGCCCCATGGACTTGTGCTCATTCAGCTTTTCTAAATAGTTCTGAACCACTTCTTTCTCAACAGAGGGCTGGTCACCTCCTCTCCATGCTGTGCTGCCCAGTGCAGTAGTCTGGGAGCTGATCTTGTTTGTGAAGACAGAGGCATGCTTTATATACTAGTATCATATATATATCATATATATCATAAATATATCATGTATGCTTTATATACTAGTATCAAGTGAAGCAGTGGTTCTTTTTTCTGTACTGTGACCCCCCTTTTCCATAACAGGACCACCTGGGACCGGGATCTAGCCACCATCACTCTCTGACATAGCACTATAGAATAGGCAGGGTGTCATGAGCCCATGACACCTGTTCATGACTCCTCAGGTTGAAAACCCTTATGTAAGAGATGACTTTTGTAATGATATGTCTTTGCAGTTTTGATATTTGGCCACTTGACGTCTACAGTTCCAGATAATATAATGGTCACTGATAAAGGAGGAAATCAACATGTCATGTTTATAGCTTGTTGCTGTTTGGCCTAAAAAGTGCCTTTAAGAAGGTCAATGAGTCCATCCAATGACAACTCCTTTTACATGCTTTTTTCTTAGACTTCTAAAGAGTGACTGTCCTGGGGCAAAATGGCCCTTGAAGAGGAGTTCAAGGTACAGCTGTGGGGCAAGTCTCTCCTGCTTCTGCCTAGCAGTAAGCTGTCTCTCTTTACAGACAAAAGGCTTTGAGGAAGCCTGTAGAAGGCCCTGACAGGAGCCTTAAGAGGCAAGTGGACAGAAGAGTAGGGAACCCTAGGGAGGGGGAAGTTCTGTGGCCTCTGATACAGAGCCCTGGAAAGGCTAGAGCTGGAAGGGTTGAATTACCTGAGGAGGGGGGTTGTTAGTCTAGAAAGCCACATGTAGCAATTCCCCGGAGGGAAGTTAAAGGACTAGCTGAAGGAAGGAAGAGTCTGTGGACAAAGGAGCATAATGATCTTGGAAGGTGGAGCGAGCATTAGTTTCCTGCTGTGGGGTCCATGGCTGGCACTTTGGAGAGGCAGATGGCAGCTCTCCAACATTAGGGGGAAGATTGCTCTCTGTCCAGTTTCTGGTGCCTCTCCGGGACACTGAACAATTTGTGGAAACCATTGTTTATCTGGAGTTTTCCTGAAAAAGTGGAGTTTTTTAGTTTAGCCAGAGAGCTAAGCTGCCTAGTGGTAGGAAACTGAGGCAATGCCGCCCTCTCCCCGCAACACAAAGGCTAGACACTTCATTATAGTGACCCTAATATATTAACTTAATATGACCCATTTTCCAGTTGCAGATTGTTTGAAAACTGACATGGGGAAACCTTATGCTGAACTCATGGGGCTCTACTTCCTACAAGAACTTTTTAAATGCTTGCATGCACCTGGGACCCATTTGTTTACTGACCAGATGGAGCTAATTGAGAGAGGCTTTTTACACCCAATTGCTCTCTAGCCTATAAAGCATCTTGATTAAAACCTTCATCAATCTGACAAGAGTCCAAGGGCCTAGTCTTGAGAGATCAGTGGGTGTTGAGGGTGTGCTCAGCACCGCTCAGGATTGGGCACTATTTTGATTTGACAGCTCTTTGGGAGAGTAATAAGATTTCTCTCTCTTTCTTCTTTGCTTGCTTGTAGTGCTTAGTATGCAATGCACACTCTTCTGTTACTGGGAAAAGATAGGGTAAATGCTTAAATAAAGCCTCATTGGACTAATTGCTGTATTCTGTCAAACAGATTTTGGTGCTTTAATGTGAAAGGTGGTACAGAGAAGCTATGTTACAGTGATGCCAAAAGCTAGAGAATTCCCCTACCCATTAGCTGGGAGACAGATCTCACCAACCACCCTGAGGAGCCCCTCTTCTCCACCTCCTTATGGGTAAAACACTTTTCCATTTCTTTCTCCTCCCCCTGCAAAACTCTATCAGTGCCATACCCATGCCCCCACACCAACTGGGAAAGCCTCCAGCAGTCAGGGGAGCCCATGTCAAGAACCAATGGGGACCTATTTCCTAGCTAACTACCTACCCATCACCAGCGGGGAAGCCTTCTTCCCTGGCCAGCCACCCCATAAGCAGAGCCCATAGGATGTTTAGCCTGACCTCACGGCAGCTAGCAGAAGCCACAGGCCAACATGCTTGCCACAGCAGCTGTTGTGAGGAACAGTGGCCATTTAGGGGGACCACCTGGAGGAGCCTCAGTGAGGTACCTGAGTGTGGGAAACCTGATGGATTGAGATATTGGTCTAGAGGGTAAAAAGGTGAGAGGCTGAAAGAGTTGGGATGAGAGGTAGAGCAGTATGAAATTAATGGATTTCTTATGAAAGAGGAATCCATAAGACAGGGGTGCTGGAACTAGGGGTGCTGGGGGGGGGGGCTGCCGCACCCCCTGGCTTGAAGTGGTCTCCATCATATATGGGGTTCACAATTTGGTTCAATGACTTTCAGCACCTCCACTATACAAATTCTTCCAGTGCCACTGCCATGTGACAGGGCCCAGGGACAGCACCCCAATCAAAATTTCAGCAAGTTCCCCCTCCCCAGCAGCTGGGGCTCTCAGGAGGCTATGCCTCTCACCAGAGTGTTGCCTTTTGACATACTCGGTGGAAACCTCATCTTCTATAGCCATTTAGGATGGCAGATTTAGTTATCTGGCAAGCAGATGTCTGGTAAATTGTTCAAGCCTGGATCAAATGGAAAGATGAGAAAGGGGTTTTGGGATGTCAGCAGGAGGAGATACCTGAGGGACAGTCAGAAACAGCTGATGATAGGGAGGTAGATTTGGGAATCATTGACACTGAGGCAGTAGTTGAAACCTTGGGAGTACAGTAGATAAGGTCCCCTAGAGAGAGTATAGAAAGAGCGTACAGAACTCTAAGGGGCATTTTCTCTCTCTCCCCATATCAGCTTTTCAGGCTCAGAGCTGGCAGGGACTGAAAAGCTGATATGAGGAGAGCGAGAAAATGAGGAGCCACCACAAGAGACACTGAAAGAAAGGTCAGCGGGTAGGAGAAGCAGGACAGCACAGACTCACAGGAGATTAGTGTAGCAGGAATGGAGAAGAAGAATGATTAACTATGTCAAAGGCAGCAGACATCAAGAATAATAACTGAGACCAGCACGTTTAACCTAGCTTATAACCTTGGCCAAATCACTTTTAGTGGTGTGAATATGCTGTGAAGGGGTGAAAGACATAGGCCGGCAAGGGGGAAAGAGAAGGCAGTTCCTCTAGACACAGGAGGAAACGCCAGTAGCAGTTGTTGCTACTGTTAGTGCCTCTTTCAAAAGGAATCATTGTTAATGTTTGTCAGATGGCAAAGGATAACATGAGTAGGGAGTGGGAGATATTATTTTAAAGCTCTTAAAGGGGTATTTAAAGAATAGCATAGTTTAAAACTATATACATATATGGGAATGTGTTCATTTAAACTAAAGTGTCCAGGATAATTATAAAATACAAAAATAATAGCAAGTTGTTAGGGACTAGGTTTACAGTTCATCTGGAAACCGATGAAATACGGCTATTTTCTGTTTATAAAAACACAGCTATTTTTAGCTGGAGCAGCACAAAAAGAAATTCAAAATTAGTAAAATTCCTATTTATTCACTGCACTAATTGAAATAAAAAAATCCATCAGAACTGCTAACTTTAATACTGTGTACACTGTATCAACTCCTAGGCTTTGTACCCCAGCTTTATGATGTTTGAATTAGAGCCGTCAATTAATCACAGTTAACTCACGCGATTAACTCAAAAAAATTAATCGCGATTAAAAAATTAATCACGATTAAGCGCACTGTTAAACAATAGAATACCAACTGAAATTTATTAAATATTTTTGATGTTTTTCTACATTTTCAAATATATTGATTTCTATTACAACACAGAATACAAAGTGCACAGTGCTCACTTTATATTATTATTTTTATTACAAATATTTGCACTGTAAAAATGATAAACAAAAGAAATACTATTTGTCAATTCACCTCATACAAGTACAGTAGTGCAGTGTCTTTATCCTGAAAGTGTAATTTACAAATGCAGGTTTTTTTTGTTATATAACTGCTCTCAAAAACAAAACAATGTAAAACTTTAGAGTCTACAAGTCCACTCAGTCCTACTTCTTGTTCAGCCAGTTGCTAAGACAAACAAGTTTGTTTACATTTACAGGAGATGCTGCTGCCTGCTTCTTATTTACAATGTCACGTGAAAGTGAGAACATGGCACTTTTGTAGCTGGCTTACAAGGTATTTATGGGCCAGATATGCTAAACATTCATATGCCCCTTCATGCTTCAGCCACCATTCCAGAAGATATGCTTCCATGCTGATGATGCTCGTTAAAAAAATAATACGTTAATTAAATTTGTGACTGAACTCCTTGGGGGAGAACTTGTATGTCTTTGGCTCTGTTTTACCCGCATTCTGCCATATATTTCATGTTATAGCAGTCTCAGATGATGAGTCAGCACATGTTCATTTTAAGAACACTTTCACAGCAGATTTGACAAAATGCAAAGAAGATACCAATGTGAGATTTCTAAAAATAGCTACAGCACTCGACCCAAGGTTTAAGAATCAGAAGTGCCTTCCAAAATCTGAGAGGGACAAAGTCTTAAAAAAAAGTGCAACACTCAGATGCGGAAACTATACAACCCAAACCACCAAAAAAGAAAATCAACCTTCTGCTGGTGGCATCTGACTCAGATGATGAAAATGAACATGCATCGGTTCGCTCTGATTTGGATCGTTATCGAGCAGAACCCATCATCAGCATCGATGCATGTCCTCTGGAATTGTGGTTGAAGATGAAGGGACATATGAATCTTTAGTGCATCTGGCGCATAAATATTTCGCGACACCGGCTACAACAGTGTTATGCGAATGCCTGTTCTCACTTTCAGGTGACATTGTAAACAAGAAGCAGGCAGCATTATCTCCTGTAAATTGTAACCAAATTTGGTTGTCTGAGCAATTGGCTGAAGTAGGACTGAGTGGTCTTGTAGGCTCTAAAGTTTTACATTGTTTTATTTTTCAATGCAGTTATTTTTTGTATATAATTCTACATTTGTAAGTTCAACTTTCATGATAAAGAGATTGCACTACAGTACTTGTATGAGGTGAATTGAAAAATACTATTTCTTTTGTTTTTTACAGTGCAAATATTTGTAATAAAAATATTACTATTACTATACACTTTGTATTCTGTGTAGTAATTGAAATCAATATATTTGAAAATGTAGAAAACATCCAAAAATATTTAAATAAATGGTATTCCATTATTGTTTAACAATGAGATTAATCGTGATTAATTTTTTTAATCGCTTGACACCCCTAGTTTAAATTGCTTCATACTGGAAAGCTTGTAAGACCCTTTACTAAAGCAGTGCTAGGATGCACTTCTAAAAAAAAACCCCATACTACTTCACAATATGACCTTACTGGAGGCCTGACTGAAATGAACCTCTTCCATAACATCATTAGTGAAGTTAGATCCCATTCCTACAGACTCACAGGTGCTTACCTTCATACACATAAGTAGTTGTCCCATGTGTAAAGCTAAGTACAAATATAAGCATGTTTGCAGGATTGGGGGCCTTTGTTTTTCTGACCACTCTGTGCCCCACTATAGAATCCTTAATTACACTTGGGACCGCTTAGTCCCATTGATGTTAATGGTATTGTTTGTGTCAGTGCTCACCAGCATGAGTAAGAGTTCTGCATTGAGACCCCTTACTATCAATGACTGTTTTTACTTTGTGTCAAGTATCAGAGGGGTAGCCATGTTAGTCTGCATCCACAAAAACAATGAGGAGTCTGGTGGCACCTTAAAGACTAACCAATTTATTTGGGCATAAGCTTTTGTGGGTAAAAACCCACTTCTTCAGATGCATGGAGTGAAAATTACAGATACAAGCATAAATATACTGGCACATGAAGAGAAGGGAGTTACCTTACAAGTGGAGAACCAGTGCTGACAAGGCCAATTGAATCAGGGTGGATGTGGTCCACTCCCAATAATTGATGAGGGGGTGTCAATACCAAGAGAGGGAAAATTGCTTTTGTAGTGAGCCAGCCACTCCCAGTCCCTATTCAAACCCAAATGAATGATGTTAAGTTTGCAAATGAATTGTAGTTTCTGCAGTTTCTCTTTGAAGTCTGTTTTTGACGTTAACTCCCTTCTCTTCATGTGCTAGTATATTTATGCTTGTATCTGTAACTTTCACTCCATGCATCTGAAGAAGTGGGATTTTTTTACCCACAAAAGCTTATGCCCAAATAAATCTGTTAGTCTTTAAGGTGCCACCGGACTCCTCGTTATTTGCTGTGTGTGTATAATATAAATTTAATTTTGTATCATACAAGTTATAGATCAATGAAGATAAAGCTTTGTGACTAGCTGGAACAGAATTGGATAGATGAAAAGGAGACATACCTTTTTGACATGCATAAATGCTATATTGATGTTTTTGAATATTGTAGAAATGTGTTTTTCTGGCTTGACTTTTGTAGCCTTTTTATTATTCTTCACTTGCCAGACATGAAAAGAACCAAGTCACCTTGGGCATGGATATCTACTTGACTTAACAAGGAGTGTAGCCTTAGGGATTTCCTTGACCACTATTAAATCTAGGTCAGTTAAAAAGTTAGTATAGCAACTCAATACACTAGGGCTAGTGTTATTAATCTGTACCACATGTTGATGCCCAGGTTTCTGGATCTCAACTGAGTCCTAAATTACTGTATATGTAAAATGTAAGAAACAGTGAATGCATTTAAATGGGAGAGACAACGGGATTTTGTCAGAGGGTAGCTATTCCCTGTGAGTAGACCAGGCCTAGTGCTCCAGGTGGGCCCAGTTGAGCTAATTAAAGGGGCAAGGGGGCTATAAAGACCAGTTAGATAGGAGGAAGGGGAGGAGTGATTGGGGTAGGCTGTGCCCGGGGAGAAGAGCCACAGAGGAGTAGGACTAACTCCTGTGATGGGGCCCTGAAGCAACAGACCATTGCCTAGGACGGTAGCCCTGGGCTGGTATTCCCGAAGGGGAGCAGAGCTGGCTGGGACTGGGAAGCTGCAAGAAGCAGGATCACCAGTGACCCCTTGGAGGGGAAGCGGTGAAACCATAGGGCAAAGGGTGAGCTAAGGGACTGTTTGTTTTATTCATTTATGTTTGCATAATAAACCTTCTTAAAGGAGATTGGGCAGGGTAGTGTATGCTTGGAAGCTGAGATGTAGCCCTGCCCTGTGACAGATATATTTACTGGTCTCAACCCATTACACTCACAAGTAACTGTGGAGGGCAAAAAGATAGATTTTAGATGTTTAATTTCCTGACTTGCAGTTAGACATCTAGTTTTTACTAATTGTTCCTGTAGTTGATTGTTTTCCAATTTTAACAACAAATACATGCACAGAGGCCATTTGAAAACATTAGCACATAAAGCAAGAGAGGGAGTGTTAGGTTGTTACATTGGGTATCAAGCAAGGGGAGACTGTCTACATGGAGGGTAATGTGCTCTGGGGGATGTGACTTCTAAAGCATGCTAATGTATTGTGTGTGAATTGGTCCATGCACCCTGCTGATGCACACGAAGCCAGATGTTCAAGATGTTCAAAGAGGTAAGTGCAGCTCAGTCTAGTTCTATTCAACCCCTTGAAATTGAAATAAACTTTAGATTTTATGGATCTGTGAATCTTTGAAAAAGAAGAGAGTTGCTCACGGAGGGGTGAGAAACAATAAGATTACACTGACCAGCATCCAGGGCATGGAACAAGTCTATATGGTTTGTGAAACCTGTAAGCTTTCAAAATTGCACCCATAAGAACAGCCATACTGGGTCAGACCAAAGGTCCATCTAGCCCAGTATCCTGTCTTCTGACAGTGGCTAATGCCAGGTGCCCCAGAGGGAATGAACAGAACAGGTAATCATCAAGTGATCCATTCCCTGTCACCCATTTCCCAATTTCTGGCAAACAGAGGATAGGGACACCATCCCTGCCCCATCCTGGCTATTAGCCATTGATAAACCTATCCTCCATCAATTTATCTAGTTCTTTTGTGAACCCTGTTATAGTCTCGGCCTTCACAACATCCTCTGGCAAAGAGTTCCACAGGTTGACTGTGTGTTGTGTGAAGAAATACTTCCTTTTGTTGGTTTGTTTTAAACCTGCTGCCTATTAATTGCATTTGGTGACCCCTAGTTCTTGTGTTATGAGAAGGAGTAAATAACACTTCCTTATTTACTTTCTCCACACCAGTCATGATTTTATAGATCTCTATCATATCCCCCCCTTAGTCATCTCTTTTCCAAACTGTAAAGTCCCAGTTTTATTAATCTCTCCTCATACGGATGCTGTTCCATAGCCCTAATAATTTTTGTTGCCCTTTTCTGAACCTTTTCCAATTCATCTTTTTAAAGATGGGGCGACCATATCTGCATGTAGTATTAAAGATGTGGGCGTACCATGGATTTATATAGGGGCAATATGATATTTTCTTATTATTATCTATCCCTTTCTTAATGATTCCCAACATTCTGTTTGCTTTTTTGACTGCCGCTATACATTGAGTGGATGTTTTCAGAGAATTTTGACTGCCGCTGCACATTGAGTGGATGTTTTCAGAGAACTATCCACAATGACTCCAAGATCTCTTGCTTGAGTGGTAACAGTTAATTTAGACCCCATCATTTTATATGTATAGTTGGGATTATGTTTTCCAATGTGCATTTATCAACATTGAATTTCATCTGACATTTTGTTACCCAGTCACCCAGTTTTGAGAGATCCTTTTGTAGCTCTTCACAGTCTGCCTGGGACTTAACTATCTTGAGAAGTTCTGTATCATCTGCAAATTTTGCCATCTCATTGTTTACCCCTTTTTCCAGATCATTTATGAATATGTTGAATAGGACTGGTCCCAATACAGACCCCTGGGGGACACCACTATTTACCTCTCTCCATTCTGAAAACTGACCATTTATTCCTACCCTTTGTTTCCTATCTTTTAACCAGTTACCAATCCATGAGAGGACCTTCCCTCTTATCGCATGATAGCTTATCTCACACAGACTGCAGCTACAGAGTTTGGTCAATGTGGTGTCAATCTGAATTCACCCAGAACCTTTGCAATACATAGTTATCTAATGAGGTTCTTTTTGTGGGGTTCCACAGGAATTGGTACTAGGCCTGATACTATTCAATATTTTTATCAATGGCTTAGAAGTAAATATAAAACCAGTGCAGATAAAATTTGCAGACAACACGAAGATTGGTGGAGTGGCAAATAACGATGAGGACAGGGCAGTACAGAGCAAGCTGGATTGCTCAGTATTTTGGGCCTATTCAAAGAAAAGGTGTTTTAATAATGCCAAAAGTAAGGTCATACATTTAGGAAAACGGGTCAGTTTTTGAAAGGTATTTAAGTGACTAAAAATGCAGATAGGTGCATCAACACCTTTGAAAATCTGACCCAAAGAATATAGGCCATACCTACAGAATAGAGGACAGCATCCTGGAAAGCAAGAACTCTGGAAAGAATGTAGGGGTCATAATGAATGTAAGCTCCCAGTGCAATGCTGTGGGGGAAAGGGCTAATGATACCCTGGGGTAAACGGGAGCTGTGGTAGGGAGAGGGTGTTCAGCTCTATGCATGGCTTTGGGGAGACCAGCACTGGAATACTGTGTACAGTTCTAAGTCCACATTTTAAAAAGGACATTGAGAAAAGGAGACAGGGCAGAAAAGAGCCAAATGTTTTGTGGAGTGGAGAAAATGACTAACAACCAGATTTGAAGAGCCGAATCTGTTTAGCTTATCAAAACAAAGAGTGAGAGGTAACTTGGTTACAGTGTATAAGTACCCTCCTCGGGAGAAAATACCAGGTACTTGAGGGCTCTTTCACGTGGCAGAAAACGGTATCAAAAGAACCAGTGGCTGGAAGCTGATGCCAGACAAATTCAAATTAGAAGTTGGGCACAGATTTTTAACAGTGAGGGTGACTAAACCATTGGAATGACCTATGAAGGGAAGTGATGGATTCTCCATCTCTTGATTCCCTCAACTCAAGACTAGATGCCTTTTCTGGAAGATATGCTTCAGTCAAACCCAAGTTTATTGGGCTCAGTATAGGGTGAAATTCAATGGCCTGTTTTAGACAGGAGGTCAGACTAGACCTAATGGTCCCTTAAAATCTACAAAAACATACCCAGAGGTGGTGATAGTGTGTTCAAACCTGAGCCTTGGGTGAATTTTTTTCTCATTCCTCATTAATTTCTGGCTCTGAGTCCTTATCTCAGGTCCAATGGGTTTCTGTGACTGTGTATTGCCTTCCTGCTCCCAATTCTTATGCTAGTTTTGTTTCCTGCTCCCTGAATTCAGTTTTCCAGTTCCTGTTTAATGCTATGTGTGCATGCATAGTATTGGGTGCTTGCAGCTACTCAGGGGCTGTTGGTACATATCTGCTGTTAGCATATTCTGGTCAGACTGTTGCTGACCAATTGGTTCATGGTTATTGCATGTTTGTTTGGGTTTTTTTGGATTGCACCAGAGTGTAACAGTTTCTACATCACAAAAACATTGATTTGAAAAAAGTAATTGACATTGAGCACATTGGGTCAGACCCCAGAATGCTCCAGAAACCTGCTTGTGAGCCAAACCTTTAACTTTAATCCACTTTTTATAGTAGATTAATAATTACTTTTTGGTTAATATCATAATTGATCTTCTTGATTCAAATTATTTTAAATCCCTCCAGCAACTGGAGGTTTTTCGCCTTCCTCCGCAGCATGGGGCAGGGGTCGCTGGCTGGAGGAGTCTCTGCGACTTGAAGTCTTCAAATCATGATTTGGGGACTTCAACAGCTGAGTCAAGGGAGAGAATTATTCCAGGAGTGGGTGGGTCAGCTTTTGTGGCCTGCATCATGCGGGAGGTCAGACTAGATGATCATATTGGTCCCTTCTGACCTTAAAGTCTATGAGCAACTAAAAGTTCAGTGCCAGATTCCTCAGCTGAGGATCTTGCCCACAGTTTTTTCTCCAAAATACTAGTATTTTTTTTTAAATTCATTGTTTTACAAATGTGTCAGTGGGCTTCACTGGTGGGAGTGGGGAGGATTGGAACTATGAATCATGTATAGGAAATATAATATAGCACTGAATAAATACAAAATTTAACATGTACATACTGTGTGGCACTCTCAGCCTAAGGGGCTAGACCACACAGAGCTTTGACTCTGCTATATTTCCTTTAGCTGAGCTCATGGTTTTTAGAACCAGAGGCTTTGGGTTCAATCCCCCCGCCAATGACATCACTGGGTCTGGTGTGTTACAGTAGCAAATGTACTTTAAATGTTACAACAATATTTCTTGATTCCTAATTATTATTGGATTCTAAGAAAATAAACTTGTATTGAAGCTGTGCTACAGAACACTTACTTAGTTCTTGTGTAATTTTGTCTAAACCACAAATCTTTTGGGAAAATATGCAAAAAATAGCGAATACTGAAGTAGGATGAAATTCTCCACTGGATTCCAGGATGGTTCTCTTGTGTCCCTCCAGAAAGTGATTCTACTTTTTTGACTATTATTTCCCCTTGAGCAATAGTATATATCACTCAGCAATATACCATTGGGACCTTTTCTAGTGTTTGTGAATGGACTCCGGAAGCTTCACAGTCTATCACCAATGAACTCATTTATAGACTGAGAAATAAGACTTTTCAGAAAGCTTGGAATCTTTGTCTATATATACCAGGGGTGGCCAAACTCTGCAGCTCTTTTACAATTAAAGTACGGCTCGTGGAGCTCTCCAGCCCCCCCGGCATTCTCCACCTACCAGAAGCCCTGGCAGGTGCCTCCCAGCTCTTGAACTTCTGAAGATTGTCATATGCGGCTCAGAGGGTCAGTAAGTTTGGCTGTCCCTTATATATACAGTGGTGTGAAATAGACTTTTCATTGTACTCTTTGTGGGCATCCACACACATTCATGGCTTCAGTGGGACTGGGCAAAATACCTAAGTATTGATTTCAGGATCAGACCCTATGTTAGTAAAACAGAAGCCCTGCCAGAGGCAGCAGGAATCTATATGACCCTCCTTGTATACGAACTTAATTAAACTCTACAGCAATATGTCTTTAAAAGATTAGAGATGGAGTTACTAATTACATATTTAATCTGCTCAAATTAAAAATATGAACTTCAGAAATAAAGTCAAAGGCTTGAAAGACTTTCAGATTTACAAAAACTTTACATTGTAAAAATCCTCTGCAGTAGACCAGCTTTATGTGTAAAGCTTTTAATAGTGGTTTTGCATGAAGATAAACTGTAGTTAATGAGAAACATTATGAAAGCCTAGTTCTGAAAATTTCAGTTGAGAACCTCCAGGGACTGGGAGGTTTAGGGGATAAGGATTATTATATGGTATATAGAGTCTACCACCGCTAGATAACTGATTTAAACGTGGCCTAGTTTAGGATTGGTAGGAAGTAATTATCAATGAGTCTAAACATGCAGAGTTCCCAGTTTCCTATGTAGAAATAACTGGCATACTGAACTGTTTTGTTCTAAATAATTCATTTTTCATAATGAATCTTATGGCTTTTTGTTTGTTTGTTTGTTTGTTTGTTTGTTGACATGGCACCTTTGGGGCAGGGGAGGAGGAATTACAGTGAAAAGAACCATTCTACGGGAAATATATATAGTAGTCAAGCAATATTTTGTAACCAAAATTTAGCCCTGTTTGTGCATTAACCCTTTTATTTCTACCACATTCACATAGTCAGTAACTAGCTAGCAAGTCAAAATATTATTGTCAAATGATGTGATGTATGTTTCATGATGGTGATCATTACTATTGACAATATAGCAGGGACACTCAGTGATTATTTTCCAAGGAAACTTTGTCCTTTTAGGAAGAAAAAAGGCAAATTTTTGCCTGAATAGATCCCTTCCATAGATATAAATCATGAAAGGCCTTGGCTTTTTCATGGTTCATCTGCTCCTTTCACTTCCTTTCTCCCCCCTTAAGACCTGATCCTATATTTGAGAAAAAAGTTATTTTTTGTTAGCAAATGATTCTGATGGCATAGGATTATTGCATAAAGTGAGGAGTAAACTGCAGGAATAGATGACATCTGCTGAACCCCACCCCTCAACACACACACGCAATGACATCAAAGAAACGTAGAATGTTACTCAGCTCACATTTTCTTCTATTGTAGGTATCCAAAGAAAAATGGTAAGAAAAGATTGTTAAAACTGTCAGTTTTGCCTCCTGAGAATCTTGCACAACAGCAAATTGAGCCTTCTTTCTGAAGGGCCTAATATGCCATACTTGCAGATCTCTTAGGAAAAATTAAAGTGTAGTGTGGGTATGGAGGCACACAAGAGAATCACTCCCATGGGACCTCCCTGCCATCAGTGATGTAAGTGTTGTTAAACAGTGTTCTTGTTCTGTATGTTTCTGTGGAGGGTTGGCTAGCCAAATCGCCAGCTTTTTTCTCTTGCCTTATTTTAAGATGTATATAATAAATAATGGAAGATGCAGTCTGACCATTTTCCTCAATGTTTCTTAACATTTTCCTCCATCTCTAACTTTTTCCACCTACAAAAGTGTGACGGGTGTGTCTATTCAACACCGATAAGATGGGTTTCAGGCAGCTAAGACATTTTAGCAATAATGCGACACTTGTAATTTGAAATATATTGTATTGAATAATAGCTGACAGTCCATCCTTGGGGAAATCTGGAAAGTGGGCTCCGAGTTTCAGTTTAAACTCAGAATCTGCTTGTTAAATTCCTAGTAGATCAATGACACAGTGTCTCTGTTGGGGTAACTGGAGACAAGAAATAATGAAAATAACACCTCCATTTTACAGAATCAAAACATGGGACAAACAACTAGTTTTTCATTCTCCTCCTCCTCCCATCAGTTTTATCTATACCAATTGTTAGCTTATTTTTCTCTAACTTTGATGCGGACTAATATTCTGTGCTTTTTAGCATGTCAGTGTTAATAATAAAATATGTGCACATATTGAAGCACATCATTAAATTTTTGGCTGTAGCCATACTGTATTCAAATCCCACTCTGTGTGGTTTTTAAAAGTGGAAAAGTGACCTTATCCAACCACTGACCACAAATGAACAGAGATACTGCAGCAGCTCTCACAAAATCATTACAAACTAATTCTAAATTGAATAGAAAGCCCAGAGTTCAACATGTGCTGTTCCAGCTGAAAGCTATACGTAACTTTCTCTGTCAGACCAAGGAGAGTTTTAAGTGTTTTTGTGCCATTATATCTTGTTGTACAGCACAATTGCCTCCCATTTAGGATATGAGTCCTATTAGCTTTTATTTGGCTTGTCCCTGTCAGATTGGGCTGTATAATGTTGTGCTTCTGCAGAAAGCTTATGGTCAGTTCTTGGGGCGGCAAAATACATAGAGCCGCCCATGCTTCTGGTACACAGCAGCATTCTGAGTGCAGGGGTGCATAAAGTGTTAGAGCCAGGCTTCTAGCATGTTTGAACTAATGCATAATTAGCCGTGCATGTATAGCATTTAGAGGCTGTCAAGGCTGGATCCCCACTTTGAACTTTAGGGTTCAAATGTAGGG
>NW_020664393.1:24097696-24105125 GCF_002925995.2 Terrapene triunguis
GTCTCTGTACACAGAGAGCTGTTACCCTTCCCTTTATAGTTATGACAGAGGCCCTAACCTCGCTGTGCAAACACATCATGAAAAGGGAATGTCCACCCCAAGGAGCTCGCAGTTTAGGTATAAAATGTAGTATTGGCAAAAGCATTCAAAAATAAGTGAGGCCCCACATATCATGAAAATGGTTTAAAAATCATGATTGTTTTACATAGTACATTTTTTAGTATTTTTTATTTACTTCCTGGTTTCTGAGCCTTTAGGGTTCTCATGCTTCATGCTTTCAAACTTTTTCTCTGCAACCGTGAGGGCTAGAAACTTTTTTTTAAACAACATTGCCTGAGAATCGCAGCTTTTAATCTATTGAAACAGCATCTCCGACTTTAAGAAACACCAAATATCATGAGTTATCGGTACTAAAGATGGAAGACAGGAAGTTGTTACAACACACATGAACTTCTCTTATAGGAAGGCAGATAAGAAGTTTCACCCAAAGATGAATTTTAAATATCCTACTGGCAAACTGGTGCTGTTCCCTTTTGGATTCATATCCTTTGAATGGTAAAATGAGAAAGATGTAGTTTCTCTTTTTATTTCCTCTCTGCATCTATTTTAGCCATTTCTCACTTCTCAGAAACCTTTTCTTCTTGATGAACTGTAGTGTTTATGAAAATGAGTGCAAACTACAGCTCAACGAGTAATGAAAGAAACTATGCTACAAGTATTTTATTTAAACATGTTTGTGAAATTTTCCCGCTATAAGCTGTGTAAATGGAAAAATGAATAATTTATTTTAAAAAATCATTAAATGCACTAAATAAATTATTTGAGAGATATTATTCAGTTAACTTCAAGGCAAGCAGAGAAATGCTTTTTGCTCCTTACTTCTGCCTTGCAATACTCTTGCTGTCCCAGTACTAATTGTGTATCTGTGTGTTGAATTCTAGGTGGGTATCTATAGGTCCTCACTAGGGACAGAACTATCACACTGGTGATCCAAGCCAAATTCGAAACCAGCCCTCAAGAGGTGATCACTTTTTCTATTAGCATCTTGTGTACCTCTTACTAATTTACTTATGTCAGAATATTATGCCTGACTCCAACTTGTTTCCCAATCTACCTCTGATCTGATTCAGGAAATCTGGGTTCAGTCCCTGGCTTTGCCATAGACATTGGTGTGACAGTCTATGCTATTATGGTCACCACTTTTATAAGACTATGATAAATTTTGTAAGAAGTATGCCCTGTGAGGTATCATTTGAAAACTCATAATCTGCTGAACAGTATTGTCCTGGTAAAATGTGTGTATTGTCATTGTATGTAAAGTTATACGTTTCTACTGTATAACATTGTTGTAACATATTCCAGCGTTAGAAAGGCAGGCCCAAACCAGTTCTTCAGAGACAAAGACACACTGGCACCCTCAGCCAGGCATCAGCATAATCAATTGGACAATCACCCAGTTAAATGGGCATTCCTTGGAAGGAAGAAGGGTGTGTGTGAAAACTTTACATATTGGCAAAGACACAGTGTGTGTGTGTGTGGGGGGGGGGGGTTCCCATGTAACCCCCCCGACACACACACACACACAAATTACCTCTCTCCCACATCTCTAGTCACAGCAGCTAAAATGCTTGAAAGGCAAAGGAAACATCTTTGAACTGGGGGAAGGGTCCTGTCTGGGAGGCTTTTCAGCCAATACAGTCTGCTGTAATCTTATGGTGAGAAAGACCTTTTGCTTTTAAATTCACTTTAGCTTGTTAAGTTAAAATGAGGCTTAAATGCCTATCTTTTTATTTCTTTTGTAACCAATCCTGACTATTATGCCTCATTACTTGTAGTCACTTAAAAACTTTCTTTTCTTTCTGTGGTTAAAACAGTAAAACAAGTTTATTATCTTAACCAGTGTGTTTGGATTAAAGTATGTGGGGAGGTTCCATTTGGGATAACAAGGCTGGTGCATATAATTTTTCATTGATGAAATGATGTACTTTATATGAGCTTGCATTGTTCAATCATGTACTGAGCAGTACAAGATGCACACTTCTAAGGGACAAGGAATCTGCTGGTGTTCTTAAGTGTAATTAATGGGTGGCTAACTAGTATGTGCAGCTGGGTGCAAGTTACATGCTGGAGGCTGTGTGTTAACTAGCCAGGAGTGGCTGTTCACCAGCACAGAAGTGTAAATGGCATTCCAGGTTGGAGAACTGAGGAGACATAGCTATTCAGCAGCCCAGATAGTACCCTGGGTGATGTCATAATTGGGCAAATCATTTAGGCCCCAATCCTGCAAAGACTTATGCATGTGCTTAACTTTGCAAGCTGTGGGTAGTCCCACTGAAGCCACTGTCTCTAGAACTAGCTTCAACAGGACTATTAAGTGCGTCAAGTTACACATCTATGAAAGTCTCTGCAGAATTGGGGCCTTAAAGCCCCCTGTGTCTCGGTTTTCCATCTGTAAAATGGGGATAACACTTCTCTCCTCCCTCACCCTTTTGTCTTGTCTATTTAAATTCTAATCTCTCCAGGACAAGGGCTGTCTCTTTCTATGTGCATGTACAGTGCCTAGCACAATTAGACTTTTGAGTACTAGTGTAATACAAACAATCAGACCTTTAACTTTCTATTTCTATAGAAAAGTCTTAGACCATGCAATGAAAATTTATTGTAATAATTAACTAGATGGCCCTGCTAGATAAATTGTCATATTTTGAAATTGAACATTGGTGTTTTACATAAATACTTCACATGCTCTTGTTCTAGGGGGTTGATTTGTAGAGGAGGCTTAACAGGGGAAGCTCAAGAGACAGTACAGTGGAGAAGGCTGATATATTGTGATAAAATATTTGTTACTCCATCCATATCTGTGTCTGATTTTGTTAGCTCAAGCACTAAGGGCAGGTCTATACTTAAAATGCTGCAGTTCTTCAGTGAAGACACCACTACACTGACAGGAGAGCTTCTCCCATCAGCATAGTTAGCTACCACCTCTCGTGGAGTGGATTGTGTTGATGGGAGAAGCCCTCCTGTTGGCAAAGCACTGTCTACACAGGGATTAGGTCCATATAACTGCATTGCTCGAGGGTGTGGCTTTTTCACACCCTTGAGTGACATAGTTATACTGAGGTAAGTTTATAGTGTAGACCTGGCCTTAGACTCTAGGATTTAGTGTGAACATTACTGTTGTTCTGCTGCTAGTTAGCTTTCTTCTTGCCCACTTCCCTCAAAAATAAATCATTATATAAACTGGAGGGACACAGATGTTTGAGAATGATCTGATTGTAGTTAATGGCACAGGGCAAGCAAAATGTGCCATTAACTACACCTGCTACAGGTGAAATATATGCTTATTCTGCTAGTACATTAGAACATCTCTTTACCTGAATGTTAGCATAGTCTCTGAATGCCATACATTCTTCTTCCCACCCATCTGATTCTGGAGAAAGGTCTCACCCTATCCACATAAAAAGCTTTGCATCCTTCCACAGGGCTCCTTACATAATATCCAGATATTTTTTCTCTCTCCATGCACTTACCTGCCTTTCAAACACTCTGACCCTCAGCATGATGACTTACAATAAAACATTGCACACCATAGCATTCTCTTGGGTCTCAGTCCATTGCTTCAGCCACTACATCAGAGATTCCTTAAAGGTGAACTGCAAATGAATGTTTTCTGCAGGCCTCTTGCTCCTGTTTTATGATAAAGACAGACTTTTAGTTATTTCTAACATCTCTTTATTTCTAAGACCTTGCCTTGTTTTCCTAACTGAAATATGCCAGGTGTTTTGTTGGAGGCTCTTGTGGTGTGCTAGAGAGGTGAAGAGGGATAAAGAGATTCAAAGAGGCTGAAATCTGAGTCCCCCTTCCTATTCCCAAACTAATTTTAAAGTGGGGAAGAAATTTTGGAGGGAAAAACCATCATTGAGGAAGACATTATACACTGCCAAGGAGCTAAAATCATACAGACCTCTTAATATTTTGCTTTTTAGTTAACCTTTAAGGCTGTTACAACCCTATCTTGCATCACGCTGGAGCAAGGGATGGTAACGTGTACCACTAAGTAGGCAGGTTGTTATAACTAATATTCTCTTGCATTTCGCTTTAGGATCAATGTCATCTCTCATTAGTTTCTTTATTAGCACATTTCAATATTCCTTTAGCATCATTTAATCTGAAATGGCTTTATTCTTCATTCAGCAGTATTTGTGTTCAACATATTTTCACAGCTCTCTTTACAAGGCATCCTAGAACAGATGTTATGATGCAGTTAAAGGAACGTGAAACAAATTGTAGGTAATGGCCTGTGCTTATTTGTTTTGTATCAGCTGTGGTTTCTATAGCTACTGTACATCTGCTTCATGCAGTTCGCTGTTCATTTTCTGTAGCTGTCGCAGTCCAGATATTTCAGGCAGACTACTGATTTTGCTCAGCACAGTAAAATGATAACTTCTCAACACTACAAACAAACTCTCAACATGTGAACTAAGTTACGAACTTTGAACTACATTTGAAAATAGTGTGTAATTCTAAACAGTATTTCTCAGTCTTCTGTTAGCACCATGGCCACCTCACAGAATATTGTGACATAAATTCAGCAAAGTCCTCAAGAATATGCCTAACTTTATGCATATGGGTGAAGTTAGGCATGTTCTTGAGTACCTGGCTTAGCTGGGCCACAGTGTGAGGAACCAATGGCAGAGAGGTAGGTCAGTTTATTTTCTGCCTTTTTTAACGTGAATGTGTAACATTTAAATAAATTGGGTCAAACTCACCCTGGGTGTCACTATGATGAAGTCAAGGGAGTTAGCATAGGGGTTGCACAGGGTGAATTTTGCCCAGTGTTTCATATTTGTACTGAAAGTTTTCTTCTGATGCTGAAGCACAATGGAAGCTGCTTGGGCTCCCACACTGTCTTCATCCATGCAAGTCCTCTTCCTCTCCAAAACTTTTTGCTTCTCTTTCTCTTGTCAGGTGGGCTATTCTTTTATTTGGCTTAGCTGCTAATCTTAAGAAATCTCACCTCTTGGCTTGTTTAGGTCATCACTTACATACTTTTCTTTCTCCAACATTATGTGCTGAAAAATCCTATTGTCTCTTGCGGGTGAGGTAAGAAGGTTGTGAATTTGCAAGGCAGACAAAAAAAATCACGTTAATCCAGTCTGCAATTTCTGGGCTAAAGTTCGGTGTTAATTGCCTCTCTAGCATGCTAGTAGAAAATCTAAAGGATATTGTCTGTTTTCAATACCTTTCCTATCGATATTTAAAAGAATTTCTGGACTTTAGGCAGCACCCTAAAAATTCCATCAACTGCAGTGCCACAAAAGTTTCCTTCTGTGAATTAAATAGGCTAATTTCTTTACAATAAGATGAAAGGGTACCTGGTACGCTAATTTAGCTTGAGTAATTGTAACCTGTAAATTCTCCGTGTTGTTTGACCCATATTTCATTAGTTAGCAATCCAGGTTTCCCAAGTATTGTTTGGCTTTCCCTACAATTCCTGATACGATCCATACCATGCCCCAGTCTTTTCAGTGCATATTGAATTTTCGTTATAGTTTGCTCAGAAGCAAGTGTGCTTATGTGCAAGACACTGTGGATTTTATCTGTATTTACAACTATGTCCACAGTAAAAGGAGAAATTAAATTCTTCATTCTAGAAACAATTTTTTCACTGTCATGTTTTATTATTTTATTCATTATCTAGAGTTAAATGTGCACATTGATACAGCCAAACAGTTTATAACTAGGAAAGGAAAACCCAGTCTATTTTCCTCCTCAGCTGCAGGTGCTCTGGCTTCTTTTGCCAGTGAAATTTATCATGGTAAAGTGGACATGTGGGCATGATTTCCACTGTGTACAACACTGCGACAGAGGATATGATTGATTATTTTTCCATTTTGCTCAGAAGAGTGTTTCATTTTTCATTTACAAGAATTTTCTGTGGCTCTTCTCCAGAACTTTATACTGATGTGGCAATAAGTGTGTGACAAGCTTGGTTGTTGTGCTGGTGGCTAGAATTATATGAACTATTTGTCCTTCAGGGACTGAAAATGAAACCCGTGGCTGCAAAACAAAGATAAAGCTGTATTTTCCTGGAGGCTGCTAAATGGCTCTATAGACCACAGCAGGTGATCACATGAAATAACAGCTGACTAGGAAATGTGTAACAGCTCTCTTAGGAATGGAATTGTTGTTCAGGTGCTCTTCATGGACAGGTCCTCTCAGTTACACTGGCAATAGTGCTATTTCAGGTTTGCATGGATCTGTTGAAAGGTAGATGAGTAGAAGGGCAAAGGTAACCTTCTTAAAGGAGTCATTGACTAAGTATAGTCAGAAACTAGGCCATTCTTGGAACATAACTCAGCCCAATTATTGTTCTGTTTGTTCAAAGACAAAGCACATGAGATGTGACTAATTCACACTTGTCAACTAGAGTGCAGTTTGATGTGACAGATCACAAGAAGGGGCAGATAACGCCAATAAAATTGTATTTGTTACATGGGGTAGTGGAACCTACACTAACTAGCACACACAGAGATTTAGTACTTAGTCTTTTATTCCCTACATTTAGGAGTATTGTTTCTAGGAGTTGGTAGTGATACATAATGTATTACTTTTCAATATGCTAAAATTTTAAGTTACTCTTTTCCTCTCCCCCACCCCCCAAAAATCTGTTATCCCTTTAGAAGCATGCTGAATAGCAGAATACAGAAAAAATAATTTTTTCTAAATAAAATGCAACTCTGACAGCATTACAGCTTTCAATCCCTCTTAAGACTTTTTTTTGAGTCAGAAAATGGTTAGTAAAATCCCATCTTTTATATACACATGTATCATTTAAACTACATTATTAAAGGTGTTCATTTAAAGGAATTCCTAATAAATATAAATAAATAGCACATCAACCTTTAAAAAAAATAGGGTATATTATGACTAGTGATTTATAGGCAATTAATATGGCTATCTGGCAGTCTGCTAAAAAGATGCATTAAGACAGAAAACAATATATTTCTATAAACCTCTTTTCCCCCAACACTGAACTCTCTCACTCCATCCCTGAAATCAGAAAGCCAGTGATCCAAAAAGGGGATAAAATTAAATGAGCTGATTTAAATCAAAAGACACTAAGACCTAATTCTGCAAGCAGATATACACTGGCTTAATTTAACTCCCATAAATAGTCCCAATGCCAAGTGTGTGAAAGTTTGCAGGATAAGTGCTTAAATTCTCCAGGCCTTTTAATAATACCTTAGAGCAGATGGGCTACACCTTGAAATGACTAGTGATGGACTGACAATATGATATTCCTTTAAATATTGTTATTGAGAATTAGCTGTTAGTAACTTCTGAATCTTTAAAAAAGAACAGGAGTACTTGTGGCACCTTAGAGACTAACAAATTTATTAGAGCATAAGCTTTCGTGGGCTACAGC
>NW_020664393.1:24105525-24147835 GCF_002925995.2 Terrapene triunguis
AGCCCACGAAAGCTTATGCTCTAATAAATTTGTTAGTCTCTAAGGTGCCACAAGTACTCCTGTTCTTTTTGCGGATACAGACTAACACGGCTGCTACTCTGAATTCTGAATTTTTGTTGCTGGCATTTTTCACTCTGCAGGGCGGCTGGTGCTGGGGTCGCACTGCCCGCACTGCACTGCTGGTGCTGGGGTGCGCCGGGGCTGGGAGTGCTGCCGCCCAGCCCACCGGGGCTGGGGCCTCACCCCATGGCCGCCTGGCGCTGGGGCCTGTGGTGGGGGGCTATGGGCTCCTGCAGGGGAGGGGAGGTAGAAAAGGGGGTAGATGGGGTGAGGCGGGGCCTTGGGCGGGGCCGGGGGCTAGCCTCCCCCAACGGCCAGGTCATTGGCTACTCATGTACCACTGATACAGTTTGCAGATGACCCAAAAATGGGGGACTGGTAAATAATGAAGAGGACAGGTCACTGACTCAGAATGATCTGGATTGCTTGGTAGACTGGGCACAAGCAAGCAATATGCATTCTAATACGGCTAAATGTAGATGTCTATATCTAGGAACAAAGAGTGTAGGCCATACTAACAGGAAGGGGGATTCTATGCACCATGACTCTCAAGTCTTTTTCAGAGTCACTGCTTCCCAGGTTATCTGCTGCTGAATGTGAGCTCCCAGTGAGATGTTGTGGCCAAAAAAGCTAATTCACTCCTTGGATGCATAAACGGGAATCTCAAGTAGGAGTAGAGAGGTTATTTTACTTCTGTATTCGATGTTGATGCAACTGCTGCTGCAATACTGTGGCCATTTCCAGTGTGTATATCTGTGACTGGTCTGGACTTTATTCTGCTAACATATTAAAAATGTGATCAAGTCATGATCACTTTACCTACCATTAACTTTTAGTTCTGTGATCAGTTCATCCTTATCTATTAGGACAAGGTCTAATAAAGAATTCCCCTGTGTTGGCTGAAACACTTTTTGAATTAGGAAATTTGTCATCTATAATGTTTAGACATTCCAAGGATGTTTTAGTACTGGCAACATGAGACCTCCACCATATGTCACTCACATTGAAGTCCCCCATGACCACACAGTATTTTCCCCTACACATTATAGATAGGTGTGTAAGGAGGTGGTCATCCTGTTCACTGTTCAAAGATACAGTGAACTAGAGAGAGCCTGGAGTTGTCTAGATCGAGTCTCCCTTAAGCACAATCCTGAATCATCAGTTCTGAGAAATGACCTTTTGGCTTCAGAGGTGGATGGAGAACAGCAGCTGGAATTTGCTACCCTTTCTCACTCTCCAGGCACCTCGTCTTCCTGTGCCCATGAGTGTTCCTGGGCTTTCCTTGCTCTAGTATTCAGCTCAGTAAGAGACTCACTAATTTAGTGATAGTCTAGAACTGAGTGTAAAGGGTAAGGTGTCCCTTACTGTTAATGGGAGCTTGCTAGATCTTGCTAGAGAGCTGTGGTTGCACCCGGTCATAAACTCACTGGTGGCTAAGAAACTTGATTCTATCCATTTGGTTCCTAACCAGGGTTTTAAGTTATTTTGTACTCTACCTGGGCTATTGAATAGTCTCAGCTGCCCCAGAGAAATCTGAAGGCCAGAAAATCATCTAGGCTACCTCTCTGAATACAGACTCCTGTGAATTAGATCTTCTGAATCATTGAGAGCAATCATGTGGCTCTGCATGAGACTAGTCAATTACCAGGTGGTAATGGACCATTATAAAACTTTTCCCTTCTGGAGAAAAAGGCTTCATTTTGTGGACAATCTTCCAGGAAGTAAAAGGAATAAGCTGAGGCCATTTATTCAGGAGGACCGTGGTTTGGCCAATTATGCTTTACAAGCTGCTTATGACAAGCGCAATAAGGCCACTCATTCTGTTGTATCCCCTGTGATTGTTCACAGGCCACTTTGGTTAACTGTGTCCCGCTTCTTATAAGAAGCCAAAATAAGTGTTGGGATTTCCTTTGTTTGAGGGCCTAACTCTACATTAATGATGGCTAAAACTCTAGGGGAAACTGCAGATTGTGACAGGACCTTAAGGAGATGTGTAGAGAGAGACAGTAGGATGGGAGTGTGCAAGGAGCTTCCTCACCTCCTGCTAGAGCCTGTCACAGTGCAGTGCCCAATACCCCCATTGTGCACACCAGGAACACACCTCACCCCAAAAGGGGCAGGGAGAAAGCAGGACCGTGGCCCTGAACGGGCCTACAGTGTGTACACAGAGTACATTGCACCCCCTGAAGGGATGTCATTTCCAGGAAGGCAAAGTTCCTCCCAGCTCTTTCTCAGGAGAAGAATAGCTCCATATAGCCTTAAACTTCAGGGTGGTATCTACATAGCACAACTGAGCCTCTTAGAAAGCAAGTCCATGGCTTGAGCCTTTGGTTTGCAGATCTTTCATAGAGCTGAAAATCATCATTCTTCCCCTTCTAGAGATCAGGTTGTGACATTGGCAAACCAGCTAACCTGGGTATGACCCATAACAACGTAACAAGAGGCATTACAATTGTATCAGGACAATTCACTTGTATGTGAATATCAAAGAGATGTCCTAGATCAGCAATCACTAACCCATTTGTAGCCCAAGGGCCAGTGTGCTTCAACAGCAGCCTTGATAACTACAAGTTGTGGACTATAAACTGCAGCATGTTGGGAGAACTTCCCGGTTCCTGCCAGGATGTACCCTCTGCTGCCTCCCCCCCCATACCTCCCCGCCAGCAGGAGGCCTCAGCACTGACTGAGCTGGGAGCAGGCAGCATGCAAGCAGAGAGGAAGCTGCTGGACTGTAATCCTGTTCTATGTTCTTTACAGAATAAAGCCTTGTTCCTGGTGGTGTGTCTGAGTGGGTCTGGTCTGAGGTGAACACACTGACACACAACGCAGAGCACACAAAGGACCCTCAGGCCCAGTTTCCCAAAGTTGTGTAAAAGGTCACAAGGCTGGCTTCCCCGATCTTGAACAACCTCATACTGGGTCAGTGAACGGAGGGGGGCTACACATTAATTTGCAGTAATGGAAATCAAGGGTAGATGCTAAATGTTTGTTTGTGTACCTATGTCCTGTTTGTGTACCTGTGTAACCAAATTATCTTTTAGATGCTAAATCCTTGTCATGTCTTAATTGCCTTACATTATGTATGTGACTGTGTTCAGTTAACCTTAAGATCAAAGATGTGAGACGCTGCAGGAAACTAATACTATTACCTACATTGTCTTCAGCTTATCTATCCCTGTTATAATGAATGACCGGCTGTTGCCTTATGTAAATGAGTGTAACTAGATTACCCGTGCATGCATAGGAAATTGAATGTTAACTTCAAAGTGGTGGGTCAGTGTGTGCTCAAGGAAGAAGAAGAATTCTCAATCGCATGCTGAGCTCAAAACACTTGACAGCCTGCTTCAGCAATAAAAGTGAAATCTCAGGCCTGATCCTGCCCCTCTTGTCTGCTGAACTTTAAACAGGAAAAGTTTAAGTCAGGGATTGGCAACCTTTGGCACGCAGCCCGTCAGGGAAATCTGCTGGCGGGCCAGGGTGGTTTGTTTACCTGCAGCATCCACAGGTTTGGTCGATCGCAGCTCCCACTCGCCGTGGTTCGCCGTTCCAGGTCAATGGGGGCTGTGGAAAGTGGCGTGGGCCGAGGGATGTGCTGGCCGTCGCTTCCCGCAGCCCCCATTGGCCTGGAGCGGCGAACCGCGGCCAGTGGAAGCTGCGATCAGCCGAACCTGTTGATGCTGCTGGTAAACAAACCATCCCGGCCCACCAGGGTGCTTACCCTGGAGAGCCGCGTGCCAAAGGTTGCCGATCCCTGGTTTAAGCCAGGGAACTGAGATCTTCCAAGTAGTTGTTTGGAATACCCTGGAAAATGCAAGGAAAGACTAACAAACTCTACATCTAAACAGCATTTGGATTCCCTTTTGGGATGATTCCAGACTTTTGCAAGCCAGCAGACTCCTCCATCACTGCTACAAATCTGATATAAGAACCTTGCAAGCATTTGTAATAAGAACGGCCATACTGAGTCAGACCAAAGGTCCATCTAACCCAGTATCCTGTCTTCCGATAGTGGCTAATGCCAGTATAATGTACTGTATATAATCTTTTAACCATTCAATAACTCTTTTCTTTTATTAATAAACCTGTAGTTAGTTTACTAAGGATTGGCTGATAGCGTGATATTTGGGTAAGTGTCTGATCTTTTGGGATTAGTAGAACCGCTCATATGGTGAATTGGGTTTTCGGTAACCTCTCACTATATTAGACCTGTTTGCCTAGATAAGAACCAAGGGCTGGAATGCCTAAAGGGGACTGTGTTTGGCTTCTTCTTAACCAGTGTGGTACTATAGAAGCTCTTTTGATACTGGTTCGTTGTCTCTAATAAAATAAAGCACCAGTTTTGGGGGATTGCCTGCCCTGTTTCTTGCAGTCTTCCCTGAGTGTGGCATTGTCAGTGTGGCCCATTTCAGGCACACAGTCACACATAGTGAGCCTCCAGTTCATTTATTTTTCTGGCTCAGCAGACACAAAGGCAGTCTCGGTGAGCTTAGACCTTCATAACCCATCAGCATTGACAAAGACCCTATTCCATCTCCAAGTTTCCTTCTCCTCCACTAGCAGCCTCAAAGCAAGAAGTTTGCAGTACTTCAGAGAACCAATACATTCCATCTTCTTCACTTTTTAGGGACTGGTTAAGTGGGAAGTCCATCACTTTTTCCAAGGATGCCTCTCATAAGACACTTCTGAGGAAAGAGGATGCATCTGGTCTAAGTTTGGGAGCCACAGAGTGAGTTCTGGAGACAGTATGACAAAAGGTTATATTTCTACTATTTTGTTATGCTTCTTCCTCTACTTACCCCTGTCACTTCCCCCCGCCCCTGAAGAAAAGGCAGGAACTCTTCATCCCTTTCTCAGCCATACAAAAATGAAACCAAGACTTCCTTAGGCGCTTATCTAAAACCAATCTCAAGTAGCCAGCTGCTTTAAAGATGAGAAGACTTCATAAATTTGCATCCCAATCATTACTTTGTCCTGAATTATTTTCACTTTGGGATATTAGACTTTAGCTTTCATCAAGGAAATATATTCTAGATACCATGCTAGGAAGCCCATAGCAATAGTCTTATCAGGTAGAGTCAAGGGGGAACTAATTTATCCCATAATTATTTCCACTATATGTGCATTTTCCAGACAGAACAGAAGGGATAAACCAAGCAGGCACATCCATTTCAAAAAGTTGAATTGCAAATAGAATGGAAAATGCCTCCTCTTTTTCACCTGTTGAGGGGCAGCATATACAATCATGCCTCTATCTTCCTGAACTCATGGATTCTCAGAATACTGTAATTGGGCTGGCATGTTATTAAAATAATTCAGACAACTAACAGCTCCTTCTCAGTGATCTCTTCTGGTGCATTTTTGTGTTCTGCTGTTACAGGCAATTACGTTCTGGCAAGAGCAGGAGTAGTATGACAAATATTGCCTGATAGCCATGCATGTTTCTATTAGGGATTATAGTTTCTCATTCTGTGTGGGTTTTTCCTGAGCATCCCCCCATAACAACAACACTAACCTACATCCCAGTCTCAGGATAAGTGACAAGTGTTGTCCTGACCTATGGACACTGATTTGGATGTCCGTATCTGATAGTTCTTCCCCTTTTTTTCTATATCAGCACCAACCGTGGTGTCTTTCTTCCCCTGCTTCAATACAGGGGAATGTTCAGGTGTATTCATTGGATTAATTTTCATCATTATTGTATTTTAGTTCAATTTATAATAGAAGTAAAAGAAGGCAGCTATTCCAGGCTCTGTGGACTGGATCCACAAAGGGACTTAGGCATTTCAATGTCTACCTTTCAGGTGCTTAGGAACAACAATGTGATTCACAAAGCCTGTGTTACGCGGCTAGGCTATCTATACAGTGAATGCGAAGATACAGGCACCTAAGAATGAGATCCACAAAAGCCAGCATGCTAGGTGTGGAACCATCTCAGCCATTGATTCTGATGAGAGGGGTTTGTCCTAAGCCCTACCCCTTCACAGAGCCTGGGGCCTAAGTCTGGTATGCAGGTAGACTCCTATCTTTGCTTGCGATCCACAGGTGAGAACCCTCGCCTGGAGTCAGGCGGCTTATGCACCTAAGCCACTGTTTGCAAAAATGGCTTAGGTGCCTGCCTAACGCCACACAAAATGATGGCAGCAGCAGCCTCCTGTGTAACTGTGAGCTGAGTGGATATGGCACTCACCCAGGATGTAGGAGACTCCAGTTCAGTCCCCCCACTTTGTCTTTCTCAGCTCAGATGAGTGCCGTAGCTGCTGGACTATGGGATATTCTGATGTGAGGCTTGTGATGGGCATTCTCAGGGTGCAACCTGGAACTGGAGTACCGCTGAGCCCTCTGTCTGACCAACCTGGGCTCCCTCTCACACTGTGATGCTGTGACAAGCTGCAAACCTCTCCAGGTGCTGCACTTAAACATTCACAGGCAGGGACACACCCAGCTGAGTTACATGAATGCTTTTGCCAGCCACTCATGGACCAACAATCGAGAGGCTTCAGCCAGTTTCCCTTCAACCCCGCCAGCCTAGGACCCCAGAACTGCACTGTCTTGCCCTGGTCAAAAGCCTGACCAGTGTAAGTTTATTAACCAGTCTGCCCCACCCTCAATGAGGATGGAACATGCACAAGCTTTCCATTAACTGAGCTAAGATTATTCATACACTTCACTCAAAGCACACTGTTTTTGGTAAAATATAAAACAGATTTATTAACTACGGACAGATACATTTTGAGTGATTATAAGTAATAAGTAATCTTCTTTGAGCTGCACACTTAAGAAATAAAACAAAAATCACAATCTGAGTTCTATTAACTAGACAGGATTTGAATCAAGCAGTGTCTTACCCTGATGGTACAAACAGTTCATCAATCTTCCATACACAGGCTAGGCCTCCTTCTTTCCCTCCTGAGACCACCCCCCAGTCCAGTCTTTGTTCCTGAGGTGTTGAGTTGTAGGGGGAGTGAGGCCAAGTGATGATGTCACTTCCCCCTTTTATAGCTTCTTCCATGTGGAAGTCATTGTTCCAAGCAAAGTCCCCAATACAGTTTGTGGAAAAGTACAGGCACCAGGTGGAGTCCAGTATCACATGATCTAGTCACATGCCCTTGCATGCTTTGCTGAGTCATAGCAGCCATTAGCCATCTGGTTGAAGCAGCCACAGGAAGGCCCACCGGGTGGGGATAAGCTTCTTCTAAGGCCTATTGTGTTTCTTAATGGGCCAACACCTTGAATAGTCCATTTACAATGTGCTTGCTAGACAAGATGTAAACTACCTTGTGGGTGTCACCCGAGGAGCAAACATATTTGAAATACTGGTACATAGTCAATATTCATAACTTCACATACTATGACAGCATATACAATCCAACAGGATATTAGTGTTCAACAGCTCAAGACTTTTAAACTGGTACCTTACAGGGCATACTTAGTACAAAACATCTCCTATTGAAATCTGTTCCACTTTAATTATTAAATTGAATAATTAAATATTAATTGGGCCGGAGACAGTAAGAATCACTATAATCCAGTGGTTAGTGCACTCATCTGAAAGATGGGCAACCCCTATTCAAATCCATTCTCTTAATCAGATAGAGGGGGAAACTGAACCTCCAGCATCCCAGCTGAGGCTGGGCTAATCACTGGGCTAAAAGAGGCTACTACCACCCATCCTCTCAGGCTAGGTCTACACTACAGCGGACTTCCGACCTAAGATACGCAACTTCAGCTACGTGAATACCGTAGCTGAAGTTGCGTATTTTAGGTCGGCTTACCTGGCGGTGAAGACGCGGGAAAGTCGACCGCTGCCGCGCTGCCGCCGACTCCGCTACCGCCTCTTGTCGAGGTGGAGTTCCGGAGTCGACGGTAGAGCCATCAGGGATCGATTTTACCGCGTCCTCACGAGACGCGGTAAGTCGATCCCCGATAAACCGATTGCTACCCGCCGGATCGGCGGGTAGTGAAGACGTAGCCTCAGGCTCTTTTGTGTAGAGCTAGGTGTATTCAAAGTAGGCCTACAAGTTTGGGCCCTATGGAGAAGATAGGCACTCTTCCTCCTTACTTCCGCCAGTCCATGCATTGGTCTGTGGCTTAGGCATGAGATAGGTGCCTTGAGTGAGGCAGCAGGGTGCATGCCCGCATGGCAGAAAATTAGGGATCTAGTGGACTTTTACAGTGAAGCTGTAGCTGCTGAGTGAGTTTAGGTGCTTACAGGGTTAGGCAGCAGCCAAGCAGGGGATTTGTGGACCCCAGTATGGCCTAAATCTGGAGTTAAGGCACCTAAGTCCCTTATTGGCTCAGGGCCTAGGTATATTTAACATTTCTCTTAAACTACTGTAACTCGGCTGCAGTTCTCCACCCTCTATGATCAGAAGCTTAAATGAAGACAAAACTTCTCCAAGGTGAATTTTATTTATTAGGGACACAGAACGTAACCAGGGCTAACTTAAAAAGGCAATAAGACTCAAATATCCTGCTTGTTGCCTTTGGGTAGGCTACTCATGTACACCTGACCAAACTATTTAGAGCAAATAATAACTATACAGCATAGGGCTCAATTCCCCAAGTTTCCTGTGGAAATAGGGAAAATATCCTTTCCTGTAGCCTCCTTCCCTTCTTTATAAAAGTACAGACCCTTTAATTAAAAATCCAGCGCCATAAGTATATTATGCACAGCTGCATTTGTCATAGTGCATTAGACTCCCAAAAGGGTTAGGTGTCTCTCTGAAATTCCCTGAGGAATGTAAGGGACTCCCTTGGGTCTAGCTTCCCTTAACTCCCATCCCCCTATTCCTAAAATCTAGTACTTGAATGTCTTTAAAAGATTGTAGGAAATTATCTTAGATATAATAATTTTAAACTGGGGAGGATTTGGAGTTTCCTTATTTTTTCAATTCAGATAATGTAGCTAAGTATTTTCTATTTCAGCTCTTGTCTTCTACCAGTTATATATATTTTTGTGTGTGGTTGCTTTATTTTTGCTTTGGTGTCTTGGTTGAGACTGTTTGTCTTGGCAAAATGGGTTTAAGAAGGCATAGGTTATTCAAGAAGCCAAAACAACAGGAACACTAGATCAGTATAGCCCCTCTAAACACCAGCTGAGAAGATGGTGACCTGGGAGTAATATCACCTGAAGTAGTGATTTCTCTTGCCACACCCCTTGCCCAAGTCTAGCCTCTCACTGCTGGAAGACAAGAAAGGGTATCAGGAGTGGGTTTTAGAGAACCCCATTGGTTTAACCAACAGATTGTGATTAAAATACCTTTTTTTTTAAAGGTTACCTACCAGGGATGCAGCGTTCTATTTATTTATTTTCCTGAACATACAAGAAAATTGCCATCTGCAGGCTTGCATTTCAAGACCTCACTCCTGCATGTGTATAGGGGTTGCCCCAAGTTTAGCTTATTGTAGGATTGGGGCCTTAGTCTACACTAGTATTTTTCAGGAAGTCTTCCACTATTGCACTAATACCGGTACTGTTTTACACATAGTAGCAATGGTATGGTACACTAGGATTAGACATTTTCATCTTTATGTTGTCTAGATCTGCTGGGATCTCTGCCCCAAATTTAGAGTGTGGTGACTTTCCAGGTTATGTCTGAAGGGGCCCAGAATGAAAGTTGCTTTGGGAATCAAGAGAGGATTTTCAACCTGCATATGCAATGTAGAATTAAACCTTGTATTGGAACCTTAACTGCGAAGATTCTGACTTTTAACTACTGAAAATTTAAATGCCAACAGTGTAGTACAGCTTATGCTTGTAAAGGTAATCAATTCTTAGCTTCATCGGTATTAAAGTTTTCTTCTGAAGCAATATGTTGCATTGCTGTGCTGTTGCTTTGTTAAAAGCATGCATGTGGAGGGGCAGATAGGTAAAGGATAGTTGCATTTAATAAGATTCTTCAGATTTCTGCATTCAAAATTTTATTTGCATTTAGGTTTGGCCATATTTTAGATCAAGAGAAATCCCTTCTCTTGTATACACTCAAATTATTCAAATGTTTATGGTTAAGTTCACTGAACTTTCTCGTCCTAATGATGCAAACCAAATCACCACGTACACTAGTTCACGTTTCAAAGGTGACTCATAAAAGCTAGCAATTCATCATGGGATCCTTTGCGGAACTATTTTTGGTCTGTTCTCAACACACAGCCTCACTGACAAATCCCAGGTGTTCTAGCTCAGAGCAAAGGGAAATTGTGAAGATTGCCCTGAAAGGAGTGAACATGCTCATTAAAAACGATTTCTGGTAAGAGTTCTGGCAGTTGGAACTTCTCTTTGTTGTGACTTCTTTCCCCTTTGCAATGTCACAAATGTGTTTGAGCGTAATGAACACTAGTTCATTGGGAACACTGAGGAAACACCAAAGGTATTTTGGGGATTGCTGGTTGGGAACAAAAGAACGGAATATCTGTTCTGTTTTTAAATTCATAGATATTTATTTCATTTGCACAATTGATATTTCCCACACATATTCCACTTACTACTGAGAAATTTGTGTTTGTGAGCACACAAGACAAATGGCCTTGGTTAATGAAATCAATTTAAATGCTTCATCTCTGCAAATGAATTGGAATGTGATTTCTTGGTTAGAATTATTTTTAGATACACTTTTTTTATATGATTAACCTCAGCATAAATTGGAATGAGACTCTAGACCCTCTCTCATCAGGACACTGGAGTGAAAGTTGCAGTCAGATGAAAATAATTGCTGTAGGTACTAAATTTCATTTACTTTTGCATAATTTTGGTATATTAGACTAAATATACCCAACAAAAATTGAATCGAGAAGATTCCCAGAGTGTGATAAATATCAGTGAGAAGTGGGGCATTTTCTGCAGTGTGTGTGAAAATGTAACATGGCTGTGAATGTTGGGATTGTTTTGAAAAATATTATATAGGAGAATATAATCACTCATTTTTATGGATATAAAGATAGATATTAAGAAGCAATTTTTAGGCATAGCGTTACTTGTAAGTTTATATATTACTAGGTGCTAGCCTACAGTTATATTAGGCAGTATAGGGGATCTAATACAGAGACAGAGAAAATTGCATATGATAGCCCAAGAATTTTTGATAAGCAATATAATTTTTCCTGATTGAGAAATTATTGGTTTATGTATTTGAAATGTATAAAATTCTTTAGCTTGTAAATTATGTCACCACACAAGTACTTTAACTGAAGCAAGATGGAATTACTGCTAACCTTCTGTGATCTTTCCTTTCTTGAGTTTATATGATATGTTTCTTACAGTGAAGCATTATGCAACAAATGTAGAAGCTGAAACTTCCTCCCTGGAAGCCTTTTAAAAAGAGAGGTTATAAATGTTTTATATCGCATCTCAGGGTATTCTATTGTTCTCCCAGAAGGCCAAGTTTTCAGTGCATAACTTTCAGTGTTGTAAGTTAACTACCTGCTTCCTCATACTGTCTTCATCAGGTTTCAGAGTGGTAGCCGTGTTTGTCTGTATCAGCAGAAACAAAGAGGAGTCCTTGTGGCACCTTAGAGACTAACAAATGTATTTGGGCATAAGCTTTCGTGGGCTAGAACCCACTTCATCAGATGCATGGAGTGGAAAATACAGGAGCAGGTATAAATATATGAAAGGATGGGGGTTGCTTTACCAAGTGTGAGGTCAGTCTAATGAGATAAATCAATTAACAGCAGGATACCAAGGGAGGAAAAATAACTTTTGAAGTGGTAAGAGAGTGGCCCATTACAGACAGATGACAAGAAGGTGTGAGTAACAGTAGGGAGAAATTAGTATTGGGGAAATTAGGTTTAGGTTGTGTAATGACCCAACCACTCCCAGTCTTTATTCAGGCCTAATCTGATGGTATCCAGTTCGCAAATTAATTCCAGTTCTGCAGCTTCACATTGGAGTCTGTTTTTGAAGTTTTTTTGTTGAAGAATTGCCACTTTTAGGTCTGTTATTGAGTGACCAGAGAGACTGAAGTGCTCTCCTACTGGTTTTTGAATGTTATGATTCCTGATGTCAGATTTGTGTCCCTTTATTCTTTTGCGTAGAGACTGTCCGGTTTGGCCAATGTACATGGCAGAGGGGCATTGCTGGCACATGAAGGCATATATCACATTGGTAGATGTGCAGGTGAACGAGCCCCTGATGGTGTGGCTGATGTAGTTAGGTCCTATGATGGTGTCGCTTGAATAAATATGTGGACAGAGTTGGCACCGGGGTTTGTTGCAGGGTTTGGTTCCTGGGTTGGTGTTTTTGTTGTGTGGTGTGTAATTGCTGGTGAGTATTTGCTTCAGGTTGGGGGGCTGTCTGTAAGCGAGGAATGGCCTGTCTCCCAAGGTCTGTGAGAGTGAGGGATCGTCCTTCAGGATAGGTTGTAGATCCTTGATGATGCACTGGAGAAGTTTTAGTTGGGGGCTGAAGGTGACGGCTAGTGGCGTTCTGTTACTTTCTTTGTTGGGCCTGTCTTGTAGTAGGGGACTTCTGGGTACCCTTCTGGATCTGTCAATCTGTTTCTTCACTTCACCAGGTGGGTATTGTAGTTTTAAAAACGCTTGATAGAGATCCTGTACGTGTTTGTTTCTGTCTGAGGAATCGGAGCAAATGCAGTTGCATCTTAGAGCTTGGCTGTCCTTCCTTAGCAAGCTGTACCCTTCTATACCAATATTCCAGTCGTGTGTATTATCCCACCAAGTTTCTGTGATGCCAACTACGTCATGGTTGTATTTATTAATTAGCATTTCAAGTTCTTCCTGCTTATTCCCCATACTTCTTGCATTAGTATACACACATCTAAGATACCGATGTATCTTTGATTTCTCCCCCAGATTCTCTCTTGTCTCTCCCTTATCCCTGCTATAACGGCCCATACTCCCCCCAGATTTTGACCTTTCTCCCAGGTCTCCATGGTTTTGACTTACCTGTGCGCTTTTGTCACCTGCCCCCATCGAACCTAGTTTAAAGCCCTCCTCACTAGGTTAGCCAGTCTGTATCCAAATATGCTCTTCCCATTCCTTGATAGGTGGGCCCCATGTTGAAACATGAAATATTAAAAACTCAGATTTTATTATAAGTAGTTTTGGGTCTTTGATAAAGTATTTTTTTTCTTAGTATGTGTAGCATTTAGTGCTTAGTAGTTATTTTTAAATGTCCAGAGGTTCTTTCAGTACATTTGCACTTAAAAAAAAAATAGAGCTGTATTACACTTCAGACCCAGGATGTGCAGTTTTTCCAATGTTAAGCGCTCATGCAGAATAGTCTCATTATTCCTGGAAGAAGCTGTTGTGTTCAATTTTATTACAGTTTTCAACATAAAGAAAACATGAATAAAGTTTCAGAGCAACATTGCTATTATTTATGTTGCAGTAGGGCTTAGGAGCCTAGTCTTCAACCAGGACCCTATTGTGCTAGGTGCTGTACAAACACAGAACAAAGCTGGTCTTTGCCCCTAGAGTTTACATTCTGAAAGAAATATTGTACAATATTTCTAGAACATCTTCCTCCTGCTTAAACATTATTTCTGTAACATGGATCTAAGATCCTGTTGTCGATAGAATCACATTCATGAAATGTCTACAAATGTTCTGTATTAGTATTCACTAGCCGGGATGATACTGGGGATGAAATCTGAGCTTTAGTGAAGTGCACTGCCTTTTTTCTCCCTTTCAGTGTCAGTCTGGCATTGTACTACTTTGTCTAAAAAAGGGATAACTGTTGTGCTGAAGGGGGATTCCAGCAGCCCCTTGTTAAAATTAAACCATCAAGTTGAAAGGGACAATTTCCCTGCTTCTGGTAGAGCTCCCTCTGAACAATTTTAAATCCATCCCTGCCTAGAATGATATATTCCTGGACTCAGAAAATACATCTGATTCTCATGTTTTCGTTGTTGGAATGCCCCAATTCCAAACAAGTGTCAAGTATTTTCAAAATTCTCTGATAAGGATACCCTAGGCCTCCAAACTTTGCCTGCAGTGGGCCTGCTTTACAACCACACTGCCAGCACACACCAGCCACAAAGCCAGGGCAAGTGAGGAGCATGATAAAGGAACCATTACACTGCTTCTGTGACACTGGGGAGATTCTCCCACAGTATCATCATGGCTCCTTAGGGCCATGGGCAGCTGACACAATTTAGAGGAGCCTTCAGGCTTCTCTAGCTTACGGTAGGGTACTAGCCCAACACACAGCCGAACCAGGACCAGCATAATGGTGATGGAAAGCCACCTTTACACACTCAGGAGGAGTGCATGTGTTGTGCTGTTCAGCTACATAGGAGAATCAGGGCCATGGTTTTAGCCCTCCCCATTTTCAAATTAAGTAAGTTGAATGCTGTATCCAAACAACTGAAGTGTATTGATAGTATTGCACAAAGTAGTGCTTACTATATTATTGCAGGGTTGAATTCTCTCCCTTCTTGGTTATGATTGAGTGTCTTTGTTTCAATGAGAAAATGCACGACTATCTTCCCCTGTCCCTCATTCCTATTCTCTGAAAGCACACACACAGCAACACAGGTTTTGTGACAGACTACGGGGGAAAATGTTGTTTGTGCCATTCCTTTGTCAAAATATTGGCAGCATTGCTGCCAATTGGTTCTCATTGCTGGAAATACAATAAAAAGAAAGTGGAGACAGAGGAGTGTTTCGGTTAAAACTATCCTCTCAGGAGTGGCCTTCATCTCATTGTCTTACAAGTTATGAATTCTAAAGCGACCTGCAAAACTTGCTAGATGCCAAAAATTGCCTAGTTGTCCTGTGGTTCCCTTCCAGCTATAAAATTAGTTCAGCATGATTAACATTACTGCAATTAATACTTAAGAAAATGAGGCAATTGTTTTAGTGTTATCTAAAATTGGACATACCAAAGAGTGAGTCATTTTTAATAAAGGGAAAAAAATCTGGCTGTTAAACATTTCTCTTAAAAGTCTGGGTGAGAGAAATCTCAAGCATTAATTTCTAAATACAATAGAGTCCAGCAATGTGCACAAAATAAAATCTGTAAAAAGGATTCAAGTGAATTTCTCTAGTTTCTTCTCTCCTAAAATGGATGTTTGTTCTGTGAATTTACACTGTGAAATAGGGTTGCCAACCCTCCCAGATTGGCTGGAAGTCTCCCGGAATCGATCTCACAGTGGCTACTGAAACCAATCCAGGAAATTTTAATAGGCCACTAAAAGTCCGGTTGGCAGCGCAACGGGGCTAAGGCAGGCTCCCTACTCGCCCTGGCTCCATGCGGCTTCCGGAAGCGACCGTTACATCCCTCTAGCTCCTAGGCACAGGGAGTCACTGTGCGCTGCCCCCGTCCCAAGCACCGGCTCCGCAGCTCCAATTGGCCAGGAACCGCGGCCAATGGGAGTTGCAGGGGCGGTGCCTGCAGGCAGGGGCAGCGCATAGAGCCACCTGGCTGCCCCTGAGCCTAGGAGCCGGATATGCTGGTTGCTTCTGGGAGCCGCCTGAGGTAAGCGCCGCCCAGCCGGAGCCTGCACTCCAACCCCCTGCCCCAGGCCTGAGCCCCCTCCTGCATCCAAACTCCTTTGCAGAGCCCCCTCCCGCACTCCAACCCCCTGCCCCAAGCCCCCTTCTGCACCCAAACTCCCTTCTAGAGCCCACACCCCTCACCTCTTCCCACACCCTAACCCCTTGCCCCAGCCCTGGGCCCCCTCCCGCACCCAAACTCCCTCCCAGAGCCTGCATCCTCCTGCCCCCAGGCTCAGCCCGGAGCCCCTTCCCACACTCCGAACCCCTCGGCCCCACCCCCAGCCCAGAACCCGTACCTCAACCCCACTGCCCCAGCCCAGTAAAAGTGAGGGTGGGGGAGAGCGCGCAACGGAGGGAGGGGGGAAGGAGTGAGCAGGGGTGGAGCACAGGTGTTTGGGTTTGTGCAATTAGATAGTTGGCAACCCTACCGTGAAATGAGCTTATAAAGAACAAAGAGTTATTAGCCTCTCATCTAGAAGGCAGCAAATGTGGTTCATGTAGGTTACCTACATATCTGAAACCTAAACCTGCATTCTTCATAAAACTGCAAGGAAAGGCTAGGATCATCATCCTAAAATCTGCACAGTGTAAAAGGATGCTACCATGTGGAAAAGGAGTTCAACTACTCCGAGTCTCCAGCTTCCATGTTCTGTGAGTCTGAGAAAAAAAGGTGCAACTCATTTTCTCTCTGGCCCTCAGGAGCTTATCTAGGAAAAATTCAATATACCTTAGGGCTGTGTTGTTTTCCCCATTGAGCCCTCTTTCTGGGGGCTACAGTGAGGAGAAGACCCTGTCAGTATGGTTTTAATACAACTGGACTACCAAAGAAGTGGGATGGGGACAGAATCAGGGCAACAGCAAAGAACTGGGTACATATCCATCCATAGGGATCTGTTGGAAATCATTAAGAAAGGGATAGACAATAAAACAGAAAATAGCATATTGCCTCTATATAAATCCATGGTACGCCCACATCTTGAATACTACTGTGGTCACCCCATCTCAAAAAGGAGATTTGGAATTGAAGAGGGTTCACAGAGGGGCAATGAGAACAATTGGGGGTATGTAACAGCTTCCATATAAGGAGCGATTAAGAACACTGGGACTTTTCAGCTTGGAAAAGAGATGAGGGGGAGGGGGGATGTGAATGACATGTATAAAATCATGACTGGTCTGGAGAAAGTAGATGAGGAAGTGTTATTTACTTCTCATAACACAAGAACTAGGGGTCACCAAATGAAATGAATAGGCAGGAGGTTTGAAGCAAACAAAAGGAAGTATTTTTTCACGTGGTGTGCAGTCAACTTCTGGAACTCCTTGCTGGAGGATGTTGTGAAGTCCAAGACTATAACAGAGTTCAAAAAAGAACTAGATAAGTCCATGGAGGATAGGTCCATCACTGGCTATTAGCCAGGATGGTCAGGGATGGTGTCCCTAGCCTGTTTGCTAGACGCTGGGAATTGGCGACGGGGGATGGATCACTTGATTACCTGTTTTGTTCATTCCCTCTGGGGCATCTGGCATTGGCCACTGTTGGAAGACAGGATACTGGGCTAGATGGACCTTTGGTCTGACCCATTATAGCCATTCTTATGTCCTTATGCCAGGTAAGGGCAGCCTTTTCTACAGGGTGAGAGAGGGCTTCCACTTCTGCTGGGATGATGTTCAGGCCAACTGTGATGGATTCAAAATTAGAGAGTTCTGTGTGTACAGAAAATGCAGTATCTGGCCCACCATGGATACTAATGGAAAACGCAGCACAAACAAAAGTAGCACATCCCAGAGTGGGCCAAATTTATCATGGAGTTGTAGGGTACAAATACTAATTAAAGCATTTTCAGTGTTGAAATATTGTTTGGTCTGAGAGCAAACTCTCCCAACACTGTGGGGATGTCCACACTCCAATAAAATAACCCATGGCACAGAGTCCCAGAGCCCAGGTCAGCTTGGGCTCCGGCTGTGGGGCTAAAAATTGCTGTGTAGAGGTTTCGGATCAGGCCGGGACTTGGGCTCTGTAACCCTCCTCTCGCTCCTGGGGACTCAGAGCCTGGCCTTCAGCCCAAGCATCTATGCTGCAATTTGATAGCCCTCTGAGCCCAAGTCAGCTCACCCAGGCCAGTTGGGGCCATACTGCAGGTCTTTTAGGCAGGGTACATCTACACTGCAATAAAAAAAAACCCACGCCGCCAAGTCTCAGAGCCAGGGTCAGCTGGCTCGGGCAGTGGGGCTAAAAATGGCAATGTCGATGGGAGTCCAGGCTCATAGACTCTCCCCCACCTTGCGGGGGTCTCAGAGCCCAGGCTCCAGCCTGAGACTTTACACTGCAATTTGATAGCCCACTGAGCCCAAGTCAGCTGACCCAGGCGAGCCACAGGTCTTTTATCGCAGTGCAGATGTACGCTGTAGGTGGTGGGAGGAGCTTTGCTTGTACTATTGGGGTGGCATGTATGTCTGTGATGGGGCAGGTGTAAGTTAGTTTATGTAGGATGCTTACATGCATACCTCTGCTACTGGGACTACCACTGAACTGCCTTCTTGGAACTTTCCCCTGATACAGCCATGAAATGCTCTTCTTTTGGACTGAGCCACCTTCTTTTTCTAGCTACGTACCCACCCACCCTTTCAAACCCTCAGTAACACAGTTGCATAACATGTGAATTCCAGACTGGTGCAATATTCATCCATTTTTACCTTATGTAATAGTTTTATAGCTGTAATAGTGAACTTTCCGAAGGGGTTCACTGTACTGCCACACACACACGTACAGTTCATGTGCATTCAGATACATGATAAGCATGGTATAAGAATCTGTATGGAATGGAATAGGTACAGTAGACTGTGGCATTTGTATGTTCTGGTGAACTACATTAAATGTCTGATAGACCATTAGCTGCGGTTCAAGCAAAATGAAGCACAGGAGAATGAACTTCAGTAAACAGACATTTCTATAAGAAACTGCACCCTAGTCCAGTGTGTAAACCTTCAACCTTTCCATTTGATTTTACAGCGATGGCAGGAAGAACTGCAACTGCCTAGAGACCTTCAGTCCTATTTCATTTCGTACCTTACTGACCTGTTATAAAATTATATTAAAGACATTTACCTTCTTGCCCTTCACTTTTACGCTGTAAGGGTGACTGCTCTGTAAGCAGAGTTGTCTCAGTCTATTGTAGGATCTACAATTAAAAGGAAATTGGGGGAATATATTTGCATGGGCAGAATTTTTTAAAAATCTCACCAAGAATGTGTCTAGTTACTACTGTGATTTTCTGTAGGAGGTACACCAGATGTTGTCGTCTGTTTAATTGAAGTTACACTACTCCATCCTTTTGTTCATTTCCACTTTTTATTTCTCAGAAAGCATTGAGAAGAGATAAGCCTCTGGGCACTTTTACAAAATACATATAGGTACCTATTTTGCCCTAGTTATGCTACAGTGTAGCAGCTGCTACACAAATATACTAAGGGAATATTAAGTGCTATATTTTAGGACGTTTCGTATAAATCCTTCAAATGATTAGTACTCAGATAAGACTCGGGTTTGTATTTGAAGTTATGACAACGATTCTGGCTGGTTAGAGGTACTGATATCATTTAGTCTAACTAGTCTCCTACAAGTTTTTTGTTGTTGTTTTTAATAGGTCAAGTCAGTTCATGCTACTTCATCTCATTCATCAAATCCTATTCTGTTAGATATACAGGTATTTGTGATCATAAAAATGACAAGCTACAAAGCTCTAAAGAGCTTTATTCAAGACAACAGTAACCCCTACTGGATTGTGACTGTCTCCCTGGAAACCTACGCTGTAAAAATATCTTGTACCACTTTGTGGAAAATGCCTAGTCTGCATAACTATTATGCAGAGCCAATCATCCCTATGTTTGCAGTAAATTCCTGTCATTTGCTGGACTAAACTAGAAACCCTGCAGAATTTACATTCAAGCTTCCTGAAAGACATATGTTCCTTGTAAATTCTAATTTAGAGCAGTGATGTAACACAGTTGTATTTACAGATAAATTATAAAATCAGGCTTATGCCAGCTAGTTTACCTCACAGTTAACATTGAACTTTATCCTCTAAAATTATTTTCTTGAAATATACAAATATGAATGCACTCACACAAAAGTAACACTAACAAAATCATCATAAAATATTGGACATGTGCCCCCAGATGAGTACGAGTGCTCTGCAGATAGTTCAAACGTATTGGTTCTGTAGATGTGGAGGGAGTTAGGGAAATGGAAAAAAAAAAAATCAGAACACACTCTAGAAGTGAAAAACACAAACTATTAAGTAGCCATTTTACTTAAAAGCAAATTGCAAACAAATACAAAATCCAGACCTCTTAACTCCTTCAAGTTAAATAAAAAAGTATTTCAATATCATACTCAATAGCAGTCCTTTTTTATCCCAATGCTTTCTACATGTGTACTGGTACCTTCTTTGCCAGGTGTATTTTTCAGTAGTTATGTTCCCCTCTGAGCTCTAGTTTGCAAAATACCATTTTTCCTTTTCTCAGTAGGTAATAAATTATACAAACTCAGACACTAATCTTTACGCAGTATTCCATTTATCAATAGACAAATTCCTTTTCTCCTTAATAATAGTACAAAGATTAGATACACTGGTTCTCCAAAGTCAGATTTCCTAGTAGTCCTATATTAAAACTTCCACTCTCCACATGCTCTGTTTGACCTTCCTCCTTGTTCACTTGAGACACAGTACTTCTTCACATTTGATTCATTTAATTGAGGCATTTAACCAAGTCTCATCTTTAGGTAAGTTTGAGTACTGCTTCTGCAGTCATGGTGAGAATTCTGGGTACCAGCTCCTGCTGGGGGAAGGCAACCTATGTTTCCCAGATTGCTTTTTTCAGACCAAAGTACCTCTTATACTATCAGAGCTTTGGATCAGAGTCACTCTGTCCTACCTGAGACGTTTTCTGGTATCCTGGAAAACTGAGACTATAAAGTGCATGCAGGAAAGAGAAATGCTGCATAGAAAACCCCCACTGAAGTCTTAAGGTATACTCAACCTTGTGAATTCATTTGCTTAAAAAGCACCTAATTTTATTTTGTACGTGACTGCTTTCATACAAATTGTGTCCTCGATTGCTTAATAGCATAAAGGTGGAGAGAAAGGTGAGGGAGAATATAACATTTAAAATATAGATGGTGAGTGAGTGAGGCAAGAGATGTAGGAAGGCCGTTGCATATGCCAGAAATTACAGAGAAGGCTCTTGATGGACAGTGGCAAGATTCTGGGAATGGACAAAGGCAGGCTGTACTAAATGAGCAGAGGGAACAAGAAAGGGAGTAGAGAGAACTAAGAACCTCAAAGCGCTTCACAAACAGAGGGCTGGTCCACACTACCCGCCTAATTCGGCGGGTAGAGATCGATCTTCTGGGATCGATTTATCGCGTCTCATCTGGACGCGATAGATTGATCCCAGAAGCGCTCCCCCGTCAACTGCGGAACTCCTGCTCGCCGAGAGGAGGAAGCGCTGTCGACGGGGGAGCCTGCCTGCGCCGCGTGGACCCGAAGTAGGTACTTTTAGTTCGATATAGGAAACTTCAGCTATTCTCGTAGCTGAAGTTGCGTTTCCTATATCGATCCCCCGCCCCAGTGTGGACCAGCCCTAAGACTTTCAATATCTCTGTGAGGTACCTACTGTTCACCAGCTTTCTCACATGGAGGCACAGAGGTGCCACGAACTTGATCTTCAGAGATGTTGGCCAAAAATGTTTAAGATGATTAGAATTGCTCAAGTTTTGGATGCCCAACTTAAGACAATTTGCAGAGGCCTGATTTTCAGCACTTTTCAAAAGTCAAGCCCCTTAAAGGTGTCAAGCTGGGCACCTGGAATCATTAGTCACTTTTGAAAGCATTGGTTCTTAAGCACCAGCAGCTTCCATTGAGAGCGCTAGGCAGAGTGAGGGGAAAATGTGAGTGTTGGTTTGGGGGGATGGGGGGGGGGAGGGAGAGAAAAAAAAACAGATTTTTTTAAATTGGATTTTTTTTTTTAATATAAATTTTTTTAAAAGAAAATCTGAATTTAATACACATGTATTACGGCCTAAAATTATTATAACTTAAAACATTTAAATAAATAAATATGCTGAATCCATGCGCCTCTATCAAAAATGTGATTTAAAGGCTGCTTTCTATATAAAGAATGAATCAGGGGGAAAAGAGCTAAGTTTTGAGCTTTCTAAATATGGCACAATAGGTCAGCCTAAATAATTTAAGAGATTGTGTCATCTTCATCAGGATTTAGGAGAGTAGGATCTTAAAGTTCCAGTCACTTTCACTTAACCATATTTGAAAACTTTCCCAGGCTGACCTGAAAGAATAATTTAATTCACTGACTATAGTTAATTCCTCTGTTTAATAAATCATTTAATTATAAATGTGAAACATGTTTTGATGAGAAGTTTATATATCTAAAAAACATTTAAGTTTGATCTGTTTAAAATTTTATATGTTGCTATGTGTTTAAATTTCAGTTACCATCCTAATGCAGCTTAACACAAATCATGAGCAAAAAGATAAATTATCTAGTAAATAAGCAACATCAGTCACTATTTTCTAACCTACTAAAAATGTACAGCTAATAAGAATGTGAAACTATTTAGCTATATTTATGTAAGCCATTATATAGCTTTAGTGTAGCAAAAAGATGTACCACATCTTGTGTAAAGGGTCTATTAAATTGTAAATCAACATGATTTAATGGTTATATCAACCTATGAGAATACACCTTTCTTTAGCAAATAGCTCAAGTACAAATGGAAAAGTTGATTAAAAATCAATGATTTAAATGGAGGTTTTCCACTTGGTGATTTAAAGCCAATTCACCCTGTTATAGGTGTACCGCATTTGTGAAAAGTCTAGGCCATAAGTGATATTCCCAAAGTCTAATACTGGTTAAGCAGAAGAGACAGGCTGTCGCTTCAACAACTATTCCTGAGGGCATTCTGCACCAAAAAATTAAAATTGTGTGCACGATATTTTAAAATTCTGCAAATTTTATTTGTCAAATAAATGTGGAGGCTCCAGCATGGCACTGGGGAACACAGGCCACTGTCTGCACAGAGGTGGGAGATCACTGTGCAGCTCCCCCCGGATCACGGACTCAGCGGTGAGGCTGCACCCAACCCTGACACAGTGCAAGGACCAGGCCTGCCCCAGAAACACCCCAGGGCTCTGCCCTTCTGTGCCAGGTGCACCAGCTGTGGACAGACAGGCTCAGCAAGACAGGATCCAAGTGTGGAGGGGCTTAGTGTGGGTTGAGAGGGTTCTGTGGGGGGCAGTCTGGGTGCAGACAGCTCAGTGGGGGATCCGGGAGCGGGCGAGGATCTGAATGTACAGGGGCTTGTTGGAGGGTTCTGGGTGCAACAGTAATGGGACTTTGCAGGGGGGTCCAGGTGAAGGTAGTTGAGGCTCAACAGGGGAGGTTCTGGGTGTGGGGGGAATAGAGCTCAGAGGTGGGGCCTGGGTGTGGGATGCTCAGTGGGTGGGTCCAGATGCTGGGGGAGTGGGGCTCAAAGGGGTGGGGATCCAGGTGCAGCTGGTTGGGCCTTGGTAGGGTGGGAATCCAGGTGGCTCATTGGGATGGTGAGGCTTGGCAAGAGGGTCTGGGTAGGAGGAAGTCTGGATGCATGGGGAGCAGCTCCCTGTACAAAGATCCCTCCCCCTGCAGCTGAGGAGTGATGGGTGCAGGAAGCACAGGGAGGAGGAGAAGGGGGGAGAATTTGCAGAGCTTCCTACAGCTGGGGTAGAAATTTGGGGGTAGGTCTGACATGGCCCCAGATGCCATGCAGGGGGAAGAGGAAGTCCCGTCCTCCCCAGCCCAACTGAGACTAGCAGCTGAGCCCAGTGCGGAGTAGGAGCCACCAGCCAGGTCTTCTCCAGTCCCGCCCCCTACCTCACAGTGATTTACCTCGCTGTTGGCTGCCTTGGGCACCCGAAACATACTGCTGGGGAGGGTCTCATGACCGCTCTTGAGGCTTCCCTTTGCTTTCCCATCAGAAAGTCATTTTTCCGCAAGGAAGCAGAGAAATCTGCCAGGGACATAAATTCTGCGTATGCACAGTGGCGCAGAATATCCCTAGGAGTAAACAACTATCTCCCCATTAATTAACCAATATAATGGATGCCACAAACTCTTTTGACAGTGAGTATTTTACTTTTAATAGTGTCAACAATGCATTTTTGTTTAGATGCTTAAAAGCAAAAGTATTTCCCTATATTAAACTCATGAACAAATCCATTGGCTTCAATGGGACTACGCTAGTAAATAAAGTTCAACATACACATAAGTGTTTGGATGTTTGTAGACTGTAAAACTCCAATATGTAGACGACCCCAATATGTTTACATTTAAGCATCTTTCTGTGCTGAGTTAACACTAAGAATGAAACAAAACAAACAAAGAAAGTTAGAGCTAAGACTGACCATGTATTCTGGTTTATTCTTGTGCCAATGTATTTTAACAAAAAACACAACAGTACTATAATGACCTCAACCCTCTGCAATATCAACGTCTCAGAAGATGAAACAGCAACCTTCACTTTTATTTCCACTTTGTCACAATCTAAAATATTCCTAAAAAATAGGGATTTTTAAAAAGAGATTTATTCACAAGGGAAAAGGTGTTTTTTGGTGGTGGTTGTTGTTTTAAGTGACTGAGCCTGCAACCTCTGTGTAGGCAGAACTCATGGCAATTTTTCTTTTATAATTTCCCCATAGTAAGAGAATTGACACTATCAGTCACCATAATTTCTTTATATGTAAATATATATTTGCAGACCGTAAAATACAGATTTTTTTTATCTAACCATTAAAAACCTGAAAATCCATCATCATTAATAGTGTTAAAAATCAATATGCAACTTGGAAAGTACTGCACATATTAAGCTTAAAAAGCAGAAAGCTATCACATTACATTCAAAACAACAAGAATAATTAGGCCACAATCCCTTAAATCACTTGTCAATTTTTTTTTTTAAGCAAGTAAAAGTCATGCAGTTTGCACATAAATGGCTTTTATCAGTACTAGTTAATGAAAATTGGTACCACATCCATAATCTCTACTATAAAGAAAAATTACATTCTTATTTAAAACCACAATCCAGCATTGCCTATAAAATTTAAAGTAGATAAATCAAGAGAGAGCACGCAACATTTATAAGTGATCTGGTAGCAAAACCAACATGTCTTTGTTCAACAATCATTCTTTATAATAAAACATAGCTTCAATTTGCACATGCCCTGAATCTAAAGATTTTACAAGTCTCTTCCATGCATAAGATTTTCTAGAATAATCAGACTAACTTTCTAAATCTTTCACCACAATGTCTATTAAAATATCACTACTAGTTTGTTTGGATGCTAGATGTTATGTCATGCATAATTTTAGAGAACTCAAACTCAAGAGACACATTATTTCACCATTTTCCAAAAGAGGAAAATGCTGTCCAATGAATGCTTTGGGGAAAAATGTAAATAATTACTATTTTTAAAGAGCTACAATATATCTATTAAAATAACCTTTAGTAGCTTAATCATTCCCCATTTTTATTATTTTGATTTATATTGATTACATTAGAGATATCTAAATCTAACTGAATTCAATGGGAGTCTCCACTGATTTAATAGAAACTGCAGCAGGCCCAGAACATCATAATGTTCAGCAGTCTTAAAGACTGCAAGTTTGTTGGTTTGCTAATTTAAAAGAACTTGCACTTAAAAGAGCACTCAAAGCCCATTCGGGCAGAAAACATGTAAATCTGTTTGTAAAGGATCACATACGTTTGATGCTATATACATCTATATTCCACTATGCCACACCAAAAATGTCACAGGTGAAACACCTGCATTAAGAACGTTACAAGAACCTAGCTCTACTTGCTTTGCACAAAAATCTTGCTGCCGTAGCTCGTTAGAAATAAGATGCGTGTAGACCCAGGAAGACAGTCCACAATAAGAAAGCCCATGGGTCTCCAACAGTGTAAGAACGCTATCTGATATCAATCAATAATTGCATCTATCAGCTGTGTTGGGATTATCATTGCTGACAAGTTTAAAATGGGTATAATCAAGGTCTCTTTCATAGTTTTAAAAACAATTTATCTTTTTAACCCCTCGCCCTCCATCACAGTAGATAAAATTAATTTGGAAGCTTGGAATTTAAAATGTCTTACCAAATGTTATTTTCCTCCATCACAAGTTCAGAGTTATTGTGCGGTTGCTCATGAACACTCAGCTGCTGCAGAGAGGAAAAAGTGTGTGTCAAGTTTTGGTCCTGTCAACCTTGACAAGGGCCCTTTTAGTATAAAAACTTATGAGCAAATGACAACGGTGAATCTCAAAATGCAGTTGTACTCAGACTGATTTTCTGTTTGTGAAACCCTTTCATTATATATACCTACAAATGGATTTCTGGGGAATGAGAAAAAGGAGAAACAGTATACTTACTCACACTATAGATCTATAACAAATTCTCATTGAAAACACCTGTTAGTTATAAAATTAGAGCTTTAGCTCTCAGTGCAACAAAACTTCAAATGTTACCATCATGTCTATGTATAACTCCAAGTCCAATGGCAGCTTTGGCCAGTACTGTATATTGGTTTGGACTGATGGCTTCACCTGATTATCTGTTAGAAGGGCATTATTAGCCATGCTTAAAAGTTAAACTAGCCAACAAGAAAAGATTTAAAAACAGGTGTATAAAAATTCTGATTACTTTTGGCGTTTTAATCTAGCAGTCATGCACTGTTTTGCTGAACATATGAAATGTTTAGCTACCTAACAGCTGACTGGGCTTAGGAAGAGTTGGGGAATTTTCTGTCCCTGAATGGACAATGACAATTTATTCAAACTACACTTCTTCATATTTATGAGAAGCATACTAAAATTCTTCTAACTCCCAGCTTCACTTTACTTCCCTCTCTTAAAGAAGATTAAGCTTGTTATAATTATACTACTTTTAGGACAGCAACAGACCCCTTAATCTAATACTATTTATCCTTTTTGATTCTTGGCTACTCATCCTTCTTGAAGCTTACCCCCTTGCTTTAGGCCAGATGCTCTTTCCTATGAAACCTCAATGACAACCAGCCCATTTGGAACTTTCAGCTGTTGCCTATATATATATAAAAAAAAGTTGAAAGCATTTAATACTGCATACTTTTTATTAAAGTCTGAAGGAATAAAATAGCCCTCCCACCAATTAAACTGCTTTGGAAGTAGTAATTAGGTGAAATTTAAGGTGTCAAAGCAGGATAAGCAGTGGGAAAGAGTACGCTTTAGAAAATCCTGCAATCCCAAAGCATTTACAATGTACACTTTTTAAAAATTCAGAAGCACTTTTATAACTATCTTATTCTTGTCTTCTGTGTACTAACTATTTCTTATAGGAAAGGAAGACAAGCTCCAACCATGAATTTTATAGAAAAGATTTTAAAGATCAGATGCATTTTAGTTTCTACAAAAACACCAAAGCATTCATTATTGGTCAAACATTTTAGGTGCGTATCAGCATAACACGACACTGTCACAGTCTAATGGTCATACACTAATAAATCTACTTGAAAGCAAATGGCAGAACTTATTTTTAAAGCAGGTGTCACCAATTCTCTCAACAATTTTACTACAGTGACTATCATACAAAAACACTGATAATCATTGAGTCTAATAGATGTTGGTACAATTGAGACACTTTTCCACTACACAAACACGGACTTGCTGAATTCCTTAGTTACAGATTATGTGACTAAGATAGTCAATTAGCTATCCTTAATAAGCGATGTATGAAAGACTGATATTTTACTGTATTTATTTTTAACTTATCTATTAACAAAGGCCACGCCTCCAGGAAACTGCTTGGCTGGTATATATTTGAAATTATTATTATACATTATATACAGCTGTAGTACCTACAGGCCAATGACATTGAGGCCCCGTTGTTCTAGGCACTGTACAAACACATGGAAGGTGACAATCTCTGAAATAACCAATACAACATAGCTTGTCATGTAACTAAAATACTATCTTATAACACAAACTATTTTGCATTTACTAAGTAATGAGCTTTAAGGAATTTTTTGGTAGTCGCACAGCAAGTTATTCAGACACTAATTGCACTATTGTTAAATACTTTAACTGACTTTTGGGAAGGTTTTTTTTTAAATCTGAAAACTGAACCTAGTGTTCTGTGATCCTTATATTCATCATCAGAGTAGGAGAAGCTATCATAGGTCATTAGTTTTAAAATACACTCCTCAAAATTTTGAGAGTTCGTCCCTTTTCCTTATTCTCAAAATTGTGTACATTAAAAACAAAATGTCAGTTTTAGTGAATGTTGATGATTTCAAGCTACAGAAGTTAGTCTTAAAACAAATTAGTTACTTTGAGAATGTCACGCTGCAGGGATAAAAAAAATTGCATTTAAATAGTGACAACTGTCAGACTAAGTTTATATTTTTTTTTTACCCAATATCTTAGTTTGAGCTAGTTCATAAAAAGTCTTATGAAAAGCATATAGCTACTACAATTTTCACTATTAAAAGCAAAAATAATCTATGTACCAGACAAACTTTATATTACGTTATGTTAAGTATTGTTTAAGAATGTCAGATAAAATAATTGAAGTGCTCAGCCAACAAGCGGAAATATTAAATTAAGTGTTAAAAGTTCAATGTGAATCTGTCCCCTTTCATTTAGAATCTGTTTACAAGAGAAAGCTCATTAGGTTATTGGTGGCTACAGATGGTTCAGTTGCTATCCTTTCAATATGTGCCATCAAAATTAAATACTAGGCAATATGATAAAGTCCTTCCTTATGTATTTTGCATAAATATTTAAACAAAATGTCACTCATAGGCAAATGTCAAGCACAAACATGTATAGAATTATTATTAAAGATCACCTGTTAGTAGTTGTAAGAAGCAGTAAAATTAGGTCAGATCTCAAAACATGATGCACAGTGTTGATTACTGCAGTATTGCCCAAGGATTGCAAGTTTCAAATAATAAACATTAAGTTTCATGTGCCAAATTGTGCCTTCAGGATTTGTCAACATTTAATTTACTATGGAAAATCTACTTTATAATTAAAAGCAATAGTTTAGATGCAATTTTCTAAAGCTTTAAGCATGCATCATTACACTTGATTTTTAATTGCAGTGTACGTTTTCACGTAATTTTTATTTGTTTATAATCTTGCAGTATTTTAGTGATAAGGGAGAACCTAGCATTAGCCTTTGTTTTTTGTTTTGTTTGCTGGGCTTTTTACTAAGGGAAATCTGTTCTCCCTGTGGAATCTATACATTCTTATACGGTGTTTCACAAATTGCCATGTGAATACTTATAACCAGACTCTAAACTGGACCCTGTTCTATAAAAACAGAATTTGTTTTCCATGAATTAATACGGTACAACTACTTGTGAATAACTTTATATTTCCCAAACTTATACTTCCATGCATTTATTTCAGAGTTTTATCATTAAACAAATTTCAGCACAACAGTAGTTCTTTGTAAGAACATTTATTGAAGTATTTAACAGTTCAAACTGAGTTTATATGCAGTTTATATTAAAAAAGCATCCTATTTTCATGTAAACTGCCATCAAAAAGAACTTTACAAAAGAGTAAGCGGCTTATTGAGGTTGTAAGTTTTCCCTAACATGTAAAACTACAAAGTATTTGTGCATGCTCACTATTTTAGTTGCTTCTTTGTACAGAGTTGTTAGGAGCTTTTTAAATCTGCAGGTAGCTTATGGAATAAAATTATTTTCTTCTCAGTTAGGATACATAAGAACAAAACTGTAATTGATGAATAAAGCTTCTTTCCCAAAAAAGTTGAGGCAGCTTTTGTTGGATAGTATCTGTATTGATAAATTTTATATGCTCTTGCAGTTTGGGAACATCAGAGAGGATCTTTTTCACTTTAGATCTTGAAAAATGTTTCAAATAAGTATTGAGAGCAAGTTTCAAAGAAAAACAGGTGGGGGCGGGAGGGGAGGAAGAGAGGGAATAGCAGCACGTTTCTTATGTACAGCCCAACACCATGCACAATTGCTCAATGTTTCAGGGTAACAGAAAATAGTCATCACCTTTACATTACCTGGAGGCATATTCCCCACATGGCACAAATAAATCTGTTGTTTCTCTGGGAGAGGGGAAGTGAGCATGGGGGTAAAGCTTAAGTCTACGTTTCATGCATAGCTATTGTGCCCTGCCCTGCTTCCATAGAGTATCTTCATACATCAGAACTAGAGCTGAGGTTTGTTAACCTGGGGTCTGCATTCATCTCGTATCTGTAGTGATATCCCTCCATGTGATCCCTACATGCATCTCTGATATTGTACATCCACTTTTTGATTCCTTTTCGGTTCAAATACAAAACTAGGAGAAAAATGGCTCCAATGAGAGCCAGCACTATCCCTAAGAAGACATACGAAGTTTGCAGTTGGGACTGGATGTCTACAGGCACAGAACAGTCCAAGTCTGAGCTGTTGGTCTTCACCAGGGGTTTGTCCCGCATCTTGTCAGGGTAAGAACACTTCAAGGCCCCTTTCCCTTCCACCTGGTCGCTCTCCTTGAGCCAGCTCACCAAGTGCTCGATGCAGCAGTCGCAGACCCAGGTGTTGTGGTCCAGGCTGATCCTGCGGAGCGCGGGCCGGCTGCGGAGCTGGGCGATGGTGGCGTTCTTCAGGCACTTCAGGGAGTTGTGGCTGAGGTCGAGGCTCTGAAGCTGGGCCAGGCTGTGGAAGGTCGCGGCCTGCAAGCTCACCAGGGAGTTGTTCCGCAGGTCCAGGTGCTGCAGGCTGGGCAGGGAGGAGAACATGCCCGCAGGCAGGGAGAGCAGCCTGTTGTCGGCCAGCTCCAGGCGGCTCAGGTTGCCCAGCACCCCCGAGCCCAGCAGCTCGGCCAGGGCGGACACCGCGCTTTGGTTGCTGAGGGAGTTGCTGAGGTTCAGCTTCTCCAGGGGGCTGCTGGCGTTGCCGAAGGCCTCGGGGCTGAGCCTGGCCAGGGCGTTGCCGCTCAGGTCCAGCTGCCTCAGGCTGGGCAGGCTGGCGAAGGCGCCCGCCTCCACCTGCTCCAGGTGGCTGCCGCTCAGGTTGAGGAGGCTGAGCTGGGGCAGCGCGGGCGAAAGGAAGGCGCCGGGCGGGAGGCTGGCGAGCCGGTTGCCCGTGAGGAAGAGGAGCCGCGCGTAGGGCGGCAGGTCCGGGGGCACCGCCGTGAGGTTCCTGTTCACGCACTTCACCGTCCGGGCCGTCTCGGAACACTCGCAGGGCGCGGGGCAGGAGCCGGGCTGCTGAGCCGAGCCCCAGCCCAGCAGCACCTGCAGCAGCAGCCCCAGCGCCGCCCGCCTCTCCCCGCCCGGGGCCGGGGGCGCAGCGCCCCGCCGAGCTCGCCCCGCCATCCTCGCGCTCGCCGGGATCCGGACGCTGCTGCCCGCCGCGGGAGCCTGGACAGAAACTCTCCGCCCGGGATACGTTCCGCTGCCCCCGGGGCGTGCAGGAGGGGAGCAAGACGGCACCCTTCTCACGGCCGAGGTGCCGCAGCCTCAGGGCCTGGGGCGCCTCGCAGGCAGCCACCCGCTCCCCTTCTTCGGGGCGAGGGGGAGGGGCGTCCCCTCACCCCCAGCGAGACCTGCAAGGAGCAAAGAGACAGATAAAGCAGCAGCACTTCGCCGGACGTGCGGAGCGCCCCCCTTGCAGCCCCCGCAATAAAGGGAGACTCCCCAGCCTCACTCGTGCCCCCCAGCCCGCGCAGGGCAGCCCGCCGGGGTCACTCCTTACCCGGCACAGCCCGGCTCCGCTGTCCCCTCCCTGCTCTCCCAGGGGAAGCTCCCCGCGCCGGGGTAAACCTGAATCCCCATCGGAACCGGCGCCCCGCCCGGCTCATCGGGCTGCCCCAGTCCAGAGGTGGCGGCTGCAACAAAGCCGCCGCCGCCGCTGCAAGAGAGACCCGACTCCACCCGGGAAGTTGTGCCGAGAAGCCGCACCCCGCGCCGCCGCCTCCAGCCTCACCTCCCGGCTCGGCGCCGAGCGAGCCCCGTGCAAACTCCGCGGCAACCGACTGCGAGGAAGTGACCGGGCTCCCCCGGCTCGGCGGCCACCTCTTCCCCTGCGGTCCCGCCCCCGCGCAGCGCCTCACCCAGCCCCGCTGCCAGCACAAACCAACCGCGGCCAGGGGAGGGGCTGGGACATGCCCCCTGCGAACGCCCGCTCACTGTTCCGGGAATATCCCCCCGCAGCCCAGCGCTGGCACGCTGCCCGGTGCCATGGAGCCCCAGAGGGAGGTCCCCGCTTCCCCAGCTTGGTGCTGCTTCCGCACGTTTACCTTGGAGCTGAGCGGAGCCACGTGGAGCGCTCCCCAGTCCGGCCAGGGAGGAACTGACTGGATCCCTGCGGAGCAGGGCAGCCCCAGCAGACAGAAATGTGACTGATGTTGAAGACAGGAGAACCTCCCCGGCCCTGCTCTCACACTCCTGTTGAAGATCAAACGTCCCCCTACTAAAGCTTTTAGTCAGATGAAGGGTGTGTAAGTGAGGTTTTGGTTTCAAGATGGTCGAGGCGGGCTGACAGTGGCGTCTGGTTGACAGCGGAGTGTGGGGAAAAAATAAACTATCCTCCCTGCCCTCCAGTGTGAGAGGAAGGCTGGAGAACCAAAGAAGGGCTGTTGCAACAAAGACTAGTACTAGGGTTGTATGTGACTCAGCTAAGGGATGTGGTTGTAGCCTGTTGGTCCCAGGCTATTAGAGAGACAAGATGAGTGAGGTACTATCTTTGATTGGACCGATGAAAGATAGTACCTTGCTCACCTTGTCTCTCGGTGGGATAACAGATGGCATTGTTGGAGGCTTCATCAAGGTGTTCAAAGAGGACAAGAGCAGCCAGCCCAGTTACATAGGAGTGCCAGCCTTCCCTTCCAGGTGTGAAACTGATCACAACAGCACACAACTTTCAGTGCAGTAATGCTTGGGGACAAAAAGTTAGAGTGTCAGACCTGAGAAATAGCTACTGTGCTCTGGAGCCAGCCCACCTTTGCAGAGAACAGATGATTAGGGCTTACTTAAGGAGATTGGGGTTCATCATTTTTGTTAATGATGATTTTGCACTTAAATCTAGCCTGATATTGCGTTCTAAAATATCCATTTCCATACCAACTGATTTCTAGGACAGGTGGCTTTGGGGAACATTCTGCTGATTATTTATAAACTTATGTTTGATTAAAATGAACAAAACTGAAGCTCAAACATGATTGAAATATCAGTGAATTTTAGATCTAATGTAAAGTGACTCCATGTTCACGAGAATTATAAACTAAAAATCTCAAAACAATACATTGTATATTTAAATTTGCTAGTGAGAATGGGATAGAAGTACTTTTTCCTTGGTCTGTCCTTCTGTGTCTGCTGTGTAAAAGGTAGTATCAATCAAATTGCAAGCTCTGATAATATGGAGACAATCACTTTATGTAGGCAGATAACAATATTTGTGCTTGGGGTGGTGCCTGGGGAATATAGAGGCAGTTTTATGGGAGTAAAAATGGTCCAAACCAGCAGCAATTTTTTTTGTCCTTATGGAAGCGTTATGAATGCAGCCACCAAAACACAAATCACTTCACAAAAATGTGTAATGCAACATAAAACAAACTGTGAAAAGTAAAAAATACAGAAACAAAAAGGATGGAGAAGGGTTTTGTCCTAAATAGATACATAATCTAGTTGATTTAGCTTCTGACTCCTGAAGTATTTATATTGTGTTAATGAAAGCAGAGTGCAGGGAATTATTTACTAGGTTTCCTGTCAACGACTTGAATGACAACTTGTGTGGCAAGGAGAAAGAAAAACTACTTACAGAATTTAAAAAGTTTTCTAAAGTTCTATTCTTTAAGTCAGTATATTTGTCTGTGTATCTACTGGCTTTATGGAGGTCACACTAATGACCCCAGGATTGACATTGGCCAAAGCTAACCCAGGATAGGTGATTATTACTCCTGAAAAATTGACAAATTACAAGCTTTAGAATAACAATGTTATGAACAAGAGTACTACACAAGGTTTATTAGGAGTTGCTCCTCATTTTATTTCTTACCTCATCCCTTGTCCAAAAAAGTAAGCCTGTGATTAGACAGTTGAACTTTAGTGTGGTCGAGAAGAGATTTCCTGCATTCCAGGTCATTTATAGAAACAGAGAAATGTAGGGCGGCTGGAAGGGACCTCGAGAGGTCATGTAGTGTAGTTATGGGGATTCCGCAACCTTCCTTGGTAACCTATGTGACGTTGCACCCCATAATGCTTTATAGAAATATGCTTATGAGTGTAACTATGACATAACTGGGATATGTTGTATGCTATATATGCCATGTAACACATCTTTGCAAAGGTTATGATCTACTGAATATATTCATCCTATTTGTATGCATGTATCATTTTTATATCTGAAGTTATGAGCGTTGGCTCTATGCTTGTATTTAAAGTGTTTGCTGTAGGAAGCACATAAGGCAGATTTGGTCAACATAGTGTGAAGGGGTTATTCAAGTAATTGGGAGTACTTAACTTACAATGGACTTTGAGAGACACCAATCCACATCTGAGCTTTCCTGGGAACGTTCAAACTTACATGTAAACAATGGCATGGGCCTGCAAAAAGCTGAATCATTCATAGACATGTGACTTGCCCAGATGGCTAGAGACCCCATCTTGTGTCTGTGATGTTGCACAAGAGAAAGACTATATAAGGCCCTGGAAGCCCCTCCATTTTGTCTTCAGCTGGCTCAAAAGGTAACCTCTCCACCCCAAAGAGATGCCTGAAAGAAACTGGAACAAAGGACAGTAACTACGGGTGTGTGAGTGATTGCTGGACCCAGACTAGGAGGAAGTCTAGTCTGTAAAAGAAGCTTATTGGAATATCTCTGAGCAGGGCCGGCTCCAGGCACCAGGCAACCAAGCTGGTGCTTGGGGCGGCACCTGGAGGGGGGCGGCGCGGCGCTCCGGCCGCCGGGGAGAGCGGGGCCACAGCCGGGCTTGCCGCCCTCCCCCCGGCGCTCTGGCCGCCCTCCCCCCCGCGCCATCCCCCCGGCCGCCGGGGGGAGAGCCGAGCCCCTGCCGGGGGGAGAGCCGAGCCCCCACCGGGGCTCGCCGCCCTTCCCCCGGCGCTCTGGCCGCCGGGGGGAGAGCCGGCCCCCCGCCGGGGCTCGCCGCCCTCCTCCCAGGGCTCCGGCCGCCCTCCCCTGCGGAGCCCCCGCCGGGGCTCGCCGCCCTCCCCCCGGGGCTCTGGCCACCCCCACCCCATGGGGGGGGGGCGGCCGGAGGCTTTTTTGCCTGGGGCGGCAAAAAAGCCAGAGCCGGCCCTGTCTCTGAGAGTGAGATTTACCTGCATTTAGTTTCCTACTGTATTAGACTTAGACTTGCCTAAGGTGTTTTATTTTATTTTGCTTGGTAACTTACTTTGTTCTGTCTGTTATTACTTGGAACCACTTAAATCCTACTTTTTATATTTAATAAAATCACTTTTTACTTGTTAATTAACCCAGAGCAAGTAATTAATTCGTGGGGGAGCAAACAGCTGTGCATATCTCTCTATCCGTGTTATAGAGGGCAAACAATTTATGAGTTTATCCTGTATAAGCTTTATACAGAGTAAAATGGATTTATTTGGGGTTTGGATCCCATTGGGAGCTGGGTATCTGGGTGTCGGAGACAGGAGCACTTCTTAAACTGTTTTCAGTTAAGCCTGCAGCTTTTGGGGGACGTGGTTCAGACCTGGGTCTGTGTTTGTAGCAGGCTAGTGTGTCTGGCACAACCAGGCAAGGTACTGAAGTCCCAAGCTGCCAGGGAAAATGGGCTCAGAGGTAGTCCCAGCACATCAGGTGGCAGTTCACAAGGGGATTTCTGTGACCCAACCCGTCACAACCTATTCTAGTACTTAATTATCCTTACAGGTATAAAGTTTTTCCGAATATCTAGCCAAAATCTTGCTTGCTGCAGGTTAAGCCAACTTTTTCTTGTCCTAGCTTCTGTGGATATGGAGAACAACTGATCACCATCCTCTTTATAACAATCCTTACAATTTTTGAAGCTTGTTACCAGGTCACCCTTAGTCTTCTTTTCATAAGGCTAAACATGTCCAGTTTTTTTAACCTTTCCTTATATGTTATATTTTGTAATTTTTGTTGCTCTACTCTGGATTCTCCGCAGTTTGTCCACATGTTTCTTAAGGTGTGACACTCAAAACAGGACACAGTACTCCAGCTGAGGCCTCCAGTGCTGAGTGGGGCACGACAACTACCTCCTTTGTCTTTATGCAACACTCCTATTAAAACATTATTAGCCTTTTTCCAAACTGCATCACATTGTTGGCTTATATACAATTTGTGACCCACTATAACCCCTAGATCCTTTTCAGCAGTATTAGCACCAGCCAGTTATTCCCCACTTTGTATTTGTGCATTGGATTTTTCCTCCCTATGTGTAGTAGTTTCCACTTGTCTTTACTGAATTTCATCTTGTTGATTTCAGACCAATTTTGTGATCTTATTTCCTTAGTTTATTTAACAGATTTTTTTCATCAAAATTAAGTATTTTCCCCTCTGATTTGCAGGCATCCATCAGGGAAAGCAATGAAGAGTACCTGTTATAGAAATAAACCAATGGAATCTATTGATTACCAATTGTAAATAGCAGAAAAACATGAGGAGTAGGTTTGCAGATGTGAGATTTAGGACATTAGTATGTTTGAGATTAAGACAGCTGCAAAAATCTACAAATACATAATACTGGGTGATTTTGTTTTTAACTGCTATAGTTGCTTTGACTACCCCAGAATCATTGGGAGCATGATTGGAAAAGTCATGTATGATAAAAGCTTGCTTTTTAGACTGATTTCTTTTGGTGACTACAAAGGAGGAGGAGACTCTTCCAGATGCTTGTAACAATGAACAATTTGAACAATGAAGTTTTTCAGTCACAGCACATCTACACAGGCAGCTGGATGCTAATTACCTTGATCCAATTAATCCTAAACTCCTCACTAATGAATGCTTGCAAAGCTCCTAAATTCCATTGGTTTTCTCCGGCCCCATTGTACACAAGGCATCTGCCCGGCCCCACAATACTCCCTTCCTTTTCCTGATTTCACACGTCATATCTTGATTCTTCATCCTGGTCCCATTTTTGTCTCCTTAAAACCTGCAGTAATCCACACTGGGCCCTTGTTTTTGGTGAACTAGCAAGGTCTTTAGCAGGTCCTGTGGACTTTGAAAAACCAACAGGGAGGGAAAGCTGCAAATGAGAGCAAAAACAACTGACAGAGACTGGGGAGACGGGGGGGGGGCATAGGGAGCTCATAAATGTCATGGGATTCCCTGCCTCTTGTCTGTCTCTGCTCCCATTGTTCTGCAGTGGTTAATCAATGGGATGATTCATTGGGCAAGGTTTAAACACTGTGTAAGGGTAGCAGAATCTGGCTATCAGATAAGATGTATTCATCAGAGAGTTGTTAAGGAAAGGAAATGTGAAATAGCAGATACTCATGATGTGAATAGACCCAAGGAATGGAAACAGCTCCTGAAGACTGGAAAGCTGTTATCAAGGTACCTAATTTTAAACATTGTGACAAGGTGTAGCTAAGGGTTGAAGAGCAGCTGGATCTGGCCAGTTGTGATTTCCCCTGGCATAAGGGAGCTCTCAGCTGTCACGGCTGAAATGCCTGTCTCCTGTGCCATGCCCTGTCCTGGTTTCAGTGTAGTGAGTGGGAATGATGCATGACTGGAGCACAGCATGCTCCAACTAGCTGGTGTGTGGTTACTTTGGGATTGTTGAAAGCTGCCATAATTTAAACAGCATCTAGGCTTCTACAGGGAGCAGTTTTGCTGTGAGAATCAAGGAACCTCAGCAGGCTCCTGATTGGCTCCTCTTCCCTGTAGAAACTCAGTGCAGCACTGAATCTGGGCCCTGTTCCCTCACATTTCAAACAATAGTCCCCCTCAAAGCACAGCTATTCATTCTTGTGCAATTCCAAGGTCTCTGGACCTCATTTAATGCGAAGAAGCTGACTCTGCCCTGGTTTCATAATGGCTAAGAACCAAGTGCTGCAGAAATGCCGGGCCTCAACATCTCAAGCATAGAGGACTAGACTGTGAACCTTGTGATTTGAATGATTTGGAAAGGGTGGCATATGAAAGACTGAACAGATTGGAAGAAATTGAAAACACATGAGGCGTGATTCTTCACTGTCTTGCACCTTGTGTAGTTATTTACACTTTTGCAATGTGGATGTAAAAGTTTACAAGGAGTATACAAGAGAATCTCATGATTACTGTCTAGCAAATTTTATTTCAACACCAAATAAAATAATGCACATTCCTAAGAGAAGAAAAAATATGTTTTACAGCCACAAATGTAAAGGAGTACAGTACACACCTTTACAAGGAGTAAGACTCTGGAGACTTAGGTCTCTCTTCCTTTTCATGTATGATCAGTTATCCACTGTGAACCTCCATATTACACTTTCATGTTATCCCTGCTGTTCATTCACTGAACACCCCTCCTCTCCTGCTTTTCTTTCCTTTCCCTCTCATCTCTCTGTCAGTTTTCTGTTTTTCTTGGGAGCTGCAGCACCTCTTCTTTGGACTGATTGCATGCTTGTAAATGTACCTAAACCTTTATAATCTGGGGGAGGAAGGAAAGCCTGTGTGATTTTTTTCGGAGGGCTGCACAAGAAGAGACGTGTTGTCACAGAGCAGGAAGGTGATAATTCCTCTTCTGTGCAGCACTAGTGAGGCTGCACCTAAATATTGCATTCAATTCTGGCACTCCAGTACCAGCAAGTCTCCAAAGATGACAAGATAATTCAGAAACGAGCAATAAAAGTGATTAGGGGCTGGTGGGATTGACTTATGAGGAACAATACAAAAGAATTTTAAATATGTATAGCTTGTCCAGACAGAGACTAAGGAGAATATCAAAAGGGCTATAAACACTTGGAAGAGGGTAAACACTAAGGAGGAAGAGGAATTGTCTAGCATGATTTGAGAGGAATAAGTAGGAGTAATGGGGGGAAATTAAGCAAATTAAAATTCAGACTCAATACTAAGAAATGAGCTTGCTTAGACTGTGGAACTGCCTAATGGGCACACCTGAGCAGTGGAATTTTAAACAAACTTCACCTAACTCAGGAAAGTACTTCAGAATTCATATTCTGTTCTCTGAAATAAGAGTGGATAAATTATATTTGCCTTCTCACAGGTTGAGTTAATCACAATGTTTCTGCCATGTAATTTGTTTAGAGAGAGAGAGAGAGATTCTCAAAGGCACAAATGGCATTCTGATGTGGTGTGTAGATCCCACACTGTGACAGCCAGGAAAGAATTAATAGATGGACCAATTATTGCTCCAGCTGAGACTAAGGATAGGTCTACAGGGGGATAAAAAACCTGCTGCTGGCCCAAGTCAACTGGCTTAGACTTGTGGGGCTTGGGCTGTGGGGCTGAAAAACTGCAGTGTAGATATTTGAGCTTGGGGACCCTGCAAGGGTGGATGGTCCCAGAGCTTGAGCTCCAGACCAAGCCCAAATGTCTACACAACAATTTTTCGCCCACAGCCTGAGCCCCTGTGAGCCCGGGCCAGCTGCAGCCATGCTGCAGGTCTTTTATTGCTGTGTAGACATACCCTAAGCAGCCAATTAACAACTGACACAAAAGCTGCAGCTCAGTTAGAGAAGAGCTGTTGCTAGAGAGGCTGAGGCCTTGGCTACACTTGCAGATGTACAGCACTGAGAGTTAAACCTGACTTCGTGCAGCTGAGTAGGGAAAGCGCTGCAGTCTGTCCACACTGACAGCTGCCCAGCGCACTGTCGTGGCCACATTTGAGGCAATTGCAGCGCTATTGGGAGCGGTGCATTATGGGCAGCTATCCCACAGAGCACCTTTTCCCATTCTGGTGCCGTGGGTTGTGGGAAGGGGGCGTGGGTGCGGGGGATTCTGGGTCCTGTCCCAATGCCCCGTGATGCATCGCTTCGCATCCCAGAAATCCCTTTGTTTCTGTCCACCTTTGGCGCCATCTTTCAACGGTTTCTGTGCAGCGCGATCTGTCTGCGGGAAATGGAGTCTGAACTGCTGAGGCGTATGCTGACGAGTCTCGCCAGCACATCACGTTTGGCTGTCGAACTGTTCCTTAAGATCCAAAGTGACAGTGAGAGTGAGGGTGAGGAGTCTGACGATGTTATCGAGCCACGTAATGCGTACGACACGAAATTGCTTCTGGCATTCACTGACATGCTCAGCACCGTGGAACGCCGCTTTTGGGCTCGGGAAACAAGCACCGAGTGGTGGGATCACATCGTCATGGAAGTCTGGGATGACGAGCAGTGGCTGCAGAACTTTCGGATGAGAAAAGCCACTTTCATGGGACTGTGTGAGGAGCTTGCCCCCACCCTGTGGTGCAAGGACACGAGATTGAGAGCTGCCCTGCCAGTGGAGAAGCGGGTGGCTATTGCAATCTGGAAGCTGGCAACTCCAGACAGCTACCGGTCAGTCGCAAACCAGTTTGGAGTGGGAAAGTCGACCGTTGGAATCGTGTTGATGCAAGTTTGCAAGGCCATTAATCGCATCCTACTCAGAAGAACCGTGACTCTGGGTCATGTGCAGGAAATAGTGAATGGCTTTGCACAAATGGGGTTCCCTAACTGTGGAAGGGCGATAAATGGGACGCACATTCCTATTCTGGCACCACCCCACCTAGGATCCGAGTACGTTAATCGGAAGGGGTATTTCTCTATGGTTCTCCAGGCGCTTGTGGATCACCATGGGCGTTTCATTGACATTAACACAGGCTGGCCTGGAAAGGTGCATGACGCACGCATCTTTCGGAACACTTGGCTGTTCAGGAAGATGCAGGCCAGGACTTTTTTCCCAGAGCGGAAGATCACGGTAGGGGAAGTTGAAATGACCATTGTGATCCTTGGAGATCCCGCTTACCCGTTAATGCCGTGGCTCATGAAACCCTACACAGGGAGCCTTGACAGCAGCAAGGAATGGTTCAACTACAGGCTGAGCCGGTGCCGAATGACTGTGGAGTGTGCCTTTGGCCGTTTAAAGGCCCGCTGGCGATCTCTGTATGGGAAGCTGGACTTGGCCGAAAACAGCATCCCCGCAGTTATATCCGCATGCTGTGCCCTCCATAATATTTGTGAAGGGAAGGGTGAAAGCTTCACTCAGGCATGGACCTCCGAGGTTCAACACCTGGAGGCTGAATTTGCACAGCCAGAGAGCAGGGCTATTACAGGGGCCCAGCGCGGGACGGCAAGGATTAGGGATGCCTTGAGGGAGCAATTTGAGGCTGAAAACCAGCAGTGATATCTGGTGCCCTGCACGGGAGTGAAGTGCAGTAGTTCCAATCTTTAGGAATCAGTGTATGCTAAGCAGACTTGTAGTGCCTGTTTATTTCCTGGGCTAAGGAGTCTTTTACTTTATGCAATAATAAAGAATGTTTTCAAAGCCAAAAAATCCATTTATTGAAAAGAAAAAAAAATTATTTATTGAAAAGAAACAAGGGGGTGGAGTGGGGAACAGTACAATCACAGATTCGCGTATGTCCTGTCTGGTGTGCTGTGCAGTGAGTGCTGCACTTCAGGACAGCTATACTGCATGGTGATGGGGGTTGAGTGCAGAGGGTAAGGGTCATGATTTTCAGGGCTGGGTAGTGAAGATACTGGTGTTGGAGGCAGCGGGTGGCGTGAAGAACACGGAAGTTGGGGAAAGTGGGTTGGAGGTGACAGTGGGGCACAACGGAAAGAGTTTTGGGACAAGGGCTGTGGGGGGGGTGGCGTTTGCGGTACTGCTCCTCTTTCTGCATGGCTACCAGCTCCTGGATAGCGTCTGCTTGGTGCTCCAGGATGCTTATGAGCCTATCAGTGCTTTGCTGCCAGTGCGCGGTGCTTTGCCGCCGGTGCGCTGCATTTTCCTGGCGGATCCTGCTTTCTCTCTCCCAGTCCAGTTAATAGATTGCCGCATCACTTCTTGCAGCATGTCTTCTTTGCTTTTTCACGGTCTCTTCCTGAGTCTTTGCAGTCTCTGAGCAGGCGATAAGAGGGACGGCTGAGGTCTCAAGGTTGATGCAGCTGTATAGGCAAAATGCAACATTTAACAGAGGCAGCATTGTTTATACCAGACAGAGTAATGATTCCCCCCGCACTTAAGGAGTAGAAAACACACAGGGTCTACACAATAGCATAATTTTCCCATCCGAAACAGAGCACACATATCCCACGGGAGCCTCAAAATGGTGAGTAAGGGGGACTGATTGTTTCAGGGCTGCACTGTCCTCTGGGTTTCTGTGCCTTGGGGAGAGCCAACAGCTTCAGGGGGCACCTACACTGAACACTGTCCTAACATTTTCCACAGGAGTTCGTCCTGGACGATATCTCGCTGCTGAGGGTGACCTGGGAAGCAAGGGAGGGTCTTCTACTGCAATGCGGCTTCCGCCCTAGCCCATATGCAGCTTGCCTGTGTGCAGCAATGGTCCCCCCGCCCCTCGCGGCACAGTGGCGCGGACACGTTAGCCTGGCTGGGACAAGGACCACGGTGGCTCTCCCGATAAACCTGCGCAAGCGCATTGCACACATTCTGGATGAGACATTCGAGGAGATTACCGAGGCCAATTACCGCGATGTGATAAACCACATCAATGCACTATTCCACATCTAGGCATGCATGCCTAACCCTCCTCTCCCAAAGAGCCCACACTGAAAAAATTCCTTCCCGAAAAAAAAACC
>NW_020664393.1:24157835-24170419 GCF_002925995.2 Terrapene triunguis
GAGCATAAGCTTTCGTAGGTAAGAACCTCACTTCTTCAGATGCAAGACTTGCATCTGAAGAAGTGAGGTTCTTACCCACGAAAGCTTATGCTCCCAATACTTCTGTTAGTCTTAAAGGTGCCACAGGACCCTCTGTTGCTTTTTACAGATTCAAACTAACATGGTTACCCCTTTGATACTTCTTTTACTGGGGGTATTGGTTTTCATAACCATTGATCCCCCATAACGAGTGGCACTGGTGGTGATACTGGTAAACTGGAGTGTCTAAGGGAATTGCTTGTGTGACTTGTGGTTAGCCAGTGGGGTAAAACCAAAGTCTTCTCTGTTTGGCTGGTTTGGTTTGCCTTGGTGTGCATAGAAACCCCAGCCTTGGGCTGTAACTGCCCTGCTTTAAGCAATTTGTCCTGAATTGGCACTCGCAGTTGGGTCCCACCAGAACCAGCATCATTACAACTACATAGGCCATGTAACATATCTCTGTAAAGGCTATGATCTACTGAATCTATTCATCCTGTTTGTATCGTGTCATTGTTGTATTCGAAGTTATGCATATTGGCTGTGTACTTGCTTGATTTCTAAGCAGTCTTAGTAAAGCATTTGGTCAGCTTCTTGAGAAAGGAATGTGCAAAGTAAGAAACACTTAAAGGACAATGAATCTTGGAAGGCTCCAATCTGCATCAGAAGTCTACCTGAGGATGTTCAGGGTAGCATGTAAACAATGGCTGCTGCCTGTAAAGACTGAGTCATGCATGGACATGTGACTTGCCCATGTGACTCCAAAACTCCATCTTGGAGCTGGACTTTGCATAGGAGAGAGGAGGGGGTCTCCACCCACAAGACGAAGTCTATTTAAACCCCTGGAAGACCCCTCCATTTTGTCTTCAGCTGGCTAAAGAGATAGCCTCTCCACCCCCAAAGATACCTGAAAGAAACAGTACAGGAGGTATGAGTGATTGCTGGACCCAGACTAGAAGGAGACTAGTCTGTAAAAGGAAGCTTACTGGAATTCTTCTGAGGGTGAGGTTTTTATCTGTATTTAGTTTTCTTACTGTATTAGACAGACTTGAGTGTTCTATTTTATTTTGCTTGGTAATTCACTTTGTTCTATCTGTTACTACTTGGAACCACTTAAATCCTACTTTCTGTATTTAATAAAATCACTTACTTATTAATTAACCCAGAGTATGTATTAATACCGGGGGGGGAGAAGAGACAAACAGCTGTGCATATCTCTCTCTCTCTGTATCATAGAGGGCAAACAATTTCTGAGTTTACCCTGTATAAGCTTTATACAGGGTAAAACGGATTTATTTGGGGTTTGGACTCCATTGGGAGTTGAGCATCTGAGTGTTAAAGACAGGAACACTTCTTAACCTTATTTCAATTAAGCCTACAGCTATTAAGGGACATGGTTCAGACCTGGGTCTGGGTTTGCAGCAGGCTAGCGGGTCTGGCTCAAACCAGGCAGGGCACTGAAGTCCCAAGCTGCGAAGGCAGGGAAAGCAGGGGCGGAAGTAGTCTTGGCACATCAGTTGGCAGCCCCAAGGGGATTTCTGTGATCCAACCCGTCACAGTCATATAGATGATGAAACACTTTCCACTCCAATAGTAACTCAAGAGGATGTTAAACAAAAGCTACTAAAATTAGACATTTTTTAAATCAGCAGGTCTGCATAACTTGCATCCAAGAGTTTTAGAAGAGCTGTCCAAGGAGCTTGCTCCATCATTAATATTAATTTTCAATGACTCAGTGCTGAGGGAGGTTCCAGAAGACTGGAAGAAAGCTAATATGTGCCAATATTTAAAAAGGATAAACAGGTTGACCTGGGTAATTATAGGCCTGTAAGCCTGTCATTGATCCCAGGCAAGATAATGAAGAGGCTGATACAGGACTTGGTCAACAAAGAATTAGAGGGTGATATAATTAATGCCAATCAGCATGGGTTTGTGGAGAAGCGATCCTAACACTATCTGTTTTATGAGATTACAAGTTGGGTTGATAAAGATAACAGTGTTAATGTAATATTCATGGACTTCTGTAAGGCATTTGAGAAAGCAAATCAATGCAAAATTAACATGGCACACATTAAATGTATTATAACGGGAAAAATGAGAGGTCTCAAAATGTAATTGTAAACAGGAAATCACTGAACTGGTATGTTTCTAGTGGGGTCCTGCAGGAATTGATTTTTTTTTTTTAAATCAATGACCTGAAAGAAACCATGACATTATTGATAAAGTGTGCAGATGACACAGAAATTGGAGGAGCGGTAAATGATTAAGAGGACAGTTCATTGATACCAAGCAATCTGGATTGCTCTGTAATTTGTGCATAAGCAAACGTGGATTGCAATATGTCCAAATATAAAGTAATACAATGTAGGCCACACTTACATGATGGGGGAATCTATCCTGGGAAGCAGTGACTGAAAAAGAATTGAGGCTCAGAGTGGATAATCAGCTGAGTATGAGCTCCCAGTACTGATGTGGCTAAAAGGGCTAATGCAAGCCTTAGGCTATGTCTACACTATGCAGCTTTTAGTGATACGGCTGTGCTGCTACAACCATGCTGCTAAAAGGTGCAGAGTGTAGCTGCTGTTTGTCGGCATTAGCATTGTCAGCATGAGAGGGCTCCTACTGACTGACAAGCGCTGGTGTGAACAGCGTTTGTCATCGACAAAACTTATCTTTCGGGAGGGTATTTTTTTTTAACACCTCTGAATAACAAAAGTTTTGTCTTTCACTTGCCAGTGTAGACAAAGCCTGACATGCATAAATAGGGGAACCTTGAGTAGGAGCAGAGATTACGTTGCCTCTATTTAACACTGGTATGACTACTACTGGAATACTGTGTCTAGTTCTGGAATCCACAATTCAAGAAGGCTGTTGAGAAATAGGAGGGGGTTCAGAGAAGACCCATAAGAATGATTAAAGGATTAGAAAACATGCTTTATAGTGAAAGCCTCCAGGAGCCCAATCCATTTAGCATAAGAAAAAGAAGGATAAAGGGTGACTTGATAGTTTATATGTTCCCCACCTACATGGGGAACAAATATTTGATAATGGGCTCTGAAACCTAGCAGACAAAAGTATTGTTGCCCCTTTTTTTACCCAAGTGGCTAGTCAAATTTTGGGGCCCTGGAGATGTTCCAGTTGGAAGTAGAAATTGATCAAGTCTGATATTTTCTTTGTTGCAATCTCATTTGTTTACAACGAATATACAAAGTCCTGTTTCTCTGAACACAGAAGAGACAAGAACAAAAAGGAGCAGCTTCTTAGTTTACAGTCCGAAGAAGCTTCAGCCAACAGACCCACGGATTGACGTGGTATATCTTGACTTTAGTAAAGCTTTTGATACTGTTTCTCATGTCCTTCTCATAAACAAACTAGGGAAATGCAACATAGATGGAGCTACTATAAGGTGGATGCAAAACTGGTTGGAAAACTGTTCCCAAAGAGTAGTTATCAATGGTTCACAGTCATGCTGGAAGGGCATAACAAATGGGGTCCTGCAGGGATCAGTTCTGGATCTGGTTCTGTTCAATATCTTCATCAATGATTTAGATAATGGCATAGAAAGTACACTTATAAAATTTGTGGACAATTCCAAGCTGTGAGGGGTTGCAAGTGCTTTGGAGTATAGGATTAAGATTCAAAATGATCTGGACAGACTGGAGAAATGGTCTGAACTAAATAGGATGAAATTCAATAAGGACAAATGCAAAGTACTTCATTTAGGAAAGAACAATCAGTTGCACACATACAAAATGGGAAATGACTGCCTAGGAAGGAGTATTGGGAATGGGATCTGGGGATCATAGTGGACCACAAGCTAAATACAAGTCAGTGTAACACTGTTGCAAAATAAGTGAACATCATTCTGGGATGTATTAGGAGGAGTGTCGTAAGCAAGACACAAGAAGTAATTCTTCCGCTCTACTCTGCGCTGATTAGGCCTCAACTGGAGTTCTGTGTCCAGCTCTGGGCGCCACATTTCAGGAAAGATGTGAACAAATTGGAGAACGTCCAGAGAAGAGCAACAAAAATGATTAAACATCTAGAAAACATGATCTATGAAGGAAGATTGGAAAAAATTTGTTTATTTATTCTTTATTTATTCTTGTTTATTCTTGAGAAGAGAAGACAGAGAGGAGACATAACAGTTTTCAAGCACATAAAAGGTTGATACAAGGAGGAGGGAGAAGAATTGTTCTTAATCTCGGAGGATAGGACAAGCAGCAATGGGCTTAAATTGCAGCAAAGGAGGTTTAGGTTGGACATTAGGAAAAACTTCCTAACTGTCAGGGTGGTTAAGCACTTCAATAAATTGCCTATGGAGGTTGTGGAATCTCCATCATTAGAGATTTTTAAGAGCCGGTTAGGAATGGGCTAGATAATACTTAGTCCTGCCATGAGTGCAGGGAACTGGACTAGATGCCCTCTCAAGGTGCCTTCTAGTCCTATGAGTCTATGATTCTATGATTGTGGTGAATTCTTCATCACTGGCAATTTTTAAATGAAGATTGAATGATTTTCTAAAAGATATGCTTTAATTCAAACAGGAATTATTTTGGGGCAGTCCTATTGCCTGTGCTATACAGGAGGTCAGACTAGATAATCACAGTGGTCCCTTCTGGCCTTTAGAGTCTAAGAATTGTTATAGAACGGTTAGATTTCTTTAGTCTCAAACAATTCATTCATTAGAAAACCCATCAAGAGGACACCAGAAGTCACTGTGGCTGAGGTGGACACAGATTGCTTGAACTCTGAAGCAGCCCATTAAGCATTCCAAACATCTTCCCTTAAAACCTACCATTCAATGCCAAGAAATATTGTGCCCAACTACTGAAACCCCTAAGATGCCCTCTAGCTCTGCATCTTCCTCTCCAAATCTGAAGGCACCGACAAAATAGAGAAAAAACTGCCTCTTCGCCTCTACAAACAAAATGGTGCCTGAGCCTGGTGGAATGCAGCTGATGGCTGTAATACAATAAGTGGTCACGGATACTGTTGAAATTAAATCTGCAGTATCCATCTTACAGACCACTATGACTGAGATTCAGAGTGCATGACAAGCTCTATTGTGATAGATGGGTGAAGCAGAACAGGGAATTTCTGAAGTGGAAGATGATTTCCAAGAGAACAAATTACAGGTTATAAGCACTCTAGTGATATCAAGACTTAAGATCAAGCTAATTGATCTAGAAAGCCACTAGGGTGACCAGACGTCCCGATAAAATCGGGACTGTCCCGATATTTAGGCGTTTGTCACGCATCCCAACCGATGTTTGGTCAGGACGCAGTTTGTCCTGATATTTCGCACTGCGGGGTTTTTTTGTTGCTCCGCCGGTGGCATTCCGTTTTTTGGGTTTTTTTGCTCCACCAGCAACTCCCCTCCCCGTGTGTCTCGATATTTTCTTCCTCTCATCTGGTCACCCTAAAAGCCACTCACAACAATGTAAGATCAGGACTGTAGGTGTTCCTGAGGGAATAGAGAAAGGTAAACCCTTTGACTTTTTCCCTAGACTGCAAACGAAGTTGTTGCATCTGATGATAGATTTCTGTTTTGATACTGAACAGGCACACCAGGTCCTTGCCCCCAAGCCAGCTCCAGGAAGTCAGCCTACAGCATTGACTGTGAAGTTCCTGTAGTTTACCACTCAAGAGCTTATATTGCAGAAATTCAGAGGAAAAAAGGAGATGTTATGGGGAGAGCCAGCATTTCAAGATTATGCTTGTGATGTGGTTGAAATGAGGGCAGCTTTTAACCAAGGGAAACAATTGGCCAAGAAGATGGACTTGAAGTATTTTCTTAAATACCTGGCAATACTCCATATTAAAAATGGCAAGAAGATGGTATCATTCAGTTCTACTTAGGAGATGGAAAAATACCTAAAAAAATCTGCAAATTCCTCCCTTGCAAGAGGTGATATCTATGGAATGATCTGACCATATGGAATTTATATATTGCTCTCTAAGATCTGATATGGCTGCTCTAACAAGTTGATAGGTTCTAGCTAATACTGATATGTTATTTACTTTTCTTTCTTTTTCTCTGTCACTGGGGCTCAAAGGTTAAAGGCTTATCAAATTTCTTCTGTAAGAGGTTGGACTAACCCCTGCAGCACCTCCTGCTGGTTGCTTTGGGAATTAGCTTGATCCAGCCTCCGGAGCGCCCTCTGCAGGCCGATGATCCGCCTTGCTGCTTCTGGCCCCCATGTCCCTCCCAGGACCCCAGTGCCCCTTGCTCTGGGTGCTGCCCCCTGGCAGTACCCACACTTGCTGGGTCTCCCCTCCCAGGGGAACCCCCACCCACTAACCCCACCTTGCCTCAGTGTAAGGCTACTGCCAGTCACCATCTAGCCCCACTCCCTGGGGCAGACTGCAGTATCAGCCACTCATCATAGGCAAGGTTGGTTTGGACCTACTGCCTTGGCCTACCTCTGGGCTGCCCTCTGCAACCCCCAGTACCTTTGGCCCAATGCTAGGCCGCAGCCTGGGGCTTTCCAGGCTGGAGCTCCCCAGCCCTACTCCACTCAGGTACCCTGTCTCAAGCTCCCTGCAGCCAGACCCTTCTCTCACTGAGTGCAGAGAGAGACTCCTGATGTCCTGGCTCCCAGCCTCTTTATACAGGCCAGCTGGGGCCTGATTGGGGCGTGACCCAGCTGCGGCTACTTCCCCAATCAGCCTAGGTAGCTTTTCCCACAGACCCAGCCCTCTGCAGGGCTGGCTTTAACCCTTCTCAGGCAGGAGCGGGTGACCACCCTGCTACACTTCCTATTGCCTTAACTCACAGGAAAGGAGCATTAATGTAAAGTCTATCATTAGATTAGTAAGTATAGATGTATACACACACATATATGTATAAATATATATTTATAAGTGTTTTACTAGATAGTCCTTCCTTATGATCTAATGTATCAAGATTCTGTTGGTAATAGATGATAACTATAGTAGTAATGTTTGCGGCCCCAGGGGCTAGGAGGATCTTCAAGCTTCACGTGATCCAGCCGCACCCTTTGAATGTGTGTATTTTTTTTAAATTTTTAAACAGATTCTTCTTTTGGATTGTATGGTGATAATATGAATTTCTCTCTCCATTATCTTTTCCATTTTGTCTTTTCACTTATATAGTTTGTCTTTCTTTCCCCGTCCTGTTACCATCCTATGCTGGGAATTTCCTTCCAACTCTTGTAGAATATGTCTTGGGAAGTGACATCCTACCCCTGAATTATATAACTTTTGCAGTATAGATATGTAAGAACTGTATGCTGCTCAGGAACATTGACAATTTCTCATTTATTCACAAAGCAACTTTACATTTTATCTGGTATACTTTAACAATGGTGGTTCTGATAATTAGTAGTCTCCTGAAATATAAAGGGTTTTAATAACCCTATTTAAAGAAAATAATATGCTCCGTGCTTAAAAAAAAAAAAAAGAGAATGTAGACATTACCGTGTTCCAGGAGATGCATGTGCCAGAACTTAAAGCTTGTAGACTGCATAGAGATTGATTAGGCCTCTCAGTTTTTAGTTGCTTTCATTCTAAAGTGAGGGCTGTTGCTATACTAACACATAAAAAGTTGAATGGTAGTATTCTGAGCACAAAGTTTGACAGTGAGGGTAGATTTACTGTCCTTGAGGCTGAAACTGGCAATTATACAATCATCTTTGTCATTCTCTATGGGCCAAACCAGGATGATCCCAAACTTTTTCATAATTTTTAATGAATATAAATGACATGGGCCACCATCCTATTATTATAACTGGAGTCTTTAATGAAACTCTAGACCCAGTCCTTGATAAACCTTCTCTATCTCCATATAAAAACACAATACCTGTCAGGTATTTCATAAATACATGGCTGATTTAGATTTCCCACATGTGTGATGATTAGGTAATCCTATGGACAAAAACTAAGTTTTTTTTCTGCAGCTCATTCAACATATTCAAGGTTGGACTATTTCTTAGTGTTACAAACCCGATCAATTCTGTCACTGATTGTAGCACTGGTATTGTTGTTGTATCTGATTGTGCTCCTATACATATGTCTTTTAGGTCTGCAGTCTATATGCCCCCCCCCCCCCAACCAAAATGTGGAAATTAACTACCCTCTGCTGTTTGAAGCATCATTTGTTAACTCTATCCAGCAGGAATTAGACCTTTTTTAAAAAACAAATGCCCCCTCCGCTTCCTCACCTGCCACACTTTGGGAAGCCTTTAAAGCATTCTTCAGAGGCCATATCATCTCTTATGTCCTCTTTAAAAAGAAATGGAGAGAACAAAGAATTGATATTCATGCAAAGGAAATCAAGGCCTTGGATGAAGATTTTGGTTCTGACCCCTCCCCAGAGAAACTCAGAGCCCTCATAAATTTAAGATATGAAATCAACAAATGTCTGAATTTACTTTATCCAGTTTGATGCAAAACTACTGGGAATCTGATGAGAGAGCTGGCAAACTATTGGCTTACAGACTTAAGCAAAAGGCTAACAGAAATAAGATGCCTGCTATTTGTGATGGTAGCAATAAATTATATACAACACAGTCAGATATTAATAAACAATTTAAACAGTTTTATTCAAAACTATATTTAGCTGAAGAGGGAATCAGTAAAGATGCCCTATATAACGGCAGTGAGGCAAGCTTAGTCAAACTTGGCTTGCAAGTTCTGCTTCCATCCATTCTTCCATGTAGAATGGAAGAATCCCATGGAAGAATCCCATGGAGCAATCCTATCCTTAAAATTGGTGGCAGGAATTGGCTGGACAAAGGGATTATGACGGTGTTACAGCTAATTGACAATGATAAATTTAAATCATTTGTAGATCTTCAGCAACAATTTGGCTTGCCCTGCTCCAGAGCATGGAAATATCTCCAGTTCAAGCATTTACATACAAATGTATTTGGACTGGATGCATTAGGAGTTTCAGAACCTCCAGAACTTCTATTATTTTGGAGGAAATTTCCCAGGTTTACTCAGCCAATGGTAGTCTTTTATGATTTTCTGGCCCAAAGAACTCTGGCAAAGATTGATAAGTTAGGAGTTGCTTGGAATGGTGATTTGGATACACAACTATCTCTGACCCAATGGAATACAATTATATCTAATGTTAAAAAAGCAACTATAGACCTGAGACTATGGTTTATACCAAAATACACTTTTCCGAACAGACTCATAGACTTTAAGGTCAGAAGGGACCATCATGATCATCTAGTCTGACTTCCTGCAGAAAATCATGATTTAAAGACTTCAAGTTACAAAGACTCCACCATTTACACTACTTTAAGCCTGCAAGTGACCCGTGCCCTCTGATGCAAAGGAAGGCAAAACCCCTCCAGGGTCTCCACCAATCTGACAAGGAGAAAATTATGGCCCCAAATATAACTTATCAGTTAGACCCTGACATGTGGGCAAGACCCAGCAGCCAGACTCCTGGGAAAGAATTCTCTGTAGTAACTCAGAGCCCTACCCATCTAGTGTCCCAGAGAACATAAGAATGGCTGTACTGGGTCAGACCAAAGGTCCATCCAGCCCAGTATCCTGTCTACCGACAGTGGCCAATGCCAGGTTCCTCTCTCCTGCCATCCATCACCACCCTCTGACAAACAGGCTAGGGACACCATTCCTTACCCATCCTGGCTAATAGCCATTAATGGACTTAACCTCCATGAATTTATCCAGTTCTTTTTTAAACCCTGTTATAGTCTTACCCTTCACAGCCTCCTCAGGCAAGGAGTTCCACAAATTGACTGTGCGCTGTGTGAAGAACTTCCTTTTATTTGTTTTAAACCTGCTGCCCATTAATTTCATTTGGTGGCCCCTATTTCTTATATTATGGGAACAAGTAAATAACTTCCTTATTCACTTTCTCCACATCACTCATGATTTTATATACCTCTATCATATCCCCCCTTAGTCTCCTCTTTTCCAAGCTGAAAAATCCTAGCCTCTTTAATCTCTCCTCATATGGGACCCGTTCCAAACCCCTAATCATTTTAGTTGTTCTTCTCTGAACCTTTTCTAATGCCAGTATATCTTCTTTGAGAGGAGGAGACCACATCTGTACGCAGTATTCAAGATTTGGGCATATCATGGATTTATATAAGGGCAATAAGATATTCTCCGTCTTATTCTCTATCCCCTTTTTAATGATTCCTAACATCCTGTTTGATTTTTTGACTGCTGCTGCACACTGCGTGGATGTCTTCAGAGAACTATCCACAATGACTCCAAGATCTTTTTTTGCTGATTAGTTGTAGCTAAATTAGCCCCCATCATATTGTATGCATAGTTGGGGTTATTTTTCCCAATGTGCATTACTTTACATTTATCCATCACTGGCTCTTGGAGATGTTTGTTGCTAGCAGTCTCATTATAACATCCCCTCCATAAACTTATCAAGCTCAGTCTTGTAGCCAGTTAAGTTGTTTTTGCCCTTACTGCCACCCTTGGAAGGCTGTTCCAGAACTTCACTTCTCTGATGGTTAGAAACCGTTGTCTAATTTCAAGCCTAAACTTGTTGATGGCCAGTTTATATCCATTTGTCCTTGTGTCCACGTTGGCACTTATTAAATAACTCTTCTCCCTCCTTGGTATTTATCCCTCTGATTTATTTATAGACAGCAATCATATCTCCCCTCAGCCTTCTTTTGGTTAGGCTAAACAAGCCAATATATTGGTTCACCCATAGACTAACAGTAACGGGCCTCAGAAATGTTGACTGCTGCTAGAAGTGTACTTCCCTTGGTGCTAGATTAGCTCATATGTAATGGTAGTGGCTCTGTATCAAGAATTTCTGGCATGAGGTGGGTCAAAGGACCAATTTGATATTTGATATTACGTTGGAGCCCTATCCCTTAAGTTTCATTCTTGGATATATTCCCAATACCTGGAGATGACCTGGTAAGAAGGTGGCCTGGTTCCAACATGAAACTTTGATTACTAAAACATTAATCCTGCAAAAATGGAAAAGTCGATCCCCACCAAATATTGAGGGCTGGCTCTGTGATATGACTGATTTTGTAGCTAATAAATGACTGGCATTCTACAAAAATGGAATGCTTGACAATTTCAAATAAATTGGATTGACTTTTTAGAAATCTATGATTAATGTAGACCCTGAAGATAGAAACGTCACTTTCCCGCCCCTCTCTTTATCCCAACCCTTGTGTATTATGATGAATCTGGTATTTTGGTATATTTCTTGTATTTGGAAAAATTAATAAAAAGTTATAAATAATAATTAAGAAAAACAGTCAATATTTTTGCTCACTGAGTAATTTAAACAAAACATGTGACTTACTTTTTTGGATGTAACATAAAAGTGAAATCCTCACATGACCACCCCTGGGCCAGATTGTCACCTTTTGCAGGGAGGGACTATCTGCAAGGATTTCCTTGTGGAGATTATCCCATACTGTAAACTGTTCAGGACAAGCAATATCTCTTGCTAGGTATATGTATAGTCTCTATGATATGGGGCTCTAATCTCAGTTGAGGTTTTTAAGCTAATGGCAGTCCAAAGAAAGTCCAGTGTTCAACTGGAGTTCCATATCCTTTTCCTCAGGATAGGTTTATTGATAAATAGAAGATGCAGAATGACTCAAAATAATAAACACTTTCCCGTTTTGCACGTCACTAAAGTTGCTCTTTGTAAGAGGAGAATGTTAACCCCAATATCCTGAAGAAATGTCCTCTCTGGGCACTACATATTGTCTATTTGAAATTCCTCCTGCAGTTTAAACTGGATGTGCTATTCTTCACTTTTTGAGCTATACTGAAGTGAAAAGTTGCTGCACACTGTTAAATGACTGCAAAATTTTATCCCTGAACTCTCTGCATTTCAGAAGTGGATGAAGTTATCTATACATGTAGTTGGTGTTTCACGTGGAAGGCACACTGTCAACTTGAATTTTTCAAAATATGCTTATTATTAAACAATTGCATTTTCTGGTAGCACACCCTTTAAACTGTACATTCTGCATTTTTATTTTTAAAAAATCATTTAAATTCTGGATATATTACTTACATTGACACTTGGTTTTTTTCTATACTGTTTGGTTTTTTTCACCTGTCACAGTTCTGTTCATTTCTGTAGCATGCCAGATTGCTTTGAGGGTATTAAGATGCTCCCAGCTCACTGTTTTTGTGGGAATAGGGTATTTTTATGTAAGTACAGAAAGTTAAATAACATAATCCAAGATAAATATTCAACAGGAAATTTGAGAATGCCTCAGGTGCATTATGTAGAGTACAAGTCAGAACATGGCCTTTTTCATTCAGCTGAGTGAGAATTAATTCACGTCTAGTGTTACACTCCATAGTTTGTGTTCATTATTTTTTTCACAAAATTGTATTTGTTTAAACAAAACAATGTGAACAGGCCCCTACTGCTATGGTTTTAATATCTTGTTTACTTGTTGCCCATTGAAAGGTGAACATCTTCAATGATGTTGCTAAAATTTATTTTTTCCACCTAATTGAGTGGATTTTAACTTTCCATTTTCTTTTCCACATAGGTAGAATTCAGGGCCGGCTCCAGGCACCAGCTGAGCAAGCTGGTGCTTGGGGCGGCAGAT
>NW_020664393.1:24170519-24209714 GCF_002925995.2 Terrapene triunguis
GGCCCCCCCGTTTTTTGTTTTTTTTTTTTGCTTGGGGTGGCCAAAAAGCCAGAGCCGGCCCTGGTAGAATTCCTACAGTTTTAGATATAGCTTCTCAAGCAGCTCAGATTCAAATGTGCTAGAACTGATCATACAAAAGAAGTGGCATTGATAGGCAGGAGTGGATTTCAAATCAGAGCAATAGTTTAAATATCAGTGCTAAATTAGAACCTGATATTACAAACAATTCCCTGTGGGTGCATTTCTGCCGCAGAGTTGAGCTCCATTGACATCAATGAGGCTGCATGCAGGTCCAGGGATTTTACATGTACAAAGTTGCTGGGAGGATCAGGATATAAATTAGCACTGAGATCAACTCAAACTATTTGTAAATGCAGAGTAATGTGCTACTCCAGATGAGAAATGGTAGCAGAACCTGGTTCTATACTTGCTAGATTTTGGCAGGCCAGAGCTCTAAATATGGACATTGCAGTGCTTGACCAAGAAGAAAGGAGATTAATGAAGAATGTCAAGCACTCCACACTGGCCTGCAGGGCCGGCTCCAGGCACCAGCTCCTCAAGCAGGTGCTTGGGGCGGCCGTTCCGGACAGGGGCGGCAGTTCCAGGTATTCGGCGGCAATTCGGCGGACGGTCCCTCACTCCGCCTGGGAGTGAAGGACCTCCCGCGGAATTGCCGCCGCAGATCGCAATCGCGGCTTTTTTTAGATCGCGATCGCGGCTTTTTTTGTTTGTTTGTTTGTTTGTTTTTTGTTTTGGCTGCTTGGGGCGGCCAAAACCCTGGAGCCAGTCCTGCTGGCCTGCCTTTGCTACTATTGAAGCCATAGATTTTAACAGGAGCAGAGTTACGCTAATGCTGAGTGCTTTCCAAAACCCCACCCTATGTCTGTAGTCCATTAGTCACCTAACTGAAGTAAGTGAAAACTCCTGTTTCAGTGTGTTGACTTTAAGAAAATTGCTTTAATGGAGTAACTGTGATAAGTGAAATTACAATTGGAATTAGGTTGAATGCCAAATAGTTTTGCTCAAGGTCTAGCTTGTTAATTACTATAGCTGCTTTACAGGGGGACTTGCTGCGTACGTGCTTCTCCATTGTAAACATGTGTAAATCTTTTGTGGCCAAATAATAAAAACAAGTCAATCCAATTAATTCTTCAAAATGTAGATCTTGACATGATTTAAGGAAAAAATATGGGAAAACAAAACTATTCAAAGGCACTTGGCCTGTTATAGTCTCACTGTTCTCCAGCATTAGAGACTGACTGCACTTTGAGGAAGCTCTGTTTGCTTAGCTGTGTTATGAGTCTGATTAGCATTACTAATACACTCTAAATATGCGGTGTTGCATGTCTCCAGCATATATGGTTGTAAAAGACCATTTGAGCATGTTTTGGCTTATGTTATGTAATGATACAAAGTTAACCCAAGCTCTTTTCTGGAAAAAATCCTCAAAGCAGGCTGCTGATGGTCCATCTTCCTCTCTTTTCTTATGCAGGCAGCCCAGTCTTCATGGATGGTGGCTGAGGGTCCCACTTCTCCAACCAGAGGCACTAAATTATTCACGGGAGACTCTTTCCCCAGCATGACAGATGCACTGGAAGCATGGTATTGCACTGAAAACAGAACTTTTCTATGGGTTTTTCAGGAATACTTAGCATTTATTACACTGAAATAGGTATTACTTAGTTTGAGTTTATTAATTAGTATAAATACTCTACAAAGTTAATCGCTGCGGTTTACTACAAGGACCTAACATTCTGTAGAGATAGCAGAATGACACTGGTGCAGGTCCTTTCAGTGACACACCTGAAGGAGGAGTGTGCACTTTCTCTTCTAGATTTCCCTCAGTAGGTACCCACTGTGCAAGACAATCTTAATTAACTGAGTGGGTTAATTAATTCATCCTAGAATAATGAAAGAATGATGGCTTTGTTTATCATTTATCATAGTAAGAATGCTTCTAGTTTGGTTTTCCTTTCTATCTGGCTAGTAATTCCCATTTTCCTTTTTTCTTAGGTTGTCTTTTCCTTTTGCAGGACAAAATGTTTGGGACCAAGAACCTGATTTTTTTTACAGAATTGCATCTTGTCGAGCCACTTACAGTTGTGTGTAAAGTGCTGGCAAATCACAATGGTAGTGTTTTACACTCACTTTTACACAGGTATAACTTATTAGAGAAGTGGCAGGATACTGGCAGTCAAATCCCTGAAAGAGTGACCAGGTTTAACTCCTATACCAGTTGGACAAATGCAGGTGCTGAACCCTTTCAAAATGTCTGTACGAGTTAAGAACTTATTTCAGAATCTTACCAATCTTTTATGCAAGAAGCAATTAGGTACCTGACTGGAGCTTAACTGACTGTTAAAGTGGAGGTTTGTGTACAGACAAAATGTTTGTGTACAGATTAAATTTCCCGTTTAAAAGCAAAGAAAACATTTGATAGAAGTAGGGCTGTCAAGTGATTAAAAAAATTAATCGTGATTAATTGCACGATTAAAAAAATTAATCACAATTAACTGCACTGTTAAACAATAATAGAATACCATTTATTTAAATATTTTTGAATATTTTCTACATTTCCAAATATATTGATTTCAATTACAACACAGAATTCAAAGTGTACAGTGCTCACTTTAAATTATTATTATTTATTACAAATATTTGCACTGTATCCACCAGCAAAAGCAGAAGTCAGCACCTGTGGACACCAACTATACTGGTGGTACAGATCTCCTCATAAGGAAGAATTTTGAAAAAATCCTAATTGCAGCTTCATATAAATTGCTAAAGAGGAAAAGGCTGATCCTGATATTTCACCTCAGGCTAAAGCTGGATGCTGAAAGAAAAGAACCCAGAGGAGGGCTTACAATGAGATGTTTTTCAAAGCCACCAGGGAATCATCAAATTGTACCCTGCCTTTGATATGGATAAGCTACACCTGTTTATGCTGGTTTATTATGAAAGTTTCATTTATCCTATCTTTTGCATGACTCTAGGTCACAGCATATATATGTCTACACTGCAGCATCCCAGCGCAGGAGACTGGGCTAGGTACCCAAGCTCAGACCAAGGGGGTGGGTGGCCTTGAGAACCTGAGCTACCACTTGAGCTGCAACAGCCACATACTATTTTTAGTATGTTAGCTCAAGCCCCGCTAGCATGAATCTGTCTGCCTGTGTCAGGAGGCTCGCTTCCCAGCTGCAGTGTAAACAAACCCGTAAGAGGAGATGGAACCAGCCCCACCTGTGCCAGAACTCATTAGCTGCTTCCCATCTTCAGAGGAATTAAAGGGGTCAGATGATAGTTTAATGAATACCTGGGCCTTATAAGAGGGCTGAGATTTCAGCTCAGTGCTAATGTGGACACGAGAACGAATGGATATAAACTGGCCGTGGGGAAATTTAGGCTTGAAATTAGACGAAGGTTTCTAACCGTCAGAGGGGTGAAATTTTGGAACAGCCTTCCGAAGGAAACGGTGGGGGCGAAAGACCTCTCTGGCTTCAAGATTAGGCTAGATAAGTTTATGGAGGGAATGGTTTGATGGGATTACGTGATTCTAATCAATTAGGCAATAACGGCCATCGCTGGTAAAATGAGGGTCTGGCTAGAGAATCTTGCCTGTATGCTCGGGGTTCTGCTGATCGCCATATTTGGGGTCGGGAAGGAATTTTCCTCCAGGGTATATTGGCAGTGGCCCTGGAGGTTTTTCGCCTTCCTCCGCAGCATAGGGCAGGGGTCCCAAGCTGGAAGATTCTCTGCAACTTGAAGTCTTTAGATCACGATCTGGAGACTTCAACAGCAGAGTTAAGGGAAAGTGGGGGGGTCAGCTTTTGTGGCCTGCATCATGCGGGGGGTCAGACTAGATGACCATATTGGTCCCTTCTGACCTTAAAGTCTATGAGTCTATGAGTCTGAGATAGAGCAGTCTGATGCATAGAGCTACAGGGTGTGGGTAGGCACCTGTAGAAGGCCCTGAGCCAGGATTGGCAGAAGTCTGAGTTCTCCAGGAGAACCAGGGTGGGGCCTAGTGTTCTAGTAGCCTAGAAAGGGGCTGAGAAGAGGGTGGGCTGAAGAGAAGCCCACAAAGGGCAGAACTTTGTTTTTTTGGGTCTTTTTAGTTGGACTTTCATTACTGGAAGGGCCAAGCCACATCTCCAGGACAGACCTGTTTGTGGAAAGCCAAGGAGCCTCATGGGGGTGGGGGGAGGAAACTGAGGCAGGGAGTTCAGGCAGTCCCATACTCAGCAGATAAGAGGTGCTGCAGGGTAGCCCCGCTCTATGACAGTGTAATACTGAGAACCTGAAAGTTCCTTACTATGATTGACCTCAAGTGCATACCACCTCACATAAGTTATGCATAGCACTGACCCTTAGTTTTCTATGCTTTAGTGGAAGGTCAACATAATGATATATTAATATAAAATGTAGCTACACTAGTGGGAACATCATAAAGGCTCCTTTGTGCTGCTATGTAGCTGAGCCCAGAAGCAAGATAACACTGAGATGAGAATTCTGTAGTAAGGGAAATCAATAGAATGTAAAAATAGTTTTTCACAGGTCAGCTCATTAAGGATGCTACTTAGACAACATGGAACAACTGGCTCCCATTATTTTATTCACTTTAACTTTTTCAGAAGCTGCATCAAATTTGCTTAATTAGCATTGGCATGAAAAATGGTCTCGGACATACTTTGCTAATACGCTCTACAAAAATAGAGCCATGTGTGCAAAGAAACAACACCTGGCAAACATACCATTTTATCTCCTTCAGACTTCAACTCCCACTGACTTCACCTGGAATTGCTGGTGTTCAGCACCTCTGAAAATTGAGTCCGAGTTAAAAACTCAGCGAGGTCTCCGTATTTGGCTCTGAGTTCAGATACAGACAGGGCTTAAATTCTCATACACTATTTCCCAGAAACCCTCATTTCTTGCGGGAAAATAAGTGAGGGGCTCTAGGAAATAGTGTATGAGAATTTTCAGCCCCACAGATTTGAAAATATTTACTGGACCTCTGCTCTGGGCAGCTCCAGCAGAATTTAAGCCCTGGATATGGAACATTTTGTTGGCCTTGGGAGGAGTGCTATGATTGTGAGTCTGTCATTGCATCTGGTACTATAACTTACTTTGCCTTCTGCCCCACATGGCCTGCAGCCCATGTAATATGCTTGTTCACATGTAGCAACACTGAACTGCAGTGTGCATCCAGTAACCTTCTTTTAACCCCAGGTGGGTGTCTGCACATGTCTTTTTAACCGTATCTATTGTGAAATCTGACACACGGCATTTACAATATATTTGGTCTTTTGTTATCACTTTAATCTGTGAAATTTTTTTAACCTAACCTTCCTCTGTGCTCTTTTTGATGACAGGGAGAATAGAATCTTAATTCCCACCTTCCCCCCATGTTCACATTTTGATGATCAAAGCAGCTGGAGTTCAGTTAATATGGTGATCTGAGATGGAACTTTCTGACTGTACTAGTGATTTTTAAATACTTTACTAATTATATCTTTCTCTGGAAAACATTCCATGGCTCAGTTTAATATCCATTTGTGGTTAGAGCAGGATGATAATGGCTTTCCAGAGCTACTGCTAATAAGACTGGAGTCAAATTGTTGCTGTTGGTCATGTAATAGACTAAGACGACTGGTATTTCTAGTATCATCTACTCTTGTCCACAAGAATGAATGAATGAAGTGGGCAGATATTTGCTGACTTACTGAAAATCTGAACCTACCCTGGTTTTTGGTAGGAGATATTACCAATCTGATTGAAACAGCCCACTAGATAACTAGGTTTCAGAGTGGTAGCCGTGTTAGTTGGTATCAGCAAAAACAACGAGGAGTCCTTGTGGCACCTTAGAGACTAACAAATTTATTTGGACAGTAGGATACCAAAGGAGGAAAAAAATCACTTTTGTAGTGGTAATGAGTGGCCCATTTCAAGCAGTTGACAAGAAGGTGTGAGTAACAGTAGGGGGAAATTAGTGGGCCACTCTCATTATCACTACAAAAGTGATTTTTCCTCCCTTGGTATCCTACTGTTAATTGAATTGTCTCAGTAGACTGACCTCCCACTTGATATGGCAACTCCCATCTTTTCATGTGCTGTGTATTTATACCTGCTACTATATTTTTCACTCCGTGCATCTGATGAAGTGGGTTCTAGCCCACGAAAGCTTATGCCCAAATATATTTGTTAGTCTCTAAGGTGCTACAAGGATTCCTCGTTGTTTTTGTAGTAGAACAGTCACCTCCTCCAGACAATCTACGGTACTTAGTTCAACCCATCAAGACTCCTCCTCAGCAAATGTCCATGAAAAATATGGATTTTGTAATGTGTCTGGAAAGTCATAAATTGCAGCTCTAGTGGACCAAAGTATCATCGTTGCGAATTCCAAAGAGACATCATTTCCTTGGAAATAGAGCACAAAATGGAGCAAGTTCCGCAAGAAAAGACCTTTCGTGGAGAACACTTTGATAGCTCCCTCTTAAACCTCCACTGAGGGTCTCCTCCATCTCAAAGATGACTGCTTCTTAGTGGTGGCTCAGGGATCTATATGTAAAATGAGTATGTTTGTAAAGCATTTGGGGCTCATTCTGAACTTAAGAGGCCTCAATAAAAGGAATTTATTATTACAATAAAAGTGCAGAGATGTAACCACAAGTTCTACCATAAAGCACCGCAGCAGTAAAAGTTATTGATAATGTACATTTGGTAGGTGATTTTTAAGATTTTAAGGCCCTCATATTTCAAGAATAACACTTCCAAAGTGACACCAACAAGTATTTTGCTGGTGACATTTAATCTACTGAGTAGCCTTGGAGAAACTTTGGGACAGGAAAACAAGTGTCTCAACACTGTCATCTAGTGGCAAAAAAGATAACAAGCTGTACAAATGTATACAGCGGCCAGCAAGAGCCTTTCTAATATTTTGCAGGATCGCATTGCCAGCTGCCCAATGAATCCCTTTAACTGCTGATTATTGACTACTCCATGAATCCATTCTTTCTGGAAAGCTTCCCTGTTGATGCCATTTTGTGACTTGTAGAAAGATTCCACTGAGAACAGATTGGAAAGTGCTTAATTCTATTAACACTCTTCACAGAAAGCGGTGAGATCAGAGGCCGTGCTCACTGCTCTGAAAGAGAGTCCGATGCCTTCCTTGGGCCAGCTGCTAAGAAGGCTCTGCTCTTTGCACTCACAAAGCAAGGTTTTATTAACCCTTGAGGATGATAGTTCCTGTGAAGTGCAGCTGTTGAGGGAGACTGTGGTCTCCAAGAGGGAATTGTGCACTTAGGTAGCCTGGACCAATGCCATGCAGGGCCTTAAAAATTAGCAAGAATATGAAGTTGACTTTGTGTTCTAGGGGAACCAGTATTGTGAAGGGAACACAAGGTAATGTACTTTCATTCAGCACCACGAATAGGAAAATGTCTATCAACATAAAATTTCAATAAAGACAGGGAAAAATGGTTAAAGTTTTTTATTTCTCTTCCTTCCCCCTTCCCCCCACCCCGTGGTTTTCCAACTAGTTCTAGCTTTGCTGAGAGATGGGCTACTGTGTTCTGGATTAATATTACCTCTTTTTAAGATCAAAGTACTCATTCCCAAATATAGTGGGTTACAATAATCCATGTCCAACTCATCATCTGACATTATGGGTTGCAGGCCAGCTGCAGATGGAAGAATGCATTTTAGAGAGCATATCTATTCCAGTGCCCACTGCCCAGCTTGCAGTGAGGAGTCCAGAAGGAATCCGAGCCTCTTTGAGGGCAGGTGTTTAAGAGAGGGTGATGCAGTGGTGGTGGCTATAGCTCCATAATATTTTCTTATTTCCATAAACATTTTACTTGGGCTCATCTTAAGTATGCTGCCTTCCATGCTTCCAGGTGCTGCTCTCAGCCAAGAACTAGGACAACTTGATGATACTATTAGGGTGGAATAGAGAGCTAGGTGATTGCCTTATTGATAGCATTTGAGTCCATGATGCCCTATAGACATATACACCGGACTCTCTCTAGAATGCGGGATTTGGGATCCATGCGCGTTAACGCGCTGACCGTGTTAAAATGAATTGCAATTAAAGTAATTAAATTTGGGGCCGCGACTGCGTTGTATGCGAATTCACGCTATATAGAGGTGCGTTCTAGTGAGGGTCCGGTGTACCATATACTAGTCTGCAGGTCCATTATAACTCCCTTCTTTATTTGTTTACAACTCTGCAAAATTCACCTTTTGGAGCTGAAACATTCCATGCTTGATGTCAGCTCAGAAGTGAATTGTTCTGAAAATGTGAAGATAGTCCATCCAGCTGCTTCTACATTATGGGAAAACCAATAGCTCAAAAATGGCAAAATAAAAACCTGCCAAGTTGACACGGGACTAGCTCTTCATTGTGAAGAGACTCTGCTACTTTGGAGAAAACATTTTAAAATAATATAAACCAGAAGTCTTTCAAAACTGCTAAGTAGGCATCTGCTAGGATTTTGGTGAAGTTTATTAAATCCCTGGTTCTGTTTATTACATCATAAAAGGGATACAGACTATCTATTTTAGGGTATATTCCCTGCCTAGGCCTAGCTGGCAGGCAGAAGGGGCTAACTGTTCATCGGTGGCTGAGACAGTTTGCTTAAAGGAGATTACAGATGTAATCCTTTCCCCCCCAAAGCACCTTCCAAATCAGCAAGAGCTGAAGAATGCTGGCAAACATTTTATTTTTTATTGATCTCATTAAACAATATAATGTTTTGGTATTTCAAATGTTAATGGTTTCCTTGATATGTAGTTAATACTTATGAATGTCTGAAGACACTATTGATTCATTTTGCTGTAGTTAGCAGTGTAGATAAACGTTAAAGGAAATATTGCGTTTTAATAGGTACTGATCCTACAAATGCTGATTTATGTGAACTGAATAAGACTACTCAAATGCATAATGTTTGTCAAGAGTATAGAATGTAGAAAGAAGGGGTGGAGTTTGCATGTTTGAGTTTATTACTATTATGTTTGAAAATAAAATAGTTCAAAACAAAATTATATTGAGTAAACTACTCCATTCACACCTTGATCTTTTTCTGTTTCTCCAATGTTGCCCAGGATACTTCTGTCTTGCAAATTAACGTGCACAAACTGTAACTCATGGACATTAACTGTGAGCTGTAGTTCCTCTGTACCAAGATTTTAATAGGAACAAATCTTGCATAAGAATTTAACAGATCACAACAAGCAGTGTTCTATCTTCATTATTTTATGAGTCTGGTGGTAATGGTCATTATTGCACCACAAAACAGACATCAGAGTTGAAAGGAAATTATTTCAGATCGTTTCAAGCAGAGGTCTTGCTGTTTTCACGAGAAGTAGGTGAGAAGAATCTTGTTTTGGATGCAACCCTGGCTGATTATCAATATTTCTGATACATGTCATCCTAATGCAATTTTTTGGTGATGAAGTCTATCTAGAAGATTCTCATTTAGGGACTTAACTACAAAGTGATTAGTGTTTCAACAGAGTTCCCAAAAATTCGTGGTGTTAGCCAGTACCTATACATATAGAGAAGTCAAAAGCTCTAACCTACCAAAACATTCCTTCAAAACTGGGATTATTGTATCAAAAATTGGAAATCAGCTCAATCAATAAAAATTATGCATACTCTTAGTAGATCCAGAATAAACCAAACAATGATAATTCAACTGTGACTAGTAGTTAGTCAACCTAATTCAGTTTCAACATGCTTTCAATGTCAAAATAAAATGCAGTAGATATTTTAGTAGAGAAATTTGCAGAGCTCCTGACTATGAGCTGTGACTTTTTAAGGTGACCTTCCTTCTGTGGTGATGAGTCATGGAAAAATGCACTCTGTATTTGCAAAGTAAAATGGCAATCCACAGCTACGCCTTCTGGATTTTAGTCTTCATTCCCCCTGAAAAATCAGACAAGTGATGAGAAAATTAGTATATGTGGATGGTTGTGCAGTCAAAATTAGAACAGATATGGAGGAAAAACAGCTGGTTTTGGAAACAGCTCTTGAAAATGGGACCACATCTATCTATAGCATTGCACCAAAGTTGCTACAGTTAAAGTTGAGAAGGGACTTCTATCAAATTTCCTTTTTTATTAACCAGACATATCTTTTTCAGCAAAAATATTTCAGCTGGAACATGCTATCTGTGGTATTAGTCTCAGGTGTGTGAGGTTTGTTTTGTTTGGGCATTGGTAGGTTTTTTTTGTGTTTGGTTCCCCCCCCCCCCCCCCGCCTTTCTTGGATTGGTTGGTTTTGAGTTACAGGAAAGGATAAAGGTACGGTTTTCAGTTTAATGAGAGTTTTCAACAATTTGGCAGGACTTTGTTTTTAAAACTTTAGGAAAAGCACTGCTAATACCATTTATTTTACGAGGCTGTGAAGTTAGAGCTGAAATTTTACCTAACAATATTTATTATATTTATTTATGATAGTCTTTCATCCACAGGTCGCAAAGCACTTTAGAAAACAATCAGCATCCCCATTTAGGAAATAGGGAAACTGAGGCACAGAGTGATTAAGCAACTTGCCCAAAGTCAGACAATGCATCAGTGGCAGGGCTGAGAATAGTACACAGCTCTTCTGAGTCATAGTCCCATGCTGAACACACTTGCCCATCAGCTGCCAACTTTACTGAAGCAAACTACAATAACAGGGAAAAGCAAGTATCAGGTCAGATATTGAAGAGAGAAACTACAAGGTTTTTTCTGAAGAATCGGGCAGCTACGTCTGAGAACAGTTTATTTGGTGTAGTGTAGTGCTACAGCTTGAGTGTCAGAGGAGCTGTTCATAGATTTAGGACCATAAATGGCACTTCAAGAAGGGTGTGTTTGCTTATTGCTGAGATTCTATTCTATTTAGGTTCTTATCCTACACTTATACAGATGGAATCTGAACTAACATAACTGAGCCCCAAGAAGGAAGCAAGGTGAGACCAGAAGGGGATCTGACCAGAGGTGAAGTGAGACTTTAGGATTAGGCCATATAGTGAGGCCCATTATGGTGGTGTTCCATATCAGTAAGAGGAGCGCTACATATTCTATGCCATTTTATGTAGGCAATAACCTAAGAGATCTTGTATTAAAAGTTCCCTGTAAGAAATCCTGCAGTTTTCTGACACTGCACATCCAAAGTTTCCTGGCTGTCAACCTATTTTGACAGCATATCAATTAAAGAGCTTTTGGCTATAATTTCCATAATATTTGCCTAATCTGGGCCCAAAATGGTTCAAAATGATTGAAATATATTCAAAATGTATTGAAATAGTTAGTGAAAACATTATACACTTATACATAATACATGGGTGAAAACATGTTTAAAAGGCTCTTTGAGTGTACATGAAATTGTTAGAAAGGCCAGAAGTCTGGTCCGTCTAGTCCATATTATATATCTAATTTTCCTCATTGGTCATGCAAACAGATAATGCGCAATAATCGACCATATCTCTATTTTGGTAAAATTACTGGGGCAAAACATTACCCCACCCTCTAATTTATCTATCATCAGCAATACTCATGATTCAGTATAGCTATTAATGTGTTCCATTTTGACTCCAGGCAAACTATTTGGATGATAAATTCATCGTATTTTAATTTAATTTCTTCCTAAATATTCATAGTTGCATGTGGTTTTATGGCAAACAGCCTATTTTCCTTAGTGGCAGCACTGTATAAAAAGTACATCAAATCTTTACATCTTAAAGGGAGGTTTTGATGTCTCAAAGGATGATACATTTAATTTCAAACAAAACAAGGACAGGGTAGTAACACAATAAAAGGTGCTTGTACTTGGCACCACCACATTTTCCTAGGAATAACAATTAATATTTATAGGATATTTCAAGCACAGCAATTAACATTGTCAACCATATAGATTTTCAAGAAGTAACTTCATTGGTTTCTCCTAGACCTTTTTACTTTTCAGCCTCCAGTGTGCAAATGGGAAACTTAACCCAGTACTGAGCCAGCCACTTGCAGCACATAAAAAGAGACGTTAGTAAAGTTTGGAGGCTTTGGATTTGACCAGTTAACACATCTATTCATACAGAACCAATATGGCCATGCTCAGTGATGGTGACTAAGATCAGGAAATCAATCATCTAACAGTCGCAAGAATTCCACTTTTATAACTGGTTTACATTGTTACATGCATCTAGCCTCAATCAAGGAGTCCACTCAAACATTTACATGTCAGGTGGTTTAAATACCATGAATGTACTCAAGCATGGTTGGATTTGCATGTTGATAATAGATACATTGCTGAATCATTTCAACAGCACCTGCCAGGAGAATTTGATGACGTCCCTAATGATGCAGGGTTCCACCGCAACTGCTGTAGGTGTTTTATAGACAAAAAGTGTAGAGACAGTACAAGAAAATGCTGTGCTCAGCAGTCAATATTACAGGGGAAACAGGATGATGGACAGTCTACCTCTTCCAGCACCAGTTCCACACCTTTGCCTAGCTCCAGGAAGACACTTCAATCAAAATATGGCCTCCATGTGTGTGCATCAGGATCAGTCCTTCCTGTCATCTGCATCATATGCAAGAAAAGGGAGCTGTACATCACTGTGCCCCATAAACACAAGAAGGATCAATGAGTCCAGGCAGAAACCATAGATACAGGAAAATTAAAGAGTTGCAGAGTTGAGAGGCTCAGAGCATGCTCATTCACATACAAGGTCAAGACCGTGTGGCAGTTGCAGTCCGTATCATAAAACATATTAGAGACTACACATGATTTTTGACATAGTCCACAGATAAGGATAAGCCTACTTGTGCTGAGCAGCGGTACAGCAACGCCTACACAATTTTCTGCTATCATCCACCAGGTGCTCATTGTAGAGGTTTCAGATAAGAGGAATTACCCAGATTTTCATTGAGCTTCTAAACAAGCATGAAGTCTTGATGCTTCAAATTACAGATAAGAGAGACATTGTATAGGCAGACTTTTTCATAATCATTTAGGAACAGTCATGGTAGAGACAACTGGAAATTTAAACATCACAGCATTTTCTAACCTTTAAGTTTGTAGTAAATTTTGAATACAATAGTAAAATATAAATTTAAAACACAGTAGCAAGACTCTTGCCTTACAACTACAATCAATGTCCCTGTGGAGAACCTATTTTTAGAAATCATGCATGGTTTTTATATTAGAGTTGACAGACTGAAATATCATCTGAAACGTGACTTTCCCTCAGCTCTCCTTTCATACCTCACTCTGCAAGAATGTTAGTGAGATGATATATGTTGACAAACTGTCAACACGTATGCTTATTAATAGATTTCATTATCAATCAGAGCCAGGAACAGATACAGGCATAGGTGCTGGAACTAGGGGTGCAGGGGATGCTGCTGCACCCCATGGCTTGAAGTGGTTCCCATCATATACAGGGTTTACAGGTTGGTTCAATGGCTCTCAGCACCCCACTGTACAAATTGTTCCAGCACTCCTGGGTACAGGGACAGCTCTGAGCAAAGAGGAGCAAATTCATTCTCTGTGACAAGCTGATCTGCCATCCGATAGATCAACAGTAAGTACACCAGCTCATGATGTGAAGTCAGTTAGCACTCTGTACAATGCCACACTGATCATCAAGAGCACATTGGATGACAGTCCTGGAATGAGTTGTTCCTGGCCACCAACATCAGTTGACTTAAATGTGGATACTGCAAAGTTTATTTTGCCAGTTGAACTTTACAAGTTGGTCTGGATTATTCAAGCATCAGAGGCAAGATGCTTCTGGTGAGCTATGTTGATCTTCCAGATGAGGTGGACTTTAAACTCATATAGCTTTGCTAAGACATTGTTTACCTTGTGTCCGGTGAAAATAGACACCCAAATCTCTTTGCCTTGGATTGACAGTTAGACACTTGACAGGATCTCAAGTGGTTTCCCTGCTAAATAAACTGGGACATTGTGTGTCTTGGAATGCAGTAATTAGCCATTGCACAAGCCTTACTCTGCTGAGGTTCCACTGGGCTTTGCAAAGAAGGCTCCAACAATTCTAGTTTGGGGACAATATTGATTTTTTGGAGAAGAGACTCTATCTGCGCATGGCACCATTTCCCATACAAATGGAATAATGCTGCAGAGACACATCACAGAATCAACCCCAAGATCAGGGAGAGCGCCACTGCCAAAAGGAATGTGTTCTCTTAAAGCACCCTTTAGTTTTGCGGTAGATCGGTACAATCAAAACAAGAGGCAAGGTCCACAAAACCTGAGTCATGATGCACATACCCCATTAGAAGCTGACAGGTATCGATCAAAGTTGGAACCAGCACTGAGAACTGAACTGGCACACATTTTTATGAAGGTTCTCAATGCTGACTCATGTACACTTCCTGGCTGGGACATATTTACATACTGCTCAACGTGATTGTATTCTTGAAGTCATCTATCCAATACCTTACAGTCATTGAGATATCACCAACAGAGATGTCTACTGTCTACACTATTCTGAAACAAATTATTGATATAGCTGATGATGTTGAAATTAAGCATCTAGTCTTGGTCTTTTCACCGAGAAATATATGCTAAGGCACAACAAATCTGATGGAAGGATGATGACTACACAAAATGTTTGATAGTACAGTTCGGTGAATTCCATACCTGCATGTCATTTCTTGGTGTCCTTGTCAAAAGACGTTGGATACAGGACTTTGCAGAAGTTGTTGCACAAGGATCAATAAATGATATTCTGAGTGGTTACCATTATCATCACAGCATGAGAGCACACACACCTCTGTATGAAAGCATGCAGCATTTGACATTCCAGACTTTCCTTAAATCATTGCTACTGGACAAAGCAGATGAGTACCTATCTACACCAACACAGCAAGTGTTCAAATTACCAGGCTGCTATAATGAAGCACTCCCTTGTTAAAAGGATGAATGCTCCTTCCACTGTTGGCCATGGATGGCATTTAGAAAACAAGGATGACACGAAGTCCGGTACCGGATAGTATGTTGCAGGTAGTGCATTGTGCCAGCAAGCATCAAACAGGGAGGCATTCCTGTCTTGCTGCTGGGCTTCCCTGTACAGACTTGTGTACGTGTCAGAAGTGCAAGAACCTAAACAAAATCACTGCTGAACCTGTCATTCACAATGATGTGTCTGACGAGAGTGACTGAGTAGGATGCTATGACTGTCAGACTGCGTAATAAAAGTGTATTCTACATAGGGAATAACCACTATGGTGCCAACAGCAATATACATAATTCAAAATGAACACTAGATTTGAATAAGAAAATAAAATTTTGATTTATATCAATAATTATACCAATTCATAACAATCTAGATAAACTGTCACTTATAAAGATTTGAGAAATAAATGTCAGATATAAAGGGATTCCAGTAAAAAGGTTTGTGTTACACTTTTTTCAGGGCTGTTGCTGAGGAAAATATACTGGTTGCCAAGGAAAATAATAAGTTAGGTATCTACATAGAAAAATGCATCATGCATTAAATATATCATGTGATGTAATTAGGCTGGTTTACAAACACTTCTTCTGAGGGTAAATAGTAACATGGTTCAATCTACGGGGAAAGGCAAGAAAAACAAATTATGATGAGGGGGTAATACCGTCACCCATACTTACTACTAAAAAATAGACATAGTAATTTATTGCACATTAGCTGTCAGAGTGGTGATTGTAGAAAATATTGATGCATAAAACACTCCAGTAAGCAAGATTTTTTTTTATTCTTTAACAAATTTTATCATCCATAAATCCATAATCCATAAATACTAAAAATTGTCACCCAGATTGGCTATTTTTTCTTGTGTATGACTAAGTTCCTCAATCCATTCAGTCTTGCCTTTAATATACTTCCATATACATTTCAATCATTTTCAGCCAATTTGGGCCATTACAAAGCAAATACTAATGAAGTTATGGACAAGAACCCTTTATCAGTATGGTGTCAAAGTTGGTAACTTTGGATGTGCTGTGACAGAAAACTGCAGTTTCTTGTGGAGAACTTTTACTACAAGGACTCTCAAGTTAGTGGTTTACTCCAGGGGAATGATGCGCCACTGTGCATGTGCAGCATTCATGTTCCCCACAGATTCCTCCCTCCCCCACAAAAAATAGATTCTGCCAGGTAGGCACTGCAGTTACACTGTTCACCCACCAGCGGCTGCTGTGGCACCACAAGAGAGGGCAGCTGGCTCTGGCTGGAGTAGCGCGCTGTGGAGAGAGAGGGGGCAGTGCCCTATCCGTGGGGCCAGGTGAGGAGGCATGGTATATGTGGGGGGGGGGGACAGAGTGGGGCACATAGGGCTGCTGGGGGGTCACAGACTGGGGTTCAGAAGGGCTAGTGGGGGGGACAGACTGGAGTGAGGTCACAGGAATTAGGGGGACGACAGCATTGAGCCAAGGGCTGAATGGGGGTGCAGGGCCACAGGGAGAGGGGGGGTGGCTGAGTAGGGATTGCTGAGACACTTGGAGATGGGGACAGATGTGCCTGACTGAATGGGAGAGGCTAGGGGTCAGCCAGAGTCTGCATAGGGGAGGCTGCCCAACTCCCTAACAACCCCTTCCCTCCAAAAAACTGTTCCATACTTCTCCCACTCACACCCAACAACCCTCCAGGTTCACTCCCAGACTCCTTCCCAGCAATTCTTTTCCTTTCCCTCAGGTCCTGCAGGAAAGATGGTTCTGTATTGTAGTTTAAATGAATAATAACTCAAAATTCTGTATTAATATGTCTAGTAAGGAATCTATTTGTCAAAAAACATTTCCTGAATCTTTTTTTGTTGCCTGTATTGTTAGAGACATACTTGCTGACAGGTATTTTGAAATAAATTACTAAAATAATTGAAACTGGTGTGATTATATTGTCTTATTTTGACAAATAAAATATGCAGAATTTTAAAATTTTTGGTGCAGAATTCCCCCAGGAGTACTGGTTATATAAATCTGCAGAGAGAAAGTAGTGCCCCTGTTGCTGGAACAAAACTCATTTTCTAAGCACAATAATAGGCTTTGTATATGGCCTATGTGAGAGTGAATTCTGTGAGCTGGTTTCTGACAGCACAGGCTCTGGGTTCCTTCGCTTCCCTCTTTCTGACAGGACGATGACCAATCACCGTCCAGGATTTTCCCACTCTCTAGGTCTTCCTTCTTTGCTTTTCTGGTTTAATTTCTGCCTCGTTCAGAGAGCAACACATAAGAGGGTGACCTCCATGGCCATGTTTGATACCATTTGTCTCTCAACCAGAAAAGACTAAAGAAAAAGGGAGATGGGGGATGGGGAACCCCAAACAAACACAACTGTGCCTTTGGCAGTAGCATTTTCCTGCAGGGGCCTTAAGCATTTTTTTTCTGTTCTCACAGGGGGCTGGGAGAGGTCGCAGACAATTGGAAAAAGGCAAATATAGTGCCCATCTTTAAAAAAGGGAAGAAGGAGAATCTGGGGAACTACAGGTCAGCCTCACCTCAGTCTCTGGAAAATTCATGGAGTAGGTCCTCAAGGAATCCATTTTGAAGCACTTGGAGGAGAGGAAGGTGATCAAGAACAGTCAACATGGATTCACCAAAGGCAAGTCATGCCTGACAAACCTGATTGCCTTCTATGATGAGATAACTGGCTCTGTGGATATGGGGAAAGTGGTGGATGTGATATTTCTTGACTTTAGCAAAGCTTTTGATGTGGTCTCCCACTGTATTCTTGCCAGCAAGTTTAAAAAGTATGGATTGGATGAATGAACTATAAGAAGGATAGAAAGCTGGCTAGATCGTCGGGCTCAACGGCTCGATGTCTAGTTGGCAGCCAGTATCAAGCAGAGTGCCTCAGGGGTCGGTCCTGGGGCTGATTTTGTTCAACATCTTCATTAATGATCTGGATGATGGTATGGATTGCACCCTCAGCAAGTTCGTGGATGACACTAAGCTGGGAGGAGAGGTAGATACACTGGAGGTTATGGATAGGATCCAGAGTAACCTAGACATATTGGGGGATTGGACCAAAAGAAATCTGATGAAGTTCAACAAGGACAAGTGCAGAATCCTCCACTTAGGACGGAAGAATCCCGTGCACTTCTACAGGCTGGGGACTGACTGGCTAAACGGCAATTCTGCAGAAAACGACCTGGGGATTACAGTGGAGGAAAAGCTGGATATGAGTCAACAGTGTGCCCTTGTTGACAAGAAGGCTAATAGCATATTGGGCTGCATTAGTAGGGAGCACTGCCAGGAGATCAAGAGAAGTGATTATTTCCCTCTATTCGGCACTGGTGAGGCCACATTTGGAGTATTGTGTCCAGTTTTGGGCCCCTCGCTACAGAAAGGGTGTGGACAAATTGGAGAGAGTACAACAGAGGGCAACGTAAATGATTAGGGGGCTGGGGCACATGACTTACAAGGAGAGGCTGAGGGAATGGGGCTTATTTAATCTGCAGAAGAGAAGAGTGAGGGGGGATTTGATAGCAGCCTTCAACTACTTGAATGGGGGTTCCAAAGAGGATGGAGCTCGGCTGTTCTCAGTGGTGGCAGATGACAGAACAAGAAGCAGTGGTCTCAAGTTGCAGTGGGGGAGATCTAGGTTGGATATTAGGAAAAACTATTTCACTAGGAGGATGGTGAAGCACTGGAGTGGGTTACCTAAGGAGGTGGTGGAATCTCCATCCTTAGAGGTTTTTAAGGTCTGGCTTGGCAAAGCCCTGGCTGGGATGATTTAGTTGGGGTTGGTCCTGCTTTGAGAAGGTAGTTGGACTCCTGAGGTCCCAACCCTAATCTTCTATGATTTTATGATTCTAAAGAACCTCCACTACCTCAGTGGAAAGAGGCACAGGCTGAAGCAATTTCTGGGACAGTGACAGACAAAACCAGCCTACTCATCTTCCCTAAAAGGTGTAGAGAAGCTCACCTAAAAGGTCAGTGCTCTCCCTGAAGCAGCAGCAGAGCAAGGCAATGACTTTAGGTGGTCTCTAGGGCTGTGAAAGACTAAGTCAGCCCACCTGGCTTGTGTGAAGGGGAGATAAGATCATCCATGGGGAAACACTTTTTCCACCCTCCTCCTTACCACATGAAGTGCTTGAATGAATTAGTGAGTCATTACTAGCTGCTAAATCTTAACAGGAGGTTTTAATCTCTCCTCTGATGTTATCTAAAATCCTTTGTGGTTTACTCTCATGTTTTATCCATTGTTTTCAGCCACTTGTTTGGTTGAATGCAGATCCTTTTTCTTAGTAAAAGGATCTCTCAATTGCTGGCACCACCCTTATGGTCTTGAATTTTCATGACAGCTCTGGTGGGCCAAGGATCAGAATAGGAAGAAGGATAGGATCCGTCCCCCCACCCCAACTCAGAATCTGAGGGTCAAACCCCACTATTAGAGCTGGTCAGAACATTTTAATCAAAGATTTATTTCAATAAAATATGCTGTTTTGACAAAACGTATCAATTTCCACAAAAAATATGTTGGAAAGGTGGGGAGTGGGGGCAGATCAGAGACCTCCTAGACTTCTCCTGATGCCAGTCATGTTTTGAGATTTTTTTTTTTTAATAAATTTGCTTGGGGATTGAATATACTCCAAAATGACTTTGGGGAATAAGCAGTTCTCCTCACCTAGAGGGAGTCCACAGTTATGCCTTCCCTAGTGTGATGGGGCAAGGCCAGATAGATATAGGAAAGTAGTGAGGAACAGGTATGTTAGTCCCAGGCTAAACAAATCCCTGGTACCATGGTAACCAAATGGCAGTTGCTCCAGGTTAATCAAGACACCTGGGGCCAATTAAGATCCTTCTAGAAAGCAGTGGAGATAGCTAGGTTGATTGGGACACCTGAAGCCAACCAAGGGCTGGCTGGAACTAATTAAAAGCCTCCCAGTTAGTCAGTGAGGCACGCATGTCAGGAGCTGTAGGAAGAAGTTGTGCTGCTGGAGAAACTGGGCAGTACAAACCCTATCAGGCACAAGGAAGCAGGCCCTGAGGTAAGGGTGAAGTAGATATTGAGGAAGTGAGGGGCTGCTGTGCGGAAGTGGCCCAGGGAATTGTACTTGTCCTGTTTCAAAAGGTCAGCTACTAATAACTGCTACTGCTAGGGTCCCTGGACTGGAGCCTGGAGTAGAGGGTGGGTCTGGGCTTCCCCCTCCCCCCCCCCTCCATGATTAATCACAGAGACTGTGAGACAACAGAGACTGTGTGATGGAGGGTTGCTTCTTCCCATCTCCTTTGCTGGCTTATGATGAAAATGGTTCAGTAGGCTGTGACCCTTGCCTCTAGAGAGAAGGGCTACATGGTGGGTCACAGTAAGCCTCTGAGGCTAGCGTAAATCTGCCTGGAAGTGCGGGACCCACTGAGACAAGGTTGGAGCTTTGTCACACTAGAAAGGACAGACATCCCTATAGAGTTCACAATCAGCTTAAAGGTTCCTCTCAGCAGGAAAACAGGATGCCATGCTGTTCTCAGCAGCTGTCTAACCATCTTATATGTACTGGTCAGCTATTTGCTGGCTGTCTAAGTTAAAATATGAGGTTTTCTGTTCCTTCCTAGACACTTTTTTTAAACCTAATCCTAGCCAGAGTTCTTTTGATCAGTTGCCTGAGCGATATTTCCCAGGACTCCCACAGGCTTTCTGCTACCATCCTCAGCTCCCGTCTAGTGACTTGTTGAGCATTATGAATTTAGCCTGAAAGGGTAGGTGTTTTGTCCTAGTAATCTCTCTTCTCTTCATATGGAATAGGTTTTAGGGAAAAACCTTGGATTCAACCTTATATGACTTGCCTGGAAACAAATCTGTCTTCCTGTGTTGGCTTCCAAGAAAAGAGGGAACAGTTACTCCTTTGCAGTCAGGAGGTTCCTTCCCCAGTATCAGGGTTACTCCAGTTTTAGGGAATGTGTGTAACGGTAGCCATTGAAATCAGTGGATCCTGGCCCTTGTCATGTGACAGGAGTATTAACATTTTTACTCTTTTTATTTTATATCCCAGGAGTAAGAAAAAGCCTTCCTTCTCAGCCCTGAAGTACGGGACTATGCACCTTCCCCCCATTATGGACTTGCCTTGGGGAAGGAGGATTTATTTAACCCTAATGGGAAGCCATCACCTTGGATTCCTGGATCCCTTCCCACGGTCTTTCAAGAGTATTCTCATTTGCTTCAGATCTTCTCTTCGCACATCAGAAAAGGCCTTTTTCTGCAAATTGTCTGACTCCTCTAGGAATTGAGGATCATGATTCTGGATCAAGGTGAACACCTTTTTTTTTTTTTTTTTTTGAGGGGGAGGCTCCAGGTTCACTGTGGCCCCAAAGAAGGAGGCATGAGACCCTCTGATGTGAGAAGACACATTCTAGCTATATATATATTAGGTACTTATACGGCCTGATTGCTGTAGTATCTGAGTGCTTCAAAATCTTTAATATATTTATTCTCACAACACCCCTGTGAGGTAGGGAAGCACGGATTCCCATTTTACAGATGGAGAACGGTCGCTGTTCTGTACCTCAGTGTGATTTGCCCATGGTCACACAAGAAGTTTATGGTGAAGCAGGAAATTGAACCTGGATCTCCAAAGTGCCAGGCCAGTGCCCTAACCTCTCCTAAGGAAATCTCAGATTCAAAATGGAATCTCTGATCCATTGTGATAATTACTCCTGGGGGAATTCAGCACCACTACACATGTGCAGAATTCATATACCCCACAGATTCTATCCCCCACCCCTGCCCGCCGAAAGTTTTACATAAATTTCCTCAGTCTATGGGTTGTTGTGCTTTCTGAAGGCTAATCCATCCTCATACAGTCGAGGGGGGAAAGGCAGTGTCTATGTATCTAATACCTAAGGTGGATGGAAATCATATTTTTGTTTTTTCTCAGTAACACTTCTCATTCTGGTTCAATTCAGCTGCACAGTGGACTGGCTGAGCTGATCCAAATTCTTCCAAGGAAGGGGCCCCTAAAGGAAAAAGTCTTTGAGCAGATCCCCCAAAACTGGGAATCCCTGTTGTAGAGCTGTTCACAACAAAATTCAGTGGCAGGTGCTCCATTTATTTATTTGGGGCATGTATTTGTACTTTGCAGTGTTGGCAGTTGCCACTCCATAGAACTTTCTGTTGGACTGTGCATTTCCTCCCCTCCCGTTAATAGGAGGGTCCTAAAGAACTCTGCTCTAATTGCCCCAGACAGGCTAAGTTGGCCAATGACTTGGAGTAAACATCCCCTTGCCACTGCAGCGAGACTTACTTTAGCAGGGTGCAGAAATGTTCCCAGACTCTCTAAGACTCTTGATAGTTTATGATGGGAGTACTTCTGAAGCCCACACAGAAAAAAAGAATACTGCTTTTGCTTGCTCTTGGGAGTGGGGGTGCAATTTTTCCCCATATGATGTAGGGCTAGGGTGTGTGTTTAGTGTTTTTTCCTTCAGCTAGATGGGGCAGAATCCTAGCTACCACACCCTTCTTGTAAAATGTCAGTGCACTAAGTGGTGTACTCTCAGACCAGGAACAGTTTTAAAACTGGAATGTTATTAAACTTGGTATAAATGTAACCCTTCTGCCTGTCAGAGTTAGCAGCAACAAGGGCCGGGTTCAGTATCTAGGGGTTCTGTTCCAATAACACTATGCAAAACTAGCTCAAGCCCTCAGCCAGTGACCTGAGACAATTACATACCACCCCCCTGGGCACCGCTAAGAGGCAATACTTCCCCTCTCGCAAGCACAGAGCCTGGGTGTAGCAAAAGCCTTTTAATAAAGGAGGGAAACAATGCGGCATTATGTTGGGGAAACACCAAAAACGAGATTCATAACACAAGTCATGAGCAAAAGACCCACCCCCAAGTAAGTTTGGCAGTGTCCTTCCCCTCAGGGTCTTAAGTCCAGCAACCCAAAAGTCACCCCTCCCACAGTTTCTGCCCTTGGTCAGTGCAGCTCCCAGAGTTCAGAAGTTCATCTGTAGAGTTTACCTCCCAGCCTTAGTGGAAGTAGGGGGAGGTATGGGAGGCATCGTACATGCTCCGCTGCTCGAGTTGATGGCCAATTGCCATACCTCTCCATGGGATTCTGCTGCAGTCTTCACTACCAGCTGCGCCTCTCCGCCAGCCATCCTGCTGGCTGCTCCTCTCCGCTAGCTGCTCAACAACTTGTCTTCAGGCCACCCCTGCCACTTAACACAGCTGTGTCCCTTGCCTAGCGAGTGCGACTTAGTTGAGGGCGAGTCCTTCTGTCATAAAATGCCAAGTACAATTCTACTGTCCTTGATTCACATAACCAGGATAACAACACTTTATTACTCCTGCCCCAATAACAAAGAGACTGGGGATCCCACAGCAGCCAAAGTGACCATTTGGGCAAGCAGTCCATCATGCTAGGCAGGGTGGGTGTGCCCATGCAAACGAGATCAGCCCCGAAGTCCTTTTCCACAGCTCACAACCAGATGTCAGGGTAGAGCTCATTCTGACTCTGCTTACATAAAGAACAAACAACTTACACCAGCACCCTTGCTGCTCAGTGCTTTCAGAGCACATACAACTCTGCGGTTGCAACCAAGCCTATCCCTTCAGACCTTCAAGTCTTAAAGGGACAGGGGCAAAGGTAAATCTAACTCCAACATTTCCTTATGAGTGCTACAAAAGCACCTTCTGATAGAAGGGATGGAGGAGAGTGCATTGTGTGGTGATTCCTTGTGTCAGATTTCCCAAAGGGGAGAGGGATAGCTCAGTGGTTTGAGCATTGGCCTGCTAAACACAGGGTTATAAGTTCAATCCTTGAGGGGACCACTTAGGGATCTGGGGCAAAAATCAGTACTTGGTTCTGCTAGTGAAGGCAGGGGGCTGGACTCAATGACCTTTCAAGGTCCCTTCCAGCTCTAGGAGATAGGATATCTCCATTATTTTAAGTATTTAAGACTTTTATCAGCCCTCCAATTAGTTCTCTAGTGGCACTGAGGAGACTGAACATGAGCCCCAGGTTGTATGACTATGCCTCTGAGCCCCTCTGCTTGTCAGAGTTGTGGATCCTCACCGTGCAGGTTAGTTTCTAGATAATGTTGATGTTGGCTAGGAAAATGTGTGTGAGAGTGAGCTCTGTACACTGTCCTGTAATCTTCCATACTTGGTGTGTGGTGACATAGTGACAGGTGTGAAGGCCCAGCGTGCCCAGGACACATCCCTTCTGAGTTTCTGCCCCAAACCTAAACCAGAAAGGGAAAAACACACCTTGGACATCAGAAGGTCCCTCATGCTGTAATTAGACAAACTGGAAATCTTCAGGGAAACAGAATCTCTTCCTTTCTCTTCCTGGATAACCAGGAAAGGCCTCAGGAATCTAACATATCATGACTGTAGAAGGCTTATAAGTCCAGGGAGGTTCCCAGTCCTGTGGGACTGCTCTGTGAGGGACACAGATTGAGAACTAGAGCCAAGTAGCTCTCAAATACTACTAAATTACCTTTACCCTCAGAGTTCCTGATCCAGTTGCAAATGTGAAAGAATAATCAGCTTTGTGTGCTTTTTCTGTGTTTTATTACAAATGAATAAACACGCAAACTTAAAAATCAAACTTCTTACTAAGGCTAACATTTTTTTATAAACTTTTACTAAATAATACAATTATCAAATGAAGATTACAACTGGAATTGAGTCAAACCAATGAATTAACAATTATATTGAATTAATTCACCAATGAATCATGTTATCAAAGTGCTACAGCCAATGATCAAATCAAGTCATAACATTAATTTAGCACAGGGTCAGTTCTTACAAATGCTAACCCTGGAAGTTTACGGAGGCATTATTTCCTTCTCAGCTCTTAAGGTACTATCTAGACTCATACAAAGTTACTGTTCACTGAGTGACATACAGTTAGCTTTCTCCCCAATCTAATTCCTTTACCCTTGAAAGAGAGTGGTCAGCAACTCCTAATTTCCCCTTTTTAGGGCACAGTAGTTACGGTAGCACACTTTTAAAACCCAGGGTGACGCAATGTGATTTTTTTTTTTTAAAGGTAAGATTTGCTTAGAATTTGGGTGGGGAAACCATTAATGGCACCATCCTAATGTGAATTTATACAACTGTGCTCTCTTAAACACTTATTCACACCTTAAAAGTTTTAGTGAAAAATAATAATAATAGAGGGTGTCCCCACCCAATAACAAAATAGGGAAAAGAGGAAATGTTGCTCTTTAAAAAGAAAAGCAAGATTCACTCTTTAGCATTAATGTTCTTTGGAATCACATGGCATCAGAGTTAGGACTGCAATCCAGGGAACCAGGCAATGTAGTCTCTGGTCAGTATCTCATGCTAGCTAGTGGATTTCTTCTGGCCACTTGACTGGTCAGGCTGGCATAGCTTGTAGTCTCCTATGATCAGGGCTCCTGGGAGCAAGATGATAACCTTTACGTGGTGCTTCTGTTAAGTGTTGGTGTTTTTTGTGCTCTGTGTTTTGTGCAAATCCACCAACATACCAATGTCGTGAATTGGCCACTGGTCGTTGTTTTACCGGCCTCCTAGTGAAAGTAGCAATGGTTATACTTCCTCAAACTGCCATTTCCAGGATCAAAAAACAGTTGGGCCAGTCCTCCGAATATACTAACTTAATGTAGAAGGGCTATCCAGGGAAAGAGTGGATTACCTCTCGAAGACCCTCAAGACCATCACATTGACATTGTGGCCCTCCAAGAAACACATGTGAAAGAAGAAGATAAAGCTGCCAGACATAAAATCTATGGCTATACCAAGATCGCTACTGTCAACCATTCAAAACATGGGCTAGCAGTGTACATGCAAAATGGATTAGAGGATGTGGAAGTTTTGGAGGAATCATCGACCAGTGGAAGAGAGATCAACATGGTTAGAATTAGGGACATCATTATAATAAACATACAAGCAACCTAACATCATGTAGCCTGATCCCATCTTCCCTTCCCTTCCTCATCCAGCCATCTACATAGGTGACTTTAACAGCCATCATGAAGACTGGAGATACTGCTCAAATGACAGCCGGGGAGCAGATCATGGAATGGGTCTCCCTTGAAGATCTCCACCTGCTCTATGATCCAAAGTAATCTGGATCTTTTTGGTCTTCAAGGTGGACAATGGATCAAAACCCTGACCTGTGTTTTGTGACCCATAATAGTGCAGGTGTCCCACTGGCCACAACAAGAACCATCCTGAGTCACTTTCCACATAGCCAACATCGCCCAATCATCCTCCAGATTTGCCTGGACGTTCCTCTTCTGCAGTCTGTGCCAAAGCCATGTTGGAATTTCCACAAGGCTGACTGGCCCGCCTACACTTCAGAAACAGAATCTCGGATCCCACAGTTTAAACCGATACCTGGAAACTTTGGTCATTTTACAAACATCTTAAAATCGATCACTAAAAAGTACATCCCGTGTGGTCACCAGAACTTTCACCCCCTGCTGGACAAAAGAATCAGAGTCTCTCCTGAGGGAATATGAAAAAAGCGTCAACCCAGATAAAGCCATTGCGCTGCTTGCGTCCTTGAATTTGGCATGCCTAGAAAGGTGGAAAGAGACCATTGAAAGCCCTTGATTTCACCCATTTAAGCCTTTAGGCATGGGCTCTTTTGTGGCAACTTGGAGGATCCCAGCCAGTAACGCAATGCTCAGCAAAGGTGACAGCAAATACTGTTGCCTCTCATCTTCTTTCTAACGGCAAGATGTCAACAGACAAGATCACACATCAGGAGGTCCAGGGGGAACTCCGCAGAAACCTTCAACAAAGCCTGGAGGAATCCCCACTCTCTTCCCCAAATTCTGTCGAAGATCAATATTGCGCTGTTGGAAACCGAAAGCTGCAGGGGTTGATGGCATTCCTCCAGAGTTTCTCAAGAATCTGGGGAGATGGGAATGGGAATGGCTGTCGACGTTTTTTACTGCCATGCATAGAACTGGAGAAGTGCCAGCAAGCTGGTGACAGGCAACAGTGGTTGCCCTACTGAAGTCTGGGAATCTCCCAGAGAACACACCCAGCTACCACCCCATCTCTCTCCTCTCAGGGTACATCTACACTACAGGGGGGAGTCGATTTAAGATACGCAAATTCAGCTACGTGAATAGCGTAGCTGAATTCGACGTATCACAGCCGACTTACCCCGTTGTGAGGACGGCGGCAAAATCGACTTCTGCGGCTTTTTGTCGGCGGCGCTTACTACCACCTCCGCTGGTGGAGTTAGAGCGCCGATTCGGGGATCGATTGTCGCGTCCCGACGGGACGCGATAAATCGATCCCCGAGAGGTCGATTTCTACCCGCCAATTCAGGCGGGTAGTATAGACCAGACCTCAACCACCAGCAAGCTCATGGAACAGGTGCTGCTCCACCATCTGTCTGATATTATTGAAGACATCCTCCCAGGGGAGCAGGAAGGATTTTGCCAGAAGAGGAACTGCTGTGACCAAGTAGCTTCAATTACCAGTCACATTGAGGCAGGATTCCAGCGTAAGTTGAAAACAGGAATCGTTCTTGTTGATGTCTCCTCAGCATACGACACTGGAGACAGGACCTCCTCCTCAAGGTTTCCCACATCATTCACTGCTGGTGAATGATCTGCCTCTTGGTGGCAATGACTGGGGACCTCTGCTTTATGGTACACCGTAATGGCCAGATCAGTAGACCAAGAGCTCTAACTCGGGCATCCCTCAGGGCTTTGTCCTGGCCCCAATACTTTTTTAATCTATACACCGTGGATATGCCAGCAATGGAGTCAAGGAAATTCATGTATGCAGATAATATTGCCCTAGCTGTTCTCCATACCATCAGCTGCACGCTAACACGAGATCTTAGCACAATGGCTGATTATTTCCAATGCTGGAAATTTAGGCCTAATCCAAAAGAACCCATGGTAACTGTTTTCCATCTGAACAATAAAATGGCTAATGCTAAACTTGATGTGCAGTTCTGCGGTGAGAGCGTCAGCCACAAAGCTAATCCAAAGTATCTTGGTATTACACTGGACCGGAGTTTGACCTTTCAACAACACCTCGAACACCCACAATAAGGTCGGGTCTCGTGTCATGCTTATTAGAAAATTGGCCAGAACATCATGAGGCTCCAGTCCAGGGACCTTATGAACCGCAACAATGGCCTTGGTATATTCTGCAGCTGAATATTGTGCACCAGTGTGGTCTCATAGCAGTCACAGTAAACTCCTTGACACTCAACTCAATAATGCTATGCGCATAGTGTTGGGGACGCTTAAATCTACTCCAGTTGACTGGTTCCCGGTCCTATCATACATCCAGCCTCCACAGATTAGAAGAGCTGCTCAGACATCTCACTTTCTTAATCATGTCAATGCAAATACGAGGATCCCACTGCACTATGACCTGCGGAATCCGCCAAAGACGAGATTAAAATCCCGCAACCCTCTATGGAACTGTATCTAGATCCTTAAACCCAACTTTGATGCTGAGGCTCAATGGAGAGTCACATGGAGCACTTCAACTACTCAAAACAAACAGCTGTTGATCCTATTGAGGAACCACCAGGTTTTGATTTATGTTGGAAAGACTGGTGCAGATTGAATCGCATCAGGACATCTCATAGGAGATCTGGACAAACCTTCTTTAAATGGAAAATGAGGCAAATATCTGCATGCGACTGTGGTCACCAGACATAAATGATAGAGCACATCATATCTGAATGTCCCCTTCGTTCTTTCACCAGGGGCCTGAAGGACATTCACCAGCTCACTGCTGCAGCAATGCGCTGGCTATCAAACTTGGATATAAATTTGTAGCTGTTGCTACCTACCCAAGCCATACAAAAGAAGAAAAATCAGGGCTCCTAAGTACTGTGATAATACAAGTAGTATGTTTTGTGAAGCTGTCACCAGATGTTTCCTGCACTTTCACTAAGTGCAAGGCTTCTGTGAGAAGCTGTCCTTTCAGAGGGGAGTGGTGTCAGTCAGAGATTCCTGTTGTCCTCCTTTTGCTCACCAGCTCTCTCTTTTTTTTTTTTTTTTTAGTTCAGCTTCACATCTCTTATTCTCAGTTTTTGTTTTCTCTATACACATGGGTGATGATGGCTTTGGCATTCGGGGAGGCTGGCCTGAGTGCCGGAAGCTCCATTGGTGCCTGGACCATGGCCCTGTCCCGTGCTCCGCCACCACTTGGCCTCCTTCCCCTGAAGCCTTGCCCATGCTCTGTCCCAGGCCTCGCTCACACTACGACCCCTCCCCCAAGGCTCCCCCGCCTGCTGAGTATCTCCTCTCCTCCACCCCCACTTCCCCATGACCCCCTCACCCACGACTCGCTGAGTCCCTCCTCTCCTCCACCCTCCCTCCCCCAAGTCCATCAACCCCCCTCCCTTGACACTTGCTGAGTCCCTCCTCCCTAGAGACTCACCACCCTCCCAAGTCCCTCACCATCCACCGGATCTTTCCACCCACTTCCCTTGAGACCCTGCTGCTTGCTGAGTCCCTCCTCTCCTCCACCCCGTCCCCTGAGTCCCTCCATCCTCCCTCCCCCCCAGGGGCAGAGGGCTCAAGGGGGGTGGAGGGACTCAGTGAGTGGTGGACATTGGGGGGTGGAATGGAGGAAAGGAGGGGGTTGGGACTCGTCAAGCAGGAAGGCCTGGGCAAGTAGGGGTGGAGGAGGGGAGGGAGTTGGGACTTGGCATGTGGCAGGGGCCCCGGTGAGGGGTGGAGCAAGGATGAGAAGAGGCAGAGCATGGGTGGGGCCATGGGAGAAAAGTGGGAGGGGGCTTCAGGGGCAGAGTGCAGGCAGGGCCACCACAGCCCACTCTCAAGACGGCGGGTCTGTGGCTATGCTGCAGGGTAGGCTTTGCTGCCCCTGGCCTATTATACCTGCCGCCTATGTCTATATGGAACTCAATAACCTGTTTCATTGGATAAGAGGGGAGGTTTGTTAGAATAAAAGAGAGAGATTCTCTATAGAGGGGGGAGGCATTTTACTAATACAGGAAGATTTCTGTGGAACATGTGACCATCGTATAAGTAAACTGTAGATTTTATTTTATTAATACTTTTTTTTGTGTGTTTGGGGTTTTTTGCATTGGCCAAGTACAAGTATTGTTTTGCAGAGGATTGCTGGTGTTACAGCGATTCTTCCTCTATCTCTTTTGCAATGTGAGCTTCAAATTATTTCATCTGGCTCTTGCTCTTTTGAAGACCATAAAACAAAACGATCAGCTAGATTCATGAGCTATTTGTTTAGTTTTAGCAGAAGGCAAGGCTACAGTTGATTAACTTTGCTCTCAGCAGAGAATATTACTGCTGCCAATAAGAATTATTACTTAAGGCTCCTGAGAACATTGATAATAATTAGGCCAGCAAAAATGCATAAACAGAAATATGAGAGGAGAAATCAGACACCTATTGCAGCTAAAAGTAGGGTTGCCAACTTTCTAATTCCAGAAAACCAAACACCCTTGCCCTGCCTGCTGCCCTGCCCCTTCCCTAAGGCCCACCCTGTCTCTTCCCAAGACCCCACCCTCTGCTCACTCCATCCCCCCTTCCTCTGTCACTTGCTCTCCCCCATCCTCGTTCATGTGCTCATTTTAACTGCAAGGCCCAAACAGTCATATTTATTGTTTTGACAGATGTATTATGCAAACTTCAGGCTTTATTTGTTACAGGATGCTAGAGCTGGCAGCAAAATAGTCAAAAAGGGTAATTTAAAAAAAAATGAAATTTCACAAAGGTTTTCATGATTCTTTCCCTCCCCCTTCCTATTTTTCATAACTCGTTCCATGTTTTTTGTTCACTAAATTTATTGTAATTTTATGTGTGGAATTAGGACCACATGTTATCACAGCTGCAATGGGTCCATTAAAGGCCCACTCCTGAAGCCTAAATACAAATCCATAGAGCACAACCACAGAAATGCACACCTGTCCAGACACCTACATAATTAAATCTGTAGAAACTGACTCCCACACCTACATGCAGATACACATGTATATTCATGTGTACACATCTAGCATGCACTAACACATGTGGAAGTATATTATTTATTATTACAATTTGTTGTTTAGTGCCTAAGATCAGGGCTCCAGGATAGTAGGTGCTGGACATACACATAAAAAGAGAGAGTCTGCAACAAAGAGTTTATAATGTAGCTAGACAAAGGTGGGGAGAAATGTATGATACATTGGCTCTCCTGCAATTACTAGTCAACAACATTCACAGAATCACAGGGTTGGAAGGGACCTCAGGAGGTCATCTAGTCCAACCCCCTGCTCAAAGCAGGACCAATCCCCAGACAGATTTTTGTCCCAGCTCCCTAAATGGCCCCCTCAAGGATTGAACTCACAACCCTGGGTTTAGCAGGCCAATGCTCAAACCACTGAGCTATCCCTCTATCTTGATGCACATTGTTCTGCTCTATGTTTTTCTATCAACACGATACTTTGTCTTTTAGGCACAATAACCTTGACAGCTTCTTGAATTTTATATTTCATTGTCTCCCAATCCCCAATATTGTGAAGCTCTGTGCTAAAATGAAGAATCACACTCTATTATGGTTTGCTGTTTGTACCAAGATCCACTGATAAAAAATGTTAATAAAGGGTAAATCAGTTTATAAGTTTCCCACTTTTCACCTCCTCCTGTTAGCCTACCTGTACAATAGGTGTTTTACAAGTGCTTCCTCTTTCAGTCTTGTTTTACAATATGGTTATATTAATGAGTAATGATGTCATCTAGTCCAACCCCCTGCTCAAAGCAGGACCAATCCCCAGACAGATTTTTGCCCCCGATCCCTAAATGGCCCCCTCAAGGATTGAACTCACAACCCATCTTTTAGAGTTCCCTTCTCTTGTTATGAAATGAATATACACATGTTTTATGTCATCAATTTTTTTGTGCGCAAGCCAGTTAAAGGAATAAAGAGTTAGGTTTCAAATTTTATTCACACAGGTATACACACATGTGGCAATATACGCACCTCCCTCCACAAAGATACACAGTCTCTTACACAAATACAATGCATGCATGCACACACTTGCCTACACAGAGACACTTTTTCATACACTTTTCCAGGGGCTGCCTAAATCACCCAGCCAGGAAGGGAGGCGGATGGGCTGGAGGGGAAAAGATGGGAGGTGGGGGTGGAGGAGAGAGGATGGAGAGGGAAAGAGACCAAGGACGAAGGCAGCGTGGGGCTGAGAGGGGGAAGTGAAGAGGGTGTGGGGGATGGTTGGGGATGAGGGGGTGGCAGAAGGCTACAGGTGTATGAGGATGTGGGGGGAACAGGAGTGTATAGGGACATAATGGGAGTGCAGCAGTGTATGGAAGTGAATGGGGTGTAGGGCTGTGCGGGGTGAGGGACATGGGGCTGGCGGCTCTGGGAGGTGGAGAGGATGGGTGTGAGAGTGCTGAAAGGGGTACAGGGCTGGGATGGGTAGGTGTGTGGGGCAGGATGGGATGGGGGAGGGATGCAATGAGGGGAATAGGGGTGAGGGGGGTTGGGATAGGGAGGGATGCAATGATGAGATGAGGTACAGGGGGTGGGATAGTGAGGAATGCAGTGATGGAGATGGGAATGCAGATGCAGTAATGGGGGATGGGGATGCACGGGGGTTGGGATGGGGAGGGATGCAATGATTGGGGGATGGGCGTGCAGGCCCCATTTCCAGCACTCAGAGATGAGGATAAACATACCTCCAACTCCTGGGTGCCGGTGATGGGGCAACAGACTGAAGTTCGCCGCAGCTCTACCACAGCCACACAAGGAGCGTGAGGAGAAGAGGGCCGGGCAACAGCGGGAGAGGCGCGTGCCACACGACCCCTCAACAGCCGCCTGCTGAGCGCTTGAGTGGCTCTAATTCCTCCTTCCCTGCCCTGACCCAGCCAATGGGACCTGCGCCTGAGGGTGGGGGGCGGGGCAGCACATGGACACACACACACACACACACCGCGGCAGCCCCTAAAGCTAGGAGCCGGACATGCTGGCTGCTTCTTGAGCCGGGATCCGCGTGGTCTGCGGCGTGGCGGCTAGCAGGGAGCCTGCCAGCCCCGCTGTGGTGCTGTGTGAACCGGACATTTAATGGCCTGGTCAGCAGTGCTGACCGGAGCCGCTAGGATCTCTTTTGGACCAGGTGTTCCAGTCCAAAACAGGACACCTGGTCACCCTTACTAAAAGGGAAAAAATTACTTTCACTTGTTTGAGATATAGAGCAGGGCTGATTCTAAGAGTGGGTGAGCAGGGTGGTCACTTGGATACCAAGTTCCAGGAGGTGCTGCCATTATGTTTTTTGGGGTTTTGTTGTTGTTGTTGCTGTGCTCTGATTGGGCAGAGGTACCCCAAATGGTAGGGCTGTTCCTGATGTTGACTGAACCTTTCAATTAGGAATTGATAAAGTAATTGTCATTACTTTTTCCTACATTCATTTCAGAAACTTGTTATGATACTGTCCCAATAACGACAAAATTAAAGGACAATTTTTTTCTCACCTTAAGTCAGGTGGCTTAGCCCTCTTCTTTCATTTTTATCTCCTCCTCCTCCCTAAATTTGATCTAGCCTATAGGCTGCAGAACTATACCTCAGTGCTGTTCTAAACTATTGGTGGCTGTGGCCCTTTTGTACAGCTTTAGATAGCTAGAATGCTGCAACACTCGAGCCATGTCCTCAATCTGCTCCTCTTCCACAGGCCTCGAGGGAGGGTGGAAGAAGAGGCAGCCACACTGGCACTGTGCCATTTGGGAAATCTTCATTTGACAGATGCACCAGATTTATGGCCCCTTTGTATTGGCAGATGGGTGCAAAGGGATTATGAACATGAGAGAGAATTTGGCCCAATATTAGTGAGAGAAGCTGTTCAATATCTACCTTTCCTTCATGGGCAAGAATCTGTTAGATGTGACTGTTCAGAGACAGAGCAGTGGAAATGTTTGAAAAGAAGCTGGTATATAGGGGATATTTTCACTCTCTGATATAAGCAGGTACACAGTAATACTAAATCACATGGCACTTGTAGTTTACTGGATAGATGATGTCTTTGACAGTATGCAATATATAAATAAAACATTTGTTTTAATTCTTTATGTGTTTTTAGTCATCTGATCAAATGCTCAGCTTTCATTCCAGTTTTTAATAAAAACAATCAGGGTGAAAAAAAATTCAAAGAGTCTAACACATAATCTCATTCTCTGTCAATTAAGGGTGGGTAAAGACCAAGTTTTTAGTCTTTTGTGATGACACACAAAACTAATATCCTACTTGATGCTCCTATTGTAAAAAACCCCCAAGGATCATAAAGGAGCAGTAAAAATGTTTTTCTTCGGTTGTTTGCCTTTAAGTACTAAAAATTCCTTATGCATGGATATACACACAATAGTGGGTGAGAGTCTGGCTGTGCCTCTAAGGGTATGTCTACATTGTAATTAAAAACCCATGGCTATCCCAGGTCAGGTTCACAGGGCTTGAGCTAAGGGGCTGTTTAATTGTGGTGTAGATATTTTGGCTCAGGCCCGAGCCCTGGGATCCTATCAGGAGCGCGATCCTGAACGTCTATACCACAATTAAACAGCCCCTGAGCGCAAGTCAGCTGACCTGGGCCAGCCATGGCTGTCTAATTGCAGTGTAGATCTACACCAAGTATGGTATCACAGAACTCGCAGCTTGAGGGGAGAGTGGAGGCTATGGTAGCTTTAATTCATACTTGTGCCTTCCTGAGTCTTATTTTTTTCAGTAGTTGGAGATGCCCCCAGCATATTTAGACAGCCCCGGCGGACCACTCTAAGTTGTGGCAGCCTTCCCAGACCCCCCAATGGCCCACCAGTGCTGCCAGGAATCTCGATGGCACTGTGCTATGGCCACACCCTGTAGGCCAGGGCTTGTGATAGGATCCTCAGGAGGCAGATTTATAGCTACCTTCTACAGTGAGGCATAAAAGAGCCAAAGGGCAGATGAGGATCTCACCCAATAATTTTATAAGCATAACTCAAATGTGTTGGATCTTCAACCTCCCCTTACTAACTTGCAGACTCTCTATGTTGTGAGCTATTGTGCAGGTCCTCCAGCATTTGAAGATTTTTGCTGTCATGGAGATTTCAAAATATTATCTTGTGAGTGAAAGTCTTCTGCTAAAATGTTTCCTCTGCCTTCCTCCATCGCTTTCCAGATGTTATTTGCACTCTAAATCAAGATTTTGACACACATCCTCCCAGGTCATATGAAAAAGACCCAGACTCTACAGTCTTGTCATGGTCACCCCCATCTGTGCATGCACACACAAATAAACTTTGAAAGCTAATTAAACCTCTCTGAACTGAATTTTCTCCCCAGATGGATGATAAATACACTGGTTTCCTCAGCCTGAAGATTCTCTTTTTTCAGCTTTGTGGGGAAGGGAGTATCCTTAAGAGTTTAAATTACAGAATTGGTGCAGAAAGAAAAGATCATCAGGGGAGAGAATTTTTTTCCTATGAGATAATTTAAAAAACGTGCATTATAAAACTCAGAGTATTGAGAAGAAAGTTCCCCACATACGTCTCAAACTGAAAAAAGCAGTTCATCTGCTCCATCCTAGCAGACTTATTACTAACGTCAAATACAAATCTGTACATAGAGTGCTGTTTGGAATGTCCAATTAAAGTGACAGTAGGGTGACTTATTGGCTTTTCCTCTCCATTGTTTATCATTCTTTCTCAAAGGCTTAAAAATAATCTTTTTTTTCCATACCAATTATGTCCTTTTCCATTTGAAAAACAGTGATTTACACACACAGCTCAAATTAACCTGTTTCAGCGGTTTCTGTTTTGTAACAAGTACTGATGTATCACCTTATCACATCAAAATCTCTCTGAACCAAACTATATCATCCCAGTTTTGGAACAGTATTCATTAGTTAACTCTTTTGCAAAGAAAGCATAAAACATGGGGCTTTTGTGAGAAACCTATAAACTAGAGGCAATTAAAGTAAGTCTCTAACAATCACAGTAGTACCTTTTCATTAAAAGATTCTAACAATTGTAAATGAGATAAAACTTCTGCATGTAAACAAACTGCCACTAGCTTGTTTGCTGCCACGTCTAGATCCTGAGGCTCCTAAAACATATCCTAGCAAGGCCTGAGGTACTTCTTGGTCTAGCTTTTCATCTGGTCTGCTCAGTGCATGGTCTTTATATTCTTTTTCCTTTTTGTTATCCCTTACTACAGTGTAACATGCTGTATACTGGGCTGTGAGCAAGTACTGAGGATTCAGTCCAGCTCTTCAAAGAACTGACATGTTTTTTCCTTCTACGTATTACTATTATCCCAAGTCTTACTGTACTCATCCTTAGCTTAAATTGCTTGATCTTTTCACAGCACTACTTGCCTCTCCAAGTGATGACTATCTCAGCTAGTCACTTGAATTCCTCATCATACAAAAAAGAATTGCTTATGATTGAGTTCAGCTGCGCTTTGATCTCCTCATGATGGTCATCAGTGTTCACAGGCCAGCTGCCAACACACCCATAGGAAGGCCACCTCTGAGAAATGTTATTGACTGAAGCAAAAGAAGTTGATCACTGGGAAAACAGTATAAAAATGAACTCCACAGAGTGTGCATGATTTATACGGGTAAATGACTTCTGGCAAATTTGACCTTTGTGCAATGGAGTACAGAAGGCAGACCACATGGACATAGGCGCCGACTCCGTGGGTGCTTCTGGGCTGGAGCACCCACGGGGAAAAATTAGTGGGTGCACCCACTGGCAGCCAAGCTCCCCTCACCCCCTGCCCCACCTCCTCCTCCTCCTCCCCTGAGTGCGCGCGTCCCCACTCCTTCGCCTACCTCCCAGCGCTTCCTGCCCGGCCGTCACCAAACAGCTGTTTGGCAGTGTTAGCATGCTCCGGGAGGGAGGGGGAGGAGCGGGAACATGGCGCACTCAGGGGAGGAGGCGGGGAAGAGGAGGAGCCGGGTCAGGGATTTGGGGAAGGAGTTGGAATAGGGGCAGGGAGGAGGCGGAGACTTTGGGGAAGGGGTTGAATGGGGGTGGGGCAGGGGTCGGAAGGGGTGGAGCAGAGGCGGGGCCTCATGGAAGGGGTGGGGTAGGGGCTGGGCTGGGGGTAGAGGGGGGGCGGGGTCGAGCACCCACGGGAAAGTGGGGAAGTCGGCACCTATGCACACAGGTCACGTTAGCAGGGTCAGATAACACAGTGGTAAAAATCCTTGTGCTCCACAACAGCTTCCACCACTGGTAGTGTTGGTAGAGTTGCAAGTGTCAGGTTACCTATACAAATAATATAACACCCCACCCTGGAGTTTATGTGTGAGCTATTGTTTAGGTGATTAACATCTTCAAAAGCAATTAGCAAGGTTAGATGACAACACAATTGTAAAAACACATGCACCCTGTTTGTTTACACTTTAGCTGCTACTGTTAGTAGCACTGGTGCAGAAAAATGCTTATAGGTTTTCCTAGTGGTCACAAAGATTTTAAAAGGAGCAATGCACATACAACATTGAAAATAAAAAGCTAAATATAGAAGAGACTGCAAAAGGAAAAGCTTAGTGATTTAAAAAATGATAAAAGGCATATCAATCTGGGTGAAATTTAATGGCCTGTGATGTAGAGGAGGTCAGACTAGATAATCTAATGGTTAAGGCTAAGATTTAGTCATGGGTATTTTTAGTAAAAGTCATGGACAGGTCACGGGCAATAAAAAAAAATTCACAGCTCATAACCTGTCCATGACTTTTACTATATAAATACCCCTGACTAAAACTTAGCAGCTCCTGGCAGTGGATGGCTAGCCCCTGCACTGGCCGCAGGACTACCCAGCCACCCTCTGCTCCAAAGCCCTGGGGACTGCTGCTCGAGCAGCGGCTGGTGCGGCTGGCCCTGGGGACTGCTCCAGCAGCGGGCTGTGCAGCTGGCTAGGGGGTGCCCCAGCAGCTGACCCTGGGGCCAGCTGCTTTGGCGGCCCTGGGATTAGCCTCACCAGCCACTGCAGCTGCCAAAGTCACAGAATCCATGACTTCCGTGACAGAATTGCAGCCTTACTAATGGTCCCTTCTAGCCTTCAATTCTGTATCTATGAAATTCTATCAAATGAGGTCTGGGGCCACATACCTGCTTATGTGGCCTGCTTCTAAATACTCTGCATCAATAGACTGGACTGAAAAACATATGAGCCATTTTCAATTGTCGCTGATACTCATGCAATCACACTGACATCCTTTCACAAATGTTGTTTGAGAGCAGCATTTGGTGCTGAGTCTTTAGGTCACAAAACTTAATAGTCAGGAGCAAGGTCACTCAAACTGTGCCTAGATGAGGTAGTTGGCAACTTCTCAGCAGCCCTGGGCCCCCATCTATCTGCAATATTTCTGTATTACAGTCCACGGACTGCAGAGGTGACATTCAACATTTTCATATGAGCTGTTGAGATCTAGATAGACCATGGTATGTTGGGTTCTGCAGTCTCCAGGGTCTTTGCACTTCTTTATTAAAGATAAGAGAGCCATAACTGTGTTCAATATATGACTACGAGTTATCCACAACACCCTTTCCATCTCCTGCCTCTTACAGTTTTATTGGGGGATTGTGGAGCACTTCTACATTATGATATGAATGCTAGTCTAAATGTGGACTATTTTTTGGTATAAGAACTTGAGGGACTGCCAGGGCTCTATTTTCCATTTCTTTAAGGGATGGAATTTTCTGCTGAACAAGTTAGAGGGACATGTGACCAGGGGTTGTTGCAGAAGTTTGGGGTCCTGGAAGTCCCCCCAAGTTTGTACAAGCTGGAGTATGGCAAATGTTTTGATAAAATGCTCCAGTTTAAAACTGGCCCCTGGTCTGAGAATGTAACATCGGCATGTCTGGCAAGAACATTCATGGACTATGAAACTCCATCCTATGGCACCTGGTACCAGTGTTGTATATCCCAGTGTATGCCATGGTGCCCGTGTTGTACAGACACTGGCATTGCCTTCACACATCATCACAATACGTTGTGATTTGCTGTGTTGCCAACTCATGATTTTTTCCTGAGTGACAGGATTTTAGCGGGGGCTGGAGCAAGTCTCGCAATGAGAAGCTCCAGTTCTCTAGCAACTTTGACCCTGAGTGCCTGCCCCACTTGCCTGCCTCCTGAGCTGAACAACTGCTGGCACAGCTCTCTCTCCCCCTCCATTCACCAATGCAAAGCTATTGGGGGGGGGGAAGGGGAGAGCTAAAGAGCCCAGGCAGTTCAGGGCCCCTACACCCTTCCAGTAAGCAACATGCACAGGATGGTACCTATGTGTCTTCCCC
>NW_020664393.1:24224714-24271695 GCF_002925995.2 Terrapene triunguis
TTGTGTGTTTTGCTGAAAGATGTGCTATAGTTCAAATAGCCTGTGTTATACAGGTGTTCAGACTAGATGATCACAATGGTTTGGCTGGGATGATTTAGTTGGGAATTGGTCCTGCTTTGAGCAGGGGGTTGGACTAGATGACCTCCTGAGGTCCCTTCCAACCCTGATATTCTATGATTCTATGATTCCTTCTGGGCTTGGAATCTATGAATATCCAATGCAGAACTGAATTTGTCTGCACCTCGGGTCTAGCACCGGGTCTGTTGGTAGAATGTCCAGATAGCGTGTCATATAGAACAAATGTAAATTGGATTGCTGCAATTTCTTTTGATTTATGAAATATTGCTGAATGTTACTGTTAAATAGAGCAGAGTGAATAATTCATAGTGAATAACTTACTAAAAATGTACTCTGTTCTTGAATTTTCCACAAGCAGTTTATTTTTCTTAAAATTACTTGCTATTAGAAATTATTTAGCAAATACACTCTGCACAGGTTTGGTCTGTAGATTAGTTTATTCCCAATAAATTTGTTGTATTTAATATTTGAGGGATTATTTAATTTTGGGCACATTTCACATGAGATCGTTTGGATTAATACTGTTTATTTAGAATCATGTTTCTGCTGCAAGTCACATTTGAGCTCAGAATTCATTTTTTTGCAAATGTTCTATAACAATTGCTTTCTGTGAGTATTTCTGCCAGTAAGGTGATGGAGAGGGATAAGGACAAGGATTAGGAATTGGGATATCTGTGTTCTGTTCCTGGTTCTTCCACAGTCTTCCTTTGTTGACGTTGGGCAAAAGTTTTAACCTGTTTTCCTGTCTGTAAAGTGGTGATATTACTTCCCTACCTCACAAAGTGATGGTCAGCTAAGTTCATTAATGTTCTGGGATATGCAGAGCTGTGATGAATGCTATAGCTCAGGGCTTCTCAAAGTTGGGCCGCCGCTTGTTCAGGGAAAGCCCCCGGCGGTCCAGGCCGGTTTGTTTACCTGCCGTGTCCGCAGGTTTGGCTGACCGTGGCTTCCGCTGGCCGCGGTTCGCCGCTCCAGGCCAATGGGGGCTGCGGAAAGCGGCGCAGGCCGAGGGATATGCTGGCTAAGAATGTGACGTTTGTGCTGGAGAAGGTTGATGTTTTAAAGTTTGTGTGTTGTGGGGTTATTTTGTTTAGCTTGAATAGGAGTTCAAATTCAGATTGAACAGCAGTTTTAATTTTCCTGAGTGGTGTATGTAGGTCACTGACTATTCTAATTGATTATGTACTTATCTGAATGTTTGGGATGGTTTTTTGGTTTTGAATGCTGGTTGTTTGTACTCATTTCAAAAACAAACAAAACACAATGCTATAGTGTCTGGCAGCCATGGATATTTCCCATAATTAAGAATCCTTCTTAGTCTCACTGGTCAGATGCTTGAAAATTAATCATTTGAATCTTGAAATTGAAATTTTTTCCTTACCCACATTTATTTTTTCCTCTGTGAGAATAATTTTTTGAGTCCTTTGCCAAAAAAAAACTAAACAGCAATCTTCCCCCCTTCCCCAAACACGTTTAAAGAATGACAAGTATTTTGTGTGTGGATGTAGATTATGGCCCAGTTTACCTTTAAAGTTTTGCTGTCCTTTTAATCCATAAATTATTTAAATCATTTGGATAATCAAGGGGGCTGTTGAGTGATTCCGCCAACTGGAGTAACTGTGGGGCATGATTGAGAAATTTCATATTTTTACAGGAATCAAGTTGGGCTTTTATGATATATGGAGACATCAATGCAATAGATAACAAAAATTGGGCCTACCAAAATTCAATGTTTCTCATATTTATTTAAAAAAAACAAAAAAAAAACCCCAAACCCACACCCACAAACAAGTACGGTCTTGGTATAAAAGTCTATTGAATGTTGCATAATCCTTGTCTCTTTCTTCTTTTATCCCTTTTCTTGCAGGTCTCCCTTGCAATTATGGAGATTTAGAAGAATTAGACAGTGTGGAGGGGGAGCCCTCCTCCCCACTCCTTTGATTCTTGGAATTTTCTATGGACAATAACAAGATTTTTGTTGTATAAAATGGAGAAATAAGACTTTAAAATATAAATTTATATTTATAAATATTTATATTTTTTGATTAAGTGCCAAGCATAACTGCATGAAGATTCTCATAGCTGCTGTATAAAACTGAATTTAAGTACTAGGAGTCATGAATTTCCTGCAGCACTGTATTGTGTCATAAAAAGGGAGTGCCTTAGCATTCATACTGGCTGCTCCTCTTAATGAGGGAGCAGTTTCAGAAAGGTGAGAATGAATTCTATCCTGCCTGACTGCACTCTGAAGTGTCATTCCCTGCAGCATGCTTTAGATATTATTTCTGTAGTTACCAGAGGAAGTGAAGGCCAGATCAAGGCCTTTCTCTCTTCTTACTGCTACAATTCAGCAACCCTAAAGGATACCTTTGGCAGGAATGTCCTCCATCTTGCTTCATCCTGTGGTAAGAAAGGTGTGCTAGATTGGCTGGCAGACACCAAAGGAGTGGATTTATTGGCAAAAGACAAGGAGTCTGGATGGACAGCTTTGCACAGAGGCATCTTTTATGGACACATCGACTGTGTTTGGTCATTGCTGAAGGTCAGTATCTGACTTTATGTATTGCACACTAATTTTTTTAATATGTTTGGGATGTGTGATGCATGAACTTGTATCAAAATGCCTTTTCCTGTTTCAAAATTTCACTGAAGGTGTGACTTTTAAACTGATTGAGCTAAACTAGTACAAAACTCTTTGTGGACACCGCTTAATTCAATTTAAACCTGACCTGCATTGATTTTAGTTTAACTTGATTCCTTATTTTTAATAACAATTAAGCCAATTTGAAGTTAAACCTGTGCAACTTGGAATATAGACGGGATCTCAAGTGTTGTTCTTGTAAGTGACTCCACAGGAGCTGACCCCTGAGCCTGTGAGGAATCCTGTTGAAGTCAATGGGCTGCATGTTTTTCCATTTACTTGGAAACTCTTGCAGGGTAGAGATCTTAACAAAACAGTCTGGGTTTAGATTTGGCACCAAATTTTGAATTTCTGTAAAAATAAGCGTTTACCAAATATCTAATGGAAATGTTTCCATGACACTCTAAAAGTAGTTAAATGGAAACAGTACTTACAAATTTTTGAGCTACAGATACCTGATTTGTTAATTTTTTATTAGTAGTACATGAAAGTGAAATTAATTAGAAGCTGATTGTAATGTTGGGCTTTAGCTCTGTCCCACTTATCTCTTTAGCTAATCACTGACCAGATAGACGTCAGGGATCTCTGCCCTTCTTACTTAAGGCATTACACTGGCTGATCGTTGCTAGTCTTATCTGTTCTCAACTGGCAGACTAACAAAAATGGTTGTGGCTCCAACATTTTTAATTTTAGAAGTTTTGGTGTTTTTAAAATGCTTGTTTCATGTGCCACTTTACTTTCATCTTGAGCATTCTTTCCTTGGAACATTTTCAAGTAGTATGTTTCTCAACACTTTCTAATGACCTCTCGTTAACTTTTTAGAGTGTCTGAGATTCATTACTGGAGAATTTTAAAACTTTTTCAGTATAGGTGGTGTCCCATCAAGCTGCTGTTTTTTGTTGTTTTTTTGTGTGTGTGGTGACTTGCTTCTCTTTGCCCCTAGAAACTGTATAGCAATAGCTGCACTAAAATATATATATATACTTCTTCCTTTGACATTTTCGGAACTGCTTCCAGGGCTAACATGAACTCTTTTGGGGGAGCTAATCATGTTAGATCAGTCCAGCAAATATTTGAATAATTCATCCAAAGATGAAATCTGTTAGTCTTCCAGTGTTAGAGACTGCAGCCTCTGCAGGAATGAACAAAAGACCCCAAAAGACAGTTTGAAGTGCAGACTGACCTCTGAAGAATTCTTTTAGTTCAGAGTCCAGATTGCTATGTGTTTGAATATGCACAGCAATCAGACCCCCAGCCCCCATCTTATTAGTGAAAATGACTTGATCAGCTATCCTTTAAATAAAAAATAATAACCAACAGTGTGTGTGTTAGCTTCTGTGTTAGTGGGGTGGTGTATCTTCAGCCATTGTTTTCTTTCCTGTTTGTTTTTTTCCTCACACACCTTCCTATTAGTAAACCAACGTTCATAGAGAAAATATTCCAATTAACAAGTAAACATAGAGTATTTGTAAATTATTAAAGAGCAGCTCCACTTCCATCACAAACACTTGCTACCATTGGTGAAGGTGCCCAACAGTAATAATAATGCCTAGCTCTTGCATAGTGCTTTTTCATCAGTAGATCTAAAAGCACAATAGGGAGACCTGTTTGCCTATTTTCAACTGTGGGAGTCAGTGCCAGTTCCGTGTTTTTCACTGTGTGCAGAACAGTAGTTATTGTTGAAGCTTGTCCAGTTGAGCCTTTTTGTAGACTTATTTTGGTATCATAAGTCCATTTCACTTGTCCCTGATTATTATTTATTGAGATTAAATCCATCTTTAGACTGTCCTGGAATGTAAAGGATTTATTAGCTTCTCAAATGTAAAATTACACTGAGGTCACCTAAGAATATTTATCATATTCATTTCTTTACTAGCTGTGAAATGAGGAGTGATAGTAATATTCATACCAGGTGTTTTTTCCTCTTTCAGCGTGGGGTTAGTTTATACATACAAGATAAAGAAGGCTTATCTGCCTTGGACCTTGTGATGAAGGACAGACCAGCCTATGTAGTATTCAAGAAAACGGGTAGGGCATCAAATGAATACAGATATTCCTATAGGATGTGTACTGCTATCAACATATAAATGTGTGTGCATGTGTAGACAGTACTATCTGTTTCTAATTATGACTGAATTACATCCCTCATGGTTTTCACCAGGGTTAATAGATTAAATGAATTCCCTGTATCTCCTAGCAGCCAGTTTTATAATTTTGTATCTGGTTTTTTTTATCTTCAAAACACTTTAGTGCAACTTTTATATAATTTTAAAAAAGTAAACTAATTCTAGTCACTGGCAAGTTATTGTTATAGCTAAGTAATGTGATCTGCTAGTGTGAGTATACCAGGACTTTCTTAAGACACTGTTAAGTTTAAAATCTTCTTTGAATATACTTCCCCATCTATGTTACTAATATCCCTTTGAATTAATCTAATTGAATTTTAAAAATCTAACCTGCTTTTTCCTATTGATGCTCCACTTGTGCTTTTTTCCCCATTTCAGTCAGCTTTTGGGCAATGAAAATAGTTTTGTCAGTTTCCTTTGCTAGTCAATGAAATTTTTGATTGCTGTAATATTTCATTGCACAAATATAACTTACTTTTTTTGGTAGAAGAAATGTATGCAACCTAAATTCTGGGCTGACATTACCTTATGTTCTATTTATTAAACACTATTTCATCATTATGTTTTCATATTTAGTTGATTTTAAAATATTAGTGATTACTTTTACAATCGTGCTTTGTATCTTTAGATAAAATATAAACTTAGTGTTGGATCAGAACTGATTTGACTTTCTTATCTGTTTGTCAGAGGGAAATAAGTTAAAGTTCACATGCTAGTATCATGGTAATTACAGCTGAGAGGGTACTCTATTTCCACAGCTCTAAACTATATAAATTTAGAAAAAAAAAAGTGTCTTTTGAGTTGAAAGTTCTTGTTGTTGGTCTAGAATATAAATTAACTGGGAAGATTTGAAGAAAATCTATTTAGCAGTTAGAGTTCAAGCATCATTTTTTTTATATATGTGGAAGACAAAACTTGCATACCAATTAAGGTAGTTTGTGCAGTTTTCTATTGCAGACTTGACATGTAAATAGTTCTTACTGATGCATGTGTGCTCTGTGAAGTTGGACAAATATTGTGAGAAATATATGAACAAGAGACATAATGTACAGGACATGCAATATGATAAAATATTTAATGGTTAATCATTCTAAAGTCTCAAAATAATCTTTTTTTAAAATATACCTTTAAAATAGAATTTACCTAGTTTCTTCAAATTTTATTTTTAAGTGGAGTAACATGTATACTGTTCTAATTCACATTTATATCGGAGGTGGAGTTAAATTAATGCAACTCACACACAGATGTAGTAGATATTGCAGATGGAATTTGTCCTTTGAATTTTAGATCCCACAGATGTCTACACTTGGGGAAACAACATAAATTTTACCTTGGGTCATGGTGGTCAACAGAGCAAACATCATCCTGAATTGGTGGATCTGTTTCCTAGAAATGGAGTCTATATTAAACAGGTATTCTGAAAAAAACAGATTAACCCATATACCATCATGAGTAAGATTCTTTTTCCACAGAGAAATAATCTAAATATTGGAGCTGATCTTGCCGCCCTTTCTCATATAACAGTACTATTTTAGTCATTGAAACTGCTCCTGGATTATTTTCTCTTCAGTACACAGATCAATGGCTCCCAACTCTTTTTGGATGTATAGATACCATGGCGATGATGTAAAATGTTGGATTGACTTCTGATTTGAAAGCCATAATAAATTCCTAGCTTTGTAAATGGAAACTGTTTTCAACAACAGATTATAATATTAAATAATTCCATGCAGGAGCATGGTGCTTTTGTAGTTTCCAGTGCCATATAGACAATGAACTGAAGATGGACAGTGTACTAGTTTGATATACATTTGTTGTGTCTTGTGTGGATAGACTGTATTTCCTCAGTGAAGGCAGCATATTTGCCAAGTAATTTACAAAAAGAATGCTAAAATGCTACCCCTCAAACTGTAACTGTATATATTTTTTTCAGGTGGTGCTTTGTAAATTTCATTCGGTGTTCCTTTCCCAGAAAGGACAGATTTACACTTGTGGACATGGTCAAGGAGGACGCTTGGGTCATGGTGATGAACAAACATACCTGGTATCTTTTAAATATAGTCTAGCACAAAAAAATCTTGTTTCAGCTATGCAGTCTCAGACTTCATTAAACATCTTCCCAAGTGCACCATCAAAGTTCTAATATTTTGTTCAGTTGTAGGTTATTTTTAACAATGACAGTCTTTGTTCAGAAATTATTTACAGAGGAATAATTTATATTTAAAATGGATTTTTATTGAAACTGATCAGTACATATTTTTTCATTTGAGTAGTACGTAGTTGCATTATGCAAATCAATGAATAAAAACTTTAGAATTCAGTTTGGTGCTGTGTGTGTCAGTCTTCATGAAAACTTCAGGGCTATGTACTGACTACCAGCAGTATGTACTTATTTTACATGAAATGACATCATTTTAAAATTTTCTGAGAAACCTGAGAGTGGAACAATTTATGAGAGAAATTGCAAGTGTATGTATATGTGTGTACATATGTATATATTATAAAGTTGTGTGTTGTAAAGACATTATTGGATAGAATTTGGAATAACCACATGAATTATGAATGGCAAAGCCATAAATCACTGATTTAGGTCTCAAACAAGTACCAATGCCATCATTTGACCACTTCACCTATATTCTGTAAATGTCACACATTTAAAAAAGAAATAGTTGAGTTTTTTTAATCTCTCCATTTACAACGCCAAGCTTCTTTAGTATCATAGAATATCAGGGTTGGAAGGGACCTCAGGAGGTCCTCTAGTCCAACCCCCTGCTCAAAGCAGGACCAATTCCCAACTAAATCATCCCAGCCAGGGCTTTGTCAAGCCTGACCTTAAAAACCTCTAAGGAAGGAGATTCCACCACCTCCCTAGGTAACCCCTTCCAGTGCTTCACCACCCTCCTAGTGAAAAAGTTTTTCCTAATATCCAACCTAAACCTCCCCCACTGCAACTTGAGACCATTACTCCTTGTTCTGTTAGTACTATGAATCCAATTTACAGACGTCTGATGGAAAGCCCTGAAGGCTTTGATATTTTGGAGATTGATACTACTATCGAGAAACCTTATATATGTAATTGATCTTAAACAAAAAACCGTTAGTGTGTGTGTGTGTGTGTTTTCCGCCCCCACCCCCCATTTGAACATTGGCCGAAACAGCATTTCTAATCAGGGCTAGAAGCAAGTGGCTTTTGGAAAGCTGTGATTCTCCTCTTTTCTGTGGGATTGAGAGATATTGGACCTCAAACTCTTATGGCACCACTGTAATTTTGGAGGAAAAATACATATTTAGGAGAAAGAAGGAAGCCTTTTTCTATCAGGGTAACTTCAAAAAAGAAACACACACGCGCCACTAATTGTGACTATTGAAAACTGCTCAGATGTTTTGAAGCTTTAGGTTTAATTCCTGAGTAGATTGCAGGTGATCTGTTCTAAAGGTACATGCTAAAAGTATTTTGTCATATTAATCTTCTTTCCATGTGATATGCAATGTGTAATATATCAAACAATAATTACACAATTCTATACCTTTTTAAATGAGTTTTCTTTTGCATTTCTATTTTTGGTGTGGGTTTTTTGGTGTGATTTGGTGATGGGGTGTGTGCATGGTTTTTTAAAAAATTATCTCTCGGTACAGAAATGAGTGTTTTAATGTCTTCAACACTTGGTCAATCTGTACTAGGTTCCAAGACTTGTAGAAGGTCTAATTGGCCATCAGTGTTCCCAGGTAGCAGCAGCCAAGGATCATACTGTTGTTTTAACAGAAGATGGATATGTTTACACCTTTGGCCTAAATACTTACCATCAACTGGGTATTCTTCCTCCTCCTCCTCACTGCAGTGTTCCCAGACAGGTAATAATAACTGCTTAGCTAGTACTTGGACCTTTTCCTCACTGAGAGTGAAATGTTAAGATCATATTGATGTCTATATGTAAACTTTGTAGGGATAATTCAGTGGAACATGGGGTCAAATAAAACCATCTTCTCCAATTCATTAGCACATAATCTCAATGTTAAATAATTGTGTTATGTAATCAGATGGTTTGCCTGTCTGTGCTCTGCTTGGATTCTAAGCTTATAGAACAGGGTCGGCAACCTTCAGCACGCGGCCCATCAGGGCAATCCGCTGGCGGGCCGCAGACATTTTGTTTACGTTGACCGTCTGGAGGCACGACCCCCGTAGATCCCAGTGGCCGTGGTTCACCGTTCCCAGCCAATGGGAGCTGCGGGAAGTGGCACGGGCCACAGGGATGTGCTGGCAGCCGATTCCCGCAGCTCCTATTGGCTGGGAACAGTGGCCACTGGGAGCTGTGGGAGGCTGTGCTTCCGGATGGTCAATGTAAACAAAATGTCTCGCGGCCCACCAGCGGATTACCCTGATGGGCCGCGTGCCGAAGGTTGCTGACCCCTGTTATAGAAGTACTAAATCCTGTACTTGATGACTGGGCACATTTAGTACTTTTCTTGCAAAGTATATTACTCTAAAGTTCTCTAAAGTACTTATTTTAGTTAAATGTTTCTATTTTAAATGGAATGAAAATAAAAATACATATTTACTAAGTGGTATCCTTTTTCATGGATTGTTTTAGGCCACTGGACTGTGTCTTTGTAAGGTTAGGCATGCCCATTGGGTCATTGGCTTCCCCTCACTCCTCAGTGCACCCATTCCCTTTTAATGTCAGAGGTTGATAGTGCTTTGGGAAAAATAGTAATAGGGATAGTAGAGTGGGAAGAGAAAAAGAAAATTTTCTGCAATGACAGTTCCTGATAGTTGTAGACAAGAAGCACAGGTTTCAAGGAGGAGAACTTGCCCAAGGTGATACCTCAGAATAAGTTATTTACTATCTGAAAGCAACTATGCATGCAAGAATTGCTTTACCTGTTACTGAAAGGAAGTGTCATCTGGAGTGAAATACAACTAGCAGCGTTCAGCAGCACAGCATTACACAGCAGCTAGCGAGAGGAAGTGAAGAGTAACAGGTCTAATTGAACTGGTTGAAGAATGTTGGGAGGCAGTCAAAGTTTCTCCAGGGAATGGGATTACATCTTCAATGACAACAAGTGGTCATTATCTTAATTTCACTTTCCATCTGATGGATGAAATCTAGCATCAAAATGCTCTCTTACAGCATGCTAGGACACTGGTACATAAACAGAGTGAAGCATTCCAATAGCCACTTTTTTACAGAACTTGTATTTTTCTTTGGCTGTCTTACCTAAGTACTGAATTTAACCCTGCTTATTTCTGAAATCTGTTGATAGCCCAAGGTGGCATGGCTCTAGGTCTAGCAAAGTGGTGGTGGGCCTGGGGGAGAAATAGGCTAACCCTTACTGGGTTTTTCTTGTTCCTCTTTGTCATTGGTGGAACAGTGTCTCAGTTAACTAACTTTTGAAATGAACCCTGCTTTTTTTAATACCAAATCTTCACTGAAACTGATACAATCATTAAGAGTTTAATTAGTATGGACTTCAGTTGATACGAAGTTGATTTATGCACATCAAATTTATTTGCTTGGGATTTGACACTTATATGAAAATCTTTGTTTTTATATGTAGGTTCAGGCAAAAAATCTGAAAGGTAGAATGGTTATTGGAGTGGCTGCAGGCAGATTCCATACAGTGCTATGGACTAGAGAAGCTGTATATACCATGGGACTGAATGGTGGCCAGCTAGGTAAGAATCAAATAAAAATTGTCCTTTTAAAAATGTTACTCAAAGTAAAAGCTGTCATCTGTATGAGAAAAGAAGCTTAATTAATGTTGGGTTATACTTCTCATCCCCTTGCTCCAGAACACACACTTTTTACTTCTGTCAATGATTATTTTTATGCTTGAGGATAAGCGTGGGGCCAGTCAAATGTAGCTTTACTGTTCAAATTTATTTGGCCAACTTTCTCTTCTGTGAATCTCGTGTGGCCTATCACTGACGACTTTCAGGATACAGAATGTCATTGTGTAAATTTAGAGAGACAAGGTGGGTGAGGTAATATCTTTTATTGGACCAACTTCTGTTGGTGAAAGACACAAGCTGCTGAGCTACAAAGAGCTGCTCTTGCTTCTTTCAGCAACAGAAGTTGGTCTAATAAAAGATTTTACTTCATTTACCTGGTTTCTCTAATATCCTGAGACCAGCACAGCTATAACAACACTGCAAACTACATTGTTTAAATTTGTAATTTCCCAAGACGAGTGATTGTGTTGTGCACAGCACTGGGCACACTGTGGGCACTTTTTTATGTTCTATATCCAGCTTTCCCCGATCTGTAAATATACTATTGGGAATTACCTGAATTTTTCATCCTTACTAACTTTTTAAAAGCAAGATACATATCTGAATATGCATTGTGGCGTTTTTTGTTTGCTGTTTTTGCTAAGCCATTACTAGAATTGTCTTTTATTCTTGCTTCCAGAATAAATCTTGATTTGATGAGTTAAGACGATAGCTTATTAAACATACCATATAGCAGTGAACTTCATTTATAGTTAGGGTCTGTGTGAAATGAAATATTTTTGACATTTTAACACTTTAGAACCTCAGACAGATATTGGTGTTTAGACTGAGTTTCTCTTTCTCCAGGTTTACATCTGTGCAGATTGATAAGTTTTGTTAGCTAAACCGGGTGCTTTGTGTTTACATGCAGTAGTATGCTGACACCATGAAGCTTAGGCACTTCTCTGGAAACTGCTTTTATTCTCTCTTATGTAGGAGCAAGGCAACAGTGGTTAAAATTTGTATATTACTGTTGGGGAATAAAAAAAAACCTTTATTGATAAGTAAATTGTCATTAATAGGAAATATTTTGGAAATATCTCATGTTCTGATCTTAAATTTAAGTTCATAGTGTTTCCCTGCTATTTCATGGCCCTCTTATTATACCCTAATACAATTTCTGCTGCTCCAATAAGTGGGATATGCAGTAGGATTCTTGCTTTTGCTAGACCAGGAATTCTCAAACAGGGGGTTGGGAGGTTATTACATGGGGGATCGCGAGCTGTCAACCTCCACTCCAAACGCCACTTTGCCTCCAGCATTTATAATGGCGTTAAATATATTAAAAAGTGTTTTTAATTTATAAGGGGGAGTCGCACTCAGAGGCTTCTATCTGAAAGAGGTCACCAGTAAAAAAGTTTGAGAGCCACTGTGCTAGACCAATGTGGCTCAATCCTTTCTGTCACTCCTCCTGCTACAGCAGAGCCTGATGTCATAAGCCACATTGTCAGTACAGGGAAGGGGGAGAAGGTATGGTGGTTAAATTACAACAGTGATGTTGAAGTGAAGCTTTGTGTAAATTCTCACTCTTTCAATAACTCTGTCTTCTAACCCCCGCCAATACTGTAAAAACAATAAGACCGAAACAGTTATTTATTTTGGGGGTATATTTAACTTTGCCAGTATTTATATTAATGTCTGACTTGCACAGGTTTTTATCATTTAGACAATTTTTAGCATTTTAAATAAATGTAAATCTATTTTAATAGTTATTATCAATGTTTACTTAAGGGACTGTATCTGTGTCTCTCTATATACAATACTACCAAAGTCTTGATCAATTGAATTTGGAGCCTCTTAAGGGTTCTCCAGAAGGGGCTTTGTGGCTCTGAAATTTTCTCCACACAGTATGGTTGCCAAAGCCTGGATTTGTCTACCTGCTGGACTTGCTCACAAAATCCATTTCTTTTCTTGAGTATTTGGGGAAGAGGTGGGATGAAGGATTAGTGAATATGGTAGCACAAGGAATATTTTGATGGCTATTACTAATATAAGGACAGTCAAATTAGCAATAATGTGGAAGACCTTTTTTTTTGCTTGCTATAAAATATTGTTTGAAAATAAGCACGTAGAGTGCTGGATATATTCTGGAAAAAGGCAAACAAAATAAAATAAATTTATTTATAATCTCTGAGTGTCTTCATCAAGGTGACTGGCATCAATAATAAGCTTAGAGATATCGTGTGTAATTAATAGCTGACTTTTAGTAACGTCTAAAAATAGTTTTCTTCTTAAAAAGTAGGAAACAGGAGTGGGATTGAGTGTCTGAATCCTTCCCTTTCACTCCCACCCCCCATTTAGGAAAAACAAACAAACAAACAAACCCACCTTGCAACTAGGTACAAGAGCCTTTACAGAGAGGCTTGTTCAATTTCTGAACAGAGTCAGTTCATGCAGCAGGAGCTGGTTTGGCACTGCCAGTAACTAGTTATGGATACATGGAGGTTGTGTTGATGTGCTGTGTCAACTAATAGCACGGTCTTGCCATAATCAAATAAAATTGAGTTTATACAGTATAATCTGTCCTGCTAATGAACTTTCAGTTTAGTGTGGTAAGCAAGATAAATGCAGCTGTTGTTGTTGTGTGATTGTAATGGCTAAACATACTTAATTATCTTTCTATGGTCTGTGACTGTGTAGACCAGAAATCCATTATCTTTTTTTCAAAACTTCATTTTTGTGATACTGTGACTATAAATGACAAGTACCTTTTTGATTAGTTTCTGCCTAATAATAGTGAAGATGAGTTGGTAACGTAGAAAAATTAAATTTTAATTGGCTTTTCAGGAATATTTATAGGAGAGAATGGGGAAGTGTTCTCAAAATCAAATGACAAATAATTGTGAATCTCAAATAACATATATAGGGGGTTTGTATTTTGTTGTAGGATATTTGCTGGATCCTAATGGAGAGAAGTGTGTAACTGCTCCTCGCCAAGTCTCTGCTTTGCATCATAAGGACATCACCGTGTCCTTAGTCGCTGCAAGTGATGGTGCTACAGTATGTGTTACTGAAAGAGGGGATATTTACTTGCTCACAGACTATCAGTGCAAGAAGATGGCTTCCAAGTATGTATTTTTTCCTTTAAGGGGAAGTACAATACTAAGTTAGTTTCACTGTGTTTTTTCTTTTTTCAAACTATTTCGGAAGAGATTTGGAGGAGGGATGTTCGTGTTCAAGAAGTGATATATACCTGGTCACCTTTAAAGTTTCTTCCTTGACTTCTTGAGCTTGGCTTGATATAATTGTTTGTTTAGTGGAGGCATTGAAGGTTGGCCTTGTTTCTTTAATAAATAGATTTATTTTGTATTTGGAGGTGTGTAAAATAGCCATATGCTAATAGCTGAGTTAAAATACAACTGTTAAAAAGGCTTCAAGAAATTACAGAGTATGTATAATTGGATACTTTCAATTACTGAATATTTAAACGAAACAAATCTGTGAAGGTTGCAGATGCAGGAAAATCAGATGAGGGGGGAAACATTAAGAGAAGCTTCCTTTTGTTCTAGCCAAAAGGTTTACTCTTATTTTTTTTCTTCCAGCAGCCGTTATTCTGAATCCTCAGTCTTATTTCTCAATTTGATGATGGTGGAGAAACTTCCATACTTATATGTAAACCCTTTTAAAATCCCTTCTAGTTTAGGACAGGGAGAAGAAATTAATCTCAAAATTTGTCAGGGTTTATTTACTTTAAATCAACGTGACTTAAATCACTGATTTTTAGTTATTTTCCTAAAGAGAGGTTAATTCTCATTGGTTGGTATAACCATTAAAAATGTAGATTTGCAACCAAATGTAGCCTTTAAATTATAGATTGGGTATCTGTGCTAACCAGGAGGTTTTCACTATATCTATACGTATTTATTTAAGCAATTATATAGCTTAACGTATGTTTATTCAGATTGTTAATTTTACACTTTTTTATGTTAGACACATTTCTTTACTAGATCTTTTTTAACTTGGATTTGTGCCAATCTAAATGTAGATGGACATTGGAATTCAAATAATATGCACAAAAACAATATTTTAAGAGTTTTATTTGACCTTTAATGTGCCAGGTAGATAGGAAAGTAAGTTTATAAAAATCTGTTGCATTTAAAACTGATTTAATAAACAAAGGGGATATTAACTGTAGTTACTGAATTGATAGATTTTTTTTTTTCCTGGTCACCATGGACCAGATTTGTGAAGGTTCTTTGGTGTCTTAAAATGCACCTAAATCAATGGGAGTTAGGTGCTGCTGAAAATCCCAGTGGTCTCTAAGCAGGTTAGGCACCTCCGAACCTTCAAAACCTGACCCATGGTGACCAGAAATAAAGAGTTAGGAGCCTAACTGGTGTAGGTGTATTTGAAAATCCTGTATCTTAAGGTGCCTCAAAACCTTTGAAAATCTGGATGGTATTGTTCAAGTTCTTAGAATTAGTGAATCTGATCCTCCACCACATGGCTTTTATTAATAGAATGGAAGAACAAAACAAGCTTTCCTGCTTTTTAAACTCTCAATTGGTTTCTCAACTTTAACTATATTCAAAATGAAGAAAATAGGATCTCTGCACCTGCTAGCTGAACTGAAACCAAAAGTAATTAAGGAAAAAGCTTTTCTACCCAACAAAATGAAAGACATTTGAAGAAATACATACTAGCATTCATTATGTGGGAAAAACTGAAAATAATATAGATACATAATGCAGCACATGATATAAAGTTAAGCTCAAAAGTTAAAGATGTTTTCCCCTGATTTTTGTATATAAGTAAAGCAACACCCTTTGACTCGTTTAAAACTTGAAGAGGGCTTATTAATGCATATTTTTATTTACTTAAATGATTTTAATAATTGTCATAATTTTAAAATTTTATTTTAAAACAGGTTTATTTTTTTAAAAGAAAAGTATTTAAATTTAAAAGAATCTGATTTTTGTTTTTTTAAATCAATTTTATCCACCCAGAAACTTGATGAATTCTGTAAGGATGAAGTATAGATTTTTAAATAATTAAGTTTTAATTAATGGGTGATGGGTATAAACTATTGAAGCTAGAGGAAGATGGATTGTTCAGTGTATAAAGTTCAGTATGTTGCATTCTAATGTTTTCAGGAGTCTGTGTCAAAACTATAAGTAAGGCTACCTTTTAGTCACAGGTATTTTTAGTAAAAGCCATGGACAGGTCACAGGTAGTAAATAAAAATTCACGGCCCGTGACCTGTCCAGGACTTTTACTATATACCCCTAACTAAAACTTGGGCCGGGGTGCTCTGGTGCACGGCCCAGGACTCCCGCTGGTGCTGGGGGGGGCGGAGAAGGAGCAGTGGCACGTGACCCGGGACCTCCGCTGATGGGGGGCAGGTGGGCGGCAGTGTGTGGGCTGGGACCCCCGCTGGTGCTGGGGAAGGGGGGGGGGGGGGGTTGGCGGGGCTGGCAGGCTCCCAACCCAGCTCCAAATGGCATGTCCCTGCATCTCCTAGGGGAAGTGGCGGCCAGGGGGGCTCCACGTGGTACTCCAGCCACATGCGCCAGCTCCCACTGGCCAGGAACCGCAGCCAATGGGAGCTGCGGGGGCAGTGTGTGTGGGTGCGGGCAGGAGCCCCCGGCCCCTCCACCTAGGAGCTGCAGGGACATGCCAGTTGGAGCTGGGGAGACCTCCCCTCCCTCTGAGACAAGCGCCGTGCCCCCCCACCCCCTTCTCACCTCCCCACTGCAACCCCTGCCCTAGCCCTGAGCCTCCTCACACACATCCAAACTGCTGCTGCTGGCCCAGTTTAGTCATCATGTAGAATCTTTGGGTGCCAGTCTGCCTACTGGGAAAGGCGAAGGGGAGTCTTTTTTACTTTTTTCTATCTGGGTGAGGTTGGTCATATGGATCAGAACAAAAAGGAAAGATGAATTGGTAACTAATTTTGTTGTTCTCATACTGTGCTGTGTGATGATTTTTTTTTTTTTTTTTCTCAACAGAAGAAACTTAAAAAAAGTCTAATGTGCCTAGCTGTACAAGACAGTGTAATTCTATCCTGGGGTCTTGAACTTGAGGTTTATTTTCATATTTTGTGACTTGTCCATCCGTTCTTTACAATAGGGAGGGTATTCTCCCTGTGGAGATGAAGTTAACCTATTTTGAAGAATGGATGGACATGAGACAACTACTGTCTGTCTCAAGCCACGAGAATATTCTGTTTTTGAGGACTGGTAAATGTACCACAAGGGAAAATTAATCACAATAACAATAAACTATGTATGTTACCTTAGCTGCTTTTTAAAGTGATTCTCTAAATGTAAAATCTCAATTTTTGTGACACTTATATATACATGTTAATGGATTTGTAGGAGAAATATTAATGTTATCGTTCCTTTTTGTGTTCATTCAGACAGCTGAACCTAAAAAAGGTTCTTGTTAATGGGGGATATTTGGAATACAAGATGGATCCTCAGCATCTCAAAGAAAATGGGGGTCAAAAGACTTGCATTCTTGCCCTGGATGAAGCTGGACGAGTAAGTTGTCTGCCTAATGTATTAATTCTTTTGAAACAAGAGGTATATTGAAGGGCTAGGTAAATTGAGAACAGAACTACTGGGGCTCCCCAGTGTATTTTAACTTTTCTGCGTAGAATTCTCTTTTTGGTATGGGAGAAGGATGAATTCTGAGTGGATGTCATCTTCTGAAAAATTCATCAAAGATAATCCAAAGAACAGTTATCTAAGAACTCCTCTGCCCTAGCTTGTACTTTCTTTGCAATCTGTCTTCTCCACTCCTGCCATTCCTTCTATTTCATCACAGAACTGGCTGCTTGTTCCACATCACTTTCAGTCTGTTGACAGCAATGTGAGCAAGTCACTGGAAAAAGAACCTGATGGCCTGGGTATGATATTGAGGGAATTAATAGTTACTTAACTGTGGGCCACTGGTTTTTAGGTCCTTATTTTTTTTGTTCTGTATTCATTGTTTGCCTCAAGTGCGTGATGTTACGCTTAATATTTGTCAAATGTTGGTCTAAATTGCCATGTTAAGAGAGGCCAATATCATTATCTGAAAATGTCCATCCCTCTTATACGCAGCTGCCAGTGTTCCTCTAAGATGCGGTCGATACTCTCGCACAAACCAGTACAACAGTGTACAACAGGCTAGAATCTCTGTTTGTGTCTCTTCTGTTTCCGAGTGTGACTACAGCCCACCTTAAAACCATTACCTTAGATACAATGTAAAGTATGTCTGACCACACTTAAAAATTTACATGCCATACCCAATGAATGGCTTAGTATATATGTTTAATTGCGGACAATTGTATGTTCTCGTTAGTGTGAAAATGCAGAAGAATTTACTAAAGCTTTCCATATTATAGCAACTCTTCCTAGAAACCCTCAAAACTCAAAGCATCCTGGAATTAGTTCATTGCAAGTTCTAAACTTGTGGCACCATCTAGTGGTGCCAGTAAAGTTTTTGTTTAATGAAAATGCTGCATGGAAGAGAAATCTAAAATTGTGTTAGCACATGAAAATAAAGAGGACAGAACTGAACTGGTGTTCCTCTCTGCATTTTTCGGTCTTCATTTTTGCAACATGACTGAGCTCTTTTTACAGGGTAAAGCAGATTTTTGATAGGTGCATCTAGTCTTTCAAATTAGATGGTAATATTTTGTCAAATGGAGTTTATTTTGTCAAGACGTTCATGTGTGTGCACATGCATGCTGCAAGCCATGTGACTCGTAAAGTTACTCGGCCTGTGGGATCACCTGTGTGGCTGCAATATTTTCTAATTCCTAGAGACGCTGGGCCAATACGAACCAGCATAGCTCTGTTTACTTCAGTGGTGTTATGCCAGTTTACGCCAGATAGTGTGCAAGTAAAATGGAAACTGGTAGTTTTGTGAGTATCAAGGTTGTCTTAGGCACAAACATTGCAAATGACTGCTTGGAAGGGAGGGGGACCCTCTCATGCTTTTCAGCACTGAATCGATAGTTGGTCGTCTGGCCTTATCTCCCCTCTCCTCATGCAGTATTTAAGGAAAAGAAAACTTGCTGCACAGCTTCTTCCCATAGAATCATAGAATATCAGGGTTGGAAAGGACCTCATGAGGTCATCTAGTCCAACCCCCTGCTCAAAGCAGGACCAATCCCCAGACAGATTTTTGCCCCAGATCCCTAAGTGGCCCCCTCAAGGATTGAACTCACAACCCTGGGTTTAGCAGGACGATGCTCAAACCACTGAGCTCTCCCCCCCTCGGTGTCATTACCCGGGGTACAATCTGGACTGATGAACAGCTGTATCCCCTCAGTTCTCCAAGGCTTGGGTGCATTTTACACTGCTTTGCTGTGAGAGCTACCACTTCTGTCTGGTTGCACACAGTCTCCAGCATGTAATTTACTCCCAGTTAACTTGGTCTATCCAAGGCTGTGATCAAGTGTCTTGATGTTTTTGGTCTTTTGGCCTCGAGATGAAAACCTTGTCTTTGTTTCTGGGACCTTGAAGTGAAAAAATTCTCTGTTCTTATCAGTTTAATATCAGTGCTATTACCAGTCACTTTTGAATTACACTGTAGAGGAACACCAGCAAATTCCCAGTCCCAGACTTTCCCCAGAAATGTACGTCTTGTACTGCCCAGCTCTGCTGGACAATACAAGCTCATATAAAGTCTGTCATTTTATTAACAGAAAATGATATGCACAAATCCTGTTATCTCAAATGGAGTTTCCCAAACACTTCAATCCAATCATACTGCTTCAGATAAAACAATAAAACAAATTTATTAACTATAGAAAGATAGATTTTAAGTAATTACTAGTAATGAGGCATAAAAGTCATTATTGGTTACAAGAAAATAAGTTAGGCATTAGTTGCATATTACTTTTAACAAGCTAAGTGAATTCAAAGCATAGGTTTCTTTCAACACATGTTTCAGCAAGTTTACTGATTGAATTTCTTGCAGTCAGGATCCCTCCCCCAATCTAATGTCACTTCATTTTTCTTCAGGTGTTATCGATGCCATAGCTAGCGAGAAAAGGAGAGGATTTAGGGCATCTAATCTCCCTTCTCATAGTTCTTTGTCTTCTTTGAGAAACATTTCCATCTGAGATTCAGGTGGCAAAAAGTCTGTGTAGACGGGAAACCCAAGCAGCCTTTTTGTCAAGATGTAGATTTTTTTTTTTTTTTTTTCACCCACACACCATCTTTCCTGCTAAAGAATGGCCACTTAACCATGAGATGGTTCATTTGATTTTTTTGACACCTGGCTGAGGTTTTGGTGAGTCTTTTGTCTCTGGGATTTGTGACTGCTCCCCAGACTTGTAACATGTCTTAGTAATGCCGTACAGAGGACTCTTATAATTTTACATACGATGGTGCCACACATATTTTACCAGGACAATAATGATCAGCAAATTGAGTTTTTGAATGATACCTCACAAGCCATACTTTGTACAGAATTTATCATAGTCCTGTAAAAGAGGTGAACCATAGGGGTACAGAGTGTCACACCCGCCCCTTTCCCCCACCTGCAGTTCTGTAAATCTGTCCTACCTTAAATATGTTTCGGGGTAATCTTTGATCATAACCAAATCTCTGATTCTGCTTTGTAATCTTGGCCTGTATAAAACAAAGCGTTTGTGGGGCCACTGAACGATCAAAGTGCTGAAGGAGCACTCAAGGAAGAGAAGGTTGTGGAGAAGTGAAACGAATTCTTTGCATTGATCTTCACTGCACTGAATGTGAGGGAGATTCCTACAGCTGAGCCATTTTTTTGAGTTGACAGATCTGAGGAACTGTCTCAGATTGAGGCGTCAACAGAGGAGGTTTGGGAACAAATTGATAAATGTAACAGTAATAAGGACCAGATGGTATTCACCCAAGAGTTCTGAAGTAACTCAAATATGAAATTGCAAAACTATTAACTGCAGTATGAAACCTGTCACTTAAATCAGCGTCTGTACCAGTGACTGGATGTGAATGCTGACTTTTTTATAAAAGGTTCCAGAGGCAATTCTGGCAATTACAGGTCAATACCCTAACTTCAGTACCAGGCACATTGGTTTCAACTGTAGTAAAGAACAGAATTATCAGACACATAGATGAACACAATATGATCAGGAAGAGTCAACATGGCTTTTGTAAACGGAAATCATGCCTCACCAGTCTATTAGAATTCTTTGAGGCAGTCTACAAGCATATGGACAAGAATGATCCAGTTGATATAGTGTACTTGGACTTTCAAAAAGCTTTTGACAAGGTCACATGCCAAAGGCTCTTAAGCAAAGTAAGCAGTCATAGAATAAGAGGGAAGGTCCTCTCATAGATCAGTAACTGGTTAAAAGGGTCATTTTTTCACAAAGGGGAGAGAGAAATAGTGGGGTTCCCCCAAGGTTCTGTACTGATACCTGTGCTGTTCAGCATATTCATAAATTATCTCGAAAAAGGGGTGAACAGTGAAGTGGCAAAATTTGCAGATGATACAAAATTGCTCAAAATAGGTAAGTCCAAAGCCGACAGTGTACAGTTACAAAGGGATCTCACAAATGTGGGTGATTGGGCAACAAAATAGCAGATGAATTTCATGTTGATAAATGCAAAGTAATGTATATTGGAAAACATAATCCTAACTTTACATACAAAATGTTGGGTAGCTGTTCCCACTTAAGAAAGAGATTTTGGAGTCATTGTGGATAGTTCTCTGAAAACATCCGCTCGATGTGCAGTGGCAGTCAAGAAAGCTAGCAGAATGTTAGGAACAATTAGGAAGGGGATAGATAAGACAGAAAACAGCATAATGCCACTGTATAAATCCATGGGACACCCATACCTTTATTACAGCTTGCTGTTCTATTTGCCCTATGTCAAAAAAGATATATTAGAGTTGGAAAACGTGCAGAGAAGGGCAACAAAAATGATTGGATATATGGAACAGCTTCCATATAAGGAGAGATTTAAAAATTGGGACTGGTCAGTTTTGAAAAGAGGCGACCAAGGGTAGATATGATAGAGATCTATAAAATCATGAATGGTGTGGAGAAGGTGATAAAGAAGTGTTATTTATCCCTTCACATAACACAGGAACTAGAGGTCACCCAGTGAAATTAATGGGTAGAAAGTTTAACAAAAACATAAGTAAGTACTTCTTTACACAATGCACAATCAACCAGTGGAACTCATTGCTAGGGGATACTGTGAAGGCGAAAACTATAACAGAGTTCAAAAAAGAATTAGATAAGTTCATGGAGGATAGGTCCATCAGTGCTATTAGCCAAGACATTATCCCATGCTCTGGGTGTCTGTAAGCCTCTGACTGCCAGAAGCTGGGATTAGATGACGGGATGGATTGCTCAATAATTGCCCTGTTCTGTTCATTCCCTCTGGCGCATCTGGCACTGGCTACTGTCAGAAGACAGAATATTGGCCTAGTAGGCCGTTGACTGTACTGGGTCATACCATTCTTATGTTTTTATCTTCTTAAAGTTTAAAACAGCATTGAGGTTTTTTTGGTGTTATTAGTCTGATAGTTAAAAACAGGCATATTGTGTTTGTTAGACTATCTTTGTTCTTATAATAGATATCTTTTGAATGTTGTCTGGTGTTAGAAGCAAAGGAACTAGAAGACAAATGTATCTAAATAACTGAGAGGTGGACTATACTTGTCATTTGATAGGAATTGCCCTCATTAAAGACTGGTATATTTCTGGTTCTCCTTGAACAAGATATTTCATTTGGGTTCTATTGAAGTGCAAGAAGAAAGAGGGAAAGTACAGCTGGAATCCTAATTGCTTCATAATTTAGCTACTTCATAGTAATTACTTCAGTTTTCTGCTGCTTTATTCTAAAAATGCAGATCGCGACAGTAGACTCCTACCTTTTTAGAATGGTACTTGAAACTAAAAATTGTAGGTAAGAACATCAAAATAAGGTAAGTTATCTAGTAGAGAAGTGTTTAAAAAGAAGCCTTAATGGGCAGGTAACTTTTGATATCCAAGCATCTTCCTTTACTGCTCACAGTGAAATAAATCATTCATTCCAAATAAACTTGCATTGTTAAAAATTCATAATCTCCCCTCTGTTCCTCAATAATTTTGAGATGACATGTGCTTCTGGTTTAATAATGCTGTAGTGCACATCACTGTGAGTTGCTTTTTTTCTTGTAGATTTCTAAATTCTCTAAACACTCCTCCCCCCCATTCATATTTTAGGTGTTTTGCTGGAAGTCATCCAACAGTCCTATGAAGCAGTGTCGATGGGTCTATGGCCGCCAAGTCTTCATGTCTGATGTTGCTTTAAATAGGAATGAAATAATGTTTGTCACACAGGATGGTGACGCCTTTACAGGAAAGTGGGTAGAAGGAGAGAAAAAAACTTCTGAAAAGAAAGGTTAGTTACATTTTATGACCTATTTCTAATTCAATAAATATCTTTACATTCCCTATCTCTCCTCTCCTCTCACCCAATGCACCTCTACCCCGATATAACGCGACCCGATATAACACGAATTCGGATATAACGCGGTAAAGCAGCGCTCCGGTGGGGCAGGGCTGCGCACTCTGGTGGATCGAAGTAAGCGCGATATAACGCGGTTTCACCTATAACGCGGTAAGATTTTTTTGGCTCCCGAGGACCGCGTTATATCGAGGTAGAGGTGCATTTGTAATTTTTTTCAGGTTTTGTAATGGGAGAGGGAATTTTCCCTTAGTCAATCTGCCTGATCTATTAGTAGTATGTGATGGGCTATCTCTACTTCCTTCATGACTGACAGATAGATAAAAGAAATAGGAGAGACTTGGCACTGTTCAGCTAATTTAGTTTTTTGCTATTGTTTTTTGTTTTCCCCGCCATGTTCAGTTTAACTTGTCTCTCTCAGTTGTCAGTGACCTTCTGGTGCACAAGCTGTATCCTGAATAACTCGTGGTGAACAGGGTCATAGGTGTCCAACATTTATGTGAACGTTAGTGATCCTGAAATGTACTGGATGTACAGCATTGGGAAAGTAGGTCCTCCTATCAGTAAAGAATTGATTCAAGTGAAAAGAGTATGTGCTTCCTCACATTGCCCTGCTAGGGTAACTTAATCTTGTTTCATAGAGACTGCTAATATAGATCAGCAGGTAGTTCAGTTTCCAAAACAATTCAGTCCTTGTATTCTTAGCTGAATCTGCTGACTAAGGGTCTCAGTATTAGGAAGTTGTTTTTTGTAATTGGAAACACCTGTTCCATAGGAATTGATTGAAAAAATCAGCTCTGTTCACACGGACCAACTGAAAGTGCACAGATGGTAACTGCTTTGTCCCTGTCAAGCTGGGTGGGTTTGGATTTTTATGGCCTACGGATGAATGGCCACATCACATTTCCAGGACCTTAATTTCCAATTTATAATTTCAGTTTTAAGCCTCCAATCTTGCATTCCTTCATTGCAAGGTCTTCCCTTCCCTCCTCAAAACTCTGAGTTAGCCCATCAGTTTTCCTTTTTTGCTTCTCTACTTTCCAAGAAAGTCACATGTCATGGTAATTCTTCCTCCTCATCTCTGTTCTCCTAGCCCTGTAAAGTGTCAGAACAGGGGAATCTGTTTAATTTGGACCTTCCACATAGCAGCGTATGGTACACTGGTCTTACTGCTGGGCTGGTCTTACAATTCCATAATGCACTAAAATATCTTTATTCTTGATAGATGTTGAACCAAAGGCCTTTGTAGTCTTGGGTTCACTCTCCCTGTCCTTGTGCTGGACTGGTGACCTTATAAAGGTAGAAAGATTTTCATTTTGTTTATTGCTTATTAATAGTGTTCTCTGCATTCTACCTAAGACTACAATTTAAGAAGCACATAATTTTAATATCTTTTTAAGCAGAAATGGAAAGAAATATCTTAATAATATTTTCCAATATTCATTATTCAGAATTCACCTGCCATAAATTTATAATGAATAAAATAATTTTTGTTTTGAAGTTTTCCAAAGTGAAGATATACCATGAAAATACGAAAGGGACATTTTGTGTACTATATTTTACTAGTGTTGTAACTGAAGTACAATAGAAAAAGCAGAGTATGCTTCATTTAATCCATAGCCATGCCATCTTGCATGTGATATCGCCAGATCTCACAAAATGAGGTGGTTTGGGTTGGATGAGTACTCATTGGGTGGGAGATCTCCCAAGTCCAGGGATCAGAATATAGGTAGGCTTATCTCTTTAGGCGTGCCATTCCTGATTGAAGTCAATGCTGTTTGGGCCAAAGTCTTCAGTCTGATCTCAGTTGTAACTCTGTTGACCCCAACTCAATGGACTCACACCAGTAATTAATTTTGTCCTTTGTTTTATCAGTTAAATCTTAATTAGTTTGACCCTTCCATGTTTTTCCAACATCTCTTTTTTAACAGAGGTTGTATCAAGTCTTCAGAATTCCTCATATGATGTGTCTTGTCACTATGATACAAACAGTGTATATGAAAGAATTCGACTTGAGAAGCTTGCTTTTGTCCACAGAGGTGTTAGTGTTACCACAGATCCTAATGGATGTAACTTTGCTGTTTTACAGTCAGATCCTAAAACAAGGTATATTTCAGATATCTATGGCTGTAACTTCAATTGCTGAAAGTACTGAGGGGGATGTGGGTGTAAAGCATTTTTCTGTTCCATTAACAGTCTTGTTGTGTCTTCAGTTTCAATCAAAATTTCTGCTTTACAGAGAACCATCTTTGGCTACTGAAGAGATCATAGTAAATATGGTCATCTTGGCTTAGCACTTATTTGTAGACAACTATGTAGAGGTTGTTTAGGCAAAAAGCCATTAATTAGGGAATGTCTACACTAGAAACTTTGCAGTGTAGACGCATACTACAGTGACAGAGGGTTCTTTTGTTGCTGTAGTGAATCCATCTCTCTGAGATGGCAGTAACTAGGTTGACAAAATAATTCTTCCATTGGTCTAGCCACAGTGTCCACAGTGCTTAGATCAGTTTAACTATGTTTTAGAGGTGTGATTTCCCCCCCCCCCCCCCGAACGACGTAGGTAGACCTAGCTAAGTTTTGGGTGTAGGCCAGCCCTTAGTTTATCCAAAGGCAAAATGTTCAAGCCAAACACTTATAATCAAGTCCCCTTTAAAACCTACCTTCTAATGTACTTAAACTCTCCATTCCATAAAGTGTCATGGAAATCCTTCTTAACATATAGGTTCCTTACTTCTCAGAGATGCCCTGTAATACAAGAAACTGAAAGGCAGAAGTAATCTATTTTTTAAATTAAACAAAAACTTAAATCTTTGAAATAAAGTTGGAGTAAATGAAACATTGAAAGATGCACTGCTCCTTGCACTCTCATGTTAGATTTTAGAATATCTAGCATATTGTTTAACATGAATTTTTGTTTTGGACTTCAGTATGCAGCATGTCAAAGATTCTTACATTTCTGAGTTACTTTAAGCACTTCCTTTTAGGAAAAAATGACATGGGTAGCATGCAAAGTACTAACACTGCTGATAACTTCATACAAAAATGTCTGGCTTAATATTTATAAAGAGAAAAAGGTGATATTTGGTGCTTTAGAAAAATGTCACAGGAGATATATGTATATGTAATATTGTGTAATAATATCTAGCTTTTATATAGCACTTTTCATCAGTTTAGGAATTTTCTTTGTATTAAAGAATACAGTATGAAACTTTGAATAGTAATGTAGAATAGTCAAAAATTTAGGTTCTTCATTTTAAAAAAACCTGTCATGATAGAATTTAAAATTCAACCAAATAAAAAATAACTATTTGTCTTTATAGCCTATATGAAATTCCAAGTGTGTCATCATCAAGTTTCGTTGAGGATTTTGGCAAATTGTTAGGGGAAACAGATGAAATGGACAACATCCATGATGTGACTTTTCAGATCGGCAGTAGGATGATCCCTGCGCACAAATACATCTTGGCCATGCGTTCTGACTTCTTCAGAAAGCTGTTCGTTTCAGATGACAATCGACTAGACTCTCCAGATGTCTATCGTAAAGATGAAGATGCTGTAGGATGTGATCTCTTTATGATAGAGAAGGTTCATCAAGATTTGTTTACATACCTTCTGCAGTTCATATACATGGACACTTGTGATCTTTTGACTCATGGTTACAAACCAAGAATGTTGTATAAGGAAAAAACAGAAGACTATCAAGATACCCTAATTTCTAACCTTAATAAAATGAGTTTCAGTGGAGATGTTAATGGAAAGTCTGCATTTGAGGTTTACAGAAGTAATCAAGTGCATGTAGTAAATCAAAGAGAGAAGAACAAACCCAAGTCTTCTAAAAAAGGCAAAGTTGTTGGTGAAGAAGTAAACCCCATAAAAATGTTGCAAGGTGCTGCAAAGAAATTTAGTCTCAGCAATTTAAGTGTAAGGTGTGTTACAATTTTTTCTTTGTCAGTATCCACTTTAGTTGGTGCTTGCTTTTTCTCCCTTTTTGACCATATATAAGCTTGTCTAGAAAATGGAAGGGTTTTAACTACCAATGTAGTTTGGGCTGACATGACTCCCAGTTTGTTTCTATTTGCCACTTCCCCACATTTCACAGACCCACAGCACGTCTTAAAAGGAGCTTATGAGGTCAGCTTATTCTGACACTTCTCTAGGAGAAAGTGTGAGCAACTCTTAAGTAATGCAACTGAGGGTTCTATGAAAAAAGAGAATTGTGAGATTGCTCTTCAACTAAAGCAATGTGTTACCAACTGAGCCACTAGGCCTTCTCTGGTGCAGGAAGTGTTGTACATCAGCACTAGTCTCATCTTAATCCTATCCTGGGAAACTTGTACAAGATATATACATTCTACTCTGTTTTGAGATGGGGACTTCCTGTGTTTGAGTTTAGATGCAAATAATGTAGCTTTCCAGATAACTCCTTGTCTCAGACTGAGCCATATGTTTCGTCCTTTGTGTGATGCATATAAAATCATGGCTCTCATCTGTGGTTGATGCTGATCTTTGCATGGGTGATGCTGCAGACTTTGCATTAAACAATATGAAGCAAAGAACTGCAACCCTGTTGCTGCCTTGTATTTCTGATAATATTACAAGATGAAACCAGTGGAGTTGAGATTGAACATCTCTGCTATTGTACAAATTTCTGCATAATACTATTTTTCTGTCTTGTGTCTCTCTGTACCATCATCAAAAGGATTGAGGACAGTAAACCCTTGTAAACCAATTTCCCCCACTCTGTATTTTTAACGTACTTCTTTGTTTAACTTTCTCAGCCATTCTGTGGTGGTCATAAAAAGGAAGCAGTTACCACAGCTGGGTGCACATAAAAGAACAGCCAGGATAGAGCCCAGACATTTTAAAAGCAAAAATGTCCCTCAGCCTACCATTTGTGTTCACCCAATTCACCAATTAACCCTCATAGCATATCTCTAACACTATACATCTCTCGCCACTCAAGGTAATCAATACCTTTTCAAAGTATGGCCCAGAAGGAGCAAACACCATGTAGATGGCTGAGCCTACCTGTCACTTATATAGCCCACCTGTCACTTGGACCAGGATAAATAAATAGGAGTAGTTAAGTAGTAGAGAGATGCCTCGCAATCCCTTTTCATATATCTTTCATATCTATGCTGAAGGATCGATCAGTTTCTTAAGAGACTTCCTAGGTTTCTGTGAAGTGCATTTGTTGTCCTTTCATTTATGGTCACAATGTTATACTAAGTGGTACTAAATTTCAAACTTATTTTTCCTTATCAATATAGCGATTATCAGTAACATATAATAGTTGACGTTTGTAATATTTATGCCTTACAGATTGGATGGAGTTAAACTAGAAAATGGAAAAATTAATGTTGTCAACAGGAAAAATGGAAACAAACCAAAGTTAAACCCAAAAAAATGGTAAGTTTTTAAATCTAGCTATGTCAAGTCTCTGTGTATCTGTCTTTATTTTTTAGTACCTATCACTTCATTTTGAAATAAGTAGACACTAAGTAGATGCAGCCAAAATTTTGTAAACTGAAATTTTCTGCAACCTGTTATTACTTGTGAGGCGCATGTGTGTATATTTCACAGTTAATGGTCATTGGAGAGCGATGCTTTGTATTTACCTGTACACGCTTTTGTAATCTGAGATACTGGATTAGTACTCTGAACCAGATCTCAATGATTGTGTTTGTCTGTTGTGCAGTCACATTTTCCATGGCTTCATTTATATTATAGGATAGTAATGTCAGAAAAAAACTTGTGACTTTTCCAGTCTGACATGCTCTGTCTGTTGCAGGACTACACATTGTTATTCCTACTAAAGCCATGTAGATTTTGACTTCTGCAATTAGAAATTTACAAGGTTGCTTAATGAGAAGAATCTCTGAAATATTTTCCCATGAGGGGAAATTACCTGAATTTTTACCCTACTGCTATTTATATCTGAATTATTTGGTCCTGTTTTGATGTTACAATAGTACTAAAGCTTAATTCTTTAACTTTTGTAGGAATAGGCTATATTTAGGGCCCAACAAATTTAACGGCAGTGAAAAACGTGTCATGGACCATGAAATAAACCCTTCCCCGTGAAATCTGATCTCTCCCATGCTGCTGGGAGTGCCCCAGCCCGGGGTCTCCTAGCTGCAAGTCCTGGACTTGTCCTTCCTCTGCATGGCTTCTCTTGGGTGGGGAGGAGAGGATAAGACCTGCCTCTGAGTGCCACCCCCTGCTGCAGGAAGCTCTGGGGCTGGACAGCAGCCTTGGAGGTTCCTGCAGCTGGAGGAGACTTGGTGAGGTGGGTTTGCTCTCCCCCATGCTGCTGGGAATGCCCCAACCAGGGGCTCCTAGCTGAGAATCCTGGCTGGGCTGAGAGGGCCAGGACTTGTCCTTTCCCTGCACGGCTGATCTTGGGGAGGACATCAGACCCACCTCTGGGTACCTTCCCCTGCTGCAGGAAGCTTGGGGACTGGGCAGGAGCTCCAGCGATTCCTGCAGCCGGAGGAGGCGGGTCCAATCTCCCCTGTGTTGTGGGTGCCCCAGCCAAGGGGCTGCTGGTCCCAGCCAGCTGGGGCAGGACAGGACAGGACTTCCTCTTTCTCTGCAGGCCTGCGTTTGGGTATCTCTCCCAGGTGCAGGTAGCTCTGCCCCCCTTTAACTACCCCCACTTGCTTCCTGTCTCTGTCGTTTTGCAGCTGCGGGTGGAGGAGTCCTTGTACAGAGAACTGCCCCCCCTTCCAGATGCAATTATTAGCATGTTTCAATAAAAATAAAAAGAAAGATGAAGAACTTGAGAGAATTTTTTTGTTTGACACTTTACAGCAGTGAATCACACTCAGGGCTCAACTCACTGATTGGTAGATATGAACAGTGGGGTGGTTTTGTAGAATAGTGATCTCAATTGGCATCCTACCGGAAGACAGGTGCAATTACAAGTTTAAAATGAGTGTCCAAAGTAAATCAAAAACCTCTAAAATCATTACTGCAGCGGATCATGTGAAAGAATTTGGAAGCCAAATTCTACATGCTGATGGTGACAAACTATTTTGTACAGGCTGCAATGTTTTGTTAGATCACACACGTCAGGCAATGGTTCAGCACCACTTAGACTTGGAAACCCATCAAGGCAGAAAGAGGGCTTCGGATCGTGCATTGCTGGTAAACGAAAAGTTAAAAAAACAATTTAATCTCTTTTTAAGAAGATGACAGAGAGCTCTGAGACCCATCATTTTGCTAGAATGGAACTTGTGAATGCATTTGCAAATGCTAATATCCTGTTGGAAAAACTTGATCCCCTAAAATGCCATTTGCTTACTAACTGCGAATAAGTTACGACAGGACTACCTTCCAGAGGTTTTTGCTACACATTTTGAGGAGGTGAAGTATCAAATTAACTCATGTGAGTCTTTTGCAGTTATTTCGGATGAGTCCACAGTTGAGCAAGACAACTATGTACTGCATGTTCTGTTTGATTTTATTTCTGACAAGGCCAAAGATGTACAGACAGAAAAGCTAACAGTGCTTGCCAACTGCATTTACTTGAATGCTGTTAACTACGCTAGAGTTTCTCAAGCGATAATTAAAACCATTTCAAAATATGGTGTGAACTTTGTCAAAGTATCTGTTTCATAAGCGAAAATGCAACTTACATGATGAAATCTTTCAAATCTAATTCACCAAAGTCTAATGCCAAATGCTGTCCATATTACATGTAATGGACATGTAATTTGTCTTGTCGGAGAGCTGTGGAGATGCGTTAGGTAAAGTTGATAAACTGGTCAGCTACATTAAAATATCTTTAAACGCTGCCCTGGCCGCAAACTGTGATACAGGCAGCACATTGCGCCAATGACTGAAATCGGCGAACAAAAAATTGAACTTCCCCCAGAGCTGGTACTTACTTACTTGTTGAAATTCCTGATTTGAGGCTGTACAATACCATGCAGCTCACCTGATGTACTACTTTGAGTTCATCTCAGAAGAGCTCAGACTGACACCGAAAATGCAGGTTTTAACAGAACTTTCAACCCTTCTAAATAATGCTCAGCTGAATGAGGAAGTTCAGTTCGTTGCCAAGAATGCCACAGGACTGATGGATTTAATCACTTGGTTGGAATCTTGACCTGTTACAATCCTCAAAGCGTACAACAAAGTAGTGGATGTACTGTTCTGGGCTGAAGCACAATCAAATGAAAATCATTCTGACAATGCAGAGTTAAATGCCAGTGCTCAGCAGGTGTTTTCTTGCATGGCAAAGAAGCTCAGACAATACTACTGCTGTGGGGAAGACTCAAGCAATGTAGCAAAAACTGCTCAAAAGTTTCAACAACATTCAGCAGGGTTCTTAAAAGTTGTGTGTATATTTGACCTTGCACAAATGCACCTGTTGATGGTGAATTTATTTCGCCTAATGCAATTTCTGGCTTTGACAAGAATTGTAGGCTGGAGATTCCCGCTTACAAAAATATTACAAAAGAAGCGGACTGCAGTTTGCCTTTGCGACAGTTTTGAAACTCAGTGGAAAGCAGAATCCCCCACCTCGCAATGCTAGCTCGGCACTGTCTGACAATTCCAACGAACTCCGGGATGTAGAGAGAGCTGTGTCTAAACACGAACCAGGTGTTTTCAGCGTAGAGACGGAACGAGGAAAGACGCAGTTGCTGGATGCTCCATGTTGATGTTCAATTAATGACATTAGGAACCAGAACTTTTTTTTTACTTGCTTTTGTTAACTTAAGGCTGTGGTTCTCAAGTATGAGGCTACCAATGGAGATCACTACCCTACAAAACCATATCAGATGCCCATATCTACTAAGCAGGGAGTTGAGCTCTGAGTGTTATTTGCTGCTGTAAAGTGTCCATCAATAAATTCTGTCAAGTTCACAAGACCTTTATTTTATTGAAACAAGCTAATAATTGCATCTGGAAGTGTGGGGGGGCTCACCCTGTAAAGTGACTCCTCCCTCTGCAGTTGCAGAGTGATGGGGGAAGGAAGTGAGTGCGTGTGGAGGGGGGGTGCAGAGCTTTCTGCATCTGGGAGAGGTACTCAAGAGCAGCCGTGCAGAGGAAGAGGAAATCCTGTCCCTCCCCAGCCTGACCGGGACAAGCAGCTAGGTACTTGTAGGAAGTTCCAGAGCTCCTGCCCCGCCCAAAGATTCCTGCAGCAGGGAGAGATCCCTGGAGATGGGTCTGGCCTCCTCTTGAGAGGGGCCATGTAGGGGAAGAGGAAGTCCTGTCCCTCCCCAGCCTGGTGAGGACTGGCAGCTAGGAGCCCCTTGCTCGGCCGCTCCTGGCAGCACAGGGGAGATCATACCCACCTCCTGCCTCTGCAGGAAGCTTGGCTGCTGCTGCCTTCAGACCACTATCTTGAGAAGCAATATTTGGAAGATAGAATTGGTTTTGGAGGAAATCCTCTTCACTAGTTAGCTTGCCTTTGACTAGCTTGGCTTTTTTTTTTTTTTTTTAATCCTTTTAAGACTGTTGAGAAGTCTTGTTTCTTATGTTTACCATCATAAAGGTAAGTGTATTGTGTTTCTAGTAAATATTTGTACTTTCCCTCCCATCTTTGAGAGGACAAGAAGCCTAATCCCGTCAAAGCTGGTTTCAAGCACAAAAGAGAAATGAACTGTTTTATAGAGTTTATATTTGCTAATAATTTCAGGATTATAACTGTTCTAAATGTCTTGTAGTTCATACCTCTGTGATGTGACCATGAAATCTATAGATGGAAAGGAATTCCCTTGTCACAAATGTGTACTCTGTGCAAGACTTGGTATGTATGTAGTATCTGTAGATTCTTTTGTTCACAGTAACTTGCCTCTCTTATGATGTCTCAAAATGAGCTTTTTTTTTTTCTTTTTTTTTCTTTATAGACTACTTTCATAGGATGTTAAGCAGTTCTTGGATTGAGGTAAGGTTGCCAGTTGAAAATATGTGTGCCGCATTAGTTGTTTTTCATTAATGTAAGTAAATGAAGATTTTCCTCTCTCTCTCAAATGAGATTTTTGCCATTACCTGGAATGTAAATTAAAATACAGTTTGTGTAAAAATTGTAAGAAAATGGGAAATTTTAGCAGAAACACTAATTTTGAACCATTCAGAAACTGTATTAAATAAAAAAAATTAAGCATAAATATTATGAGCCATGGTAATTTTATGTAAAAGTATACTTTGAGTTAATAAGTATATTGCTATCTTAGAAATTTCTACTGCAACTAATCTGTAGTATTATAAACCCCCCTCAGTGAGTTTGAGCTGCTAATATCCTTGGAGGTGTATTAAACTTCCTTCCTGCAGTAGGTCTTAATAAATGACATGTAGATAATATTAGTCTTCAAATAGTGTCTGTATGAGTGCTCCACTTCAGGTGCGCTCACACCCCATGTACCTTTAATCAGAGATTTTTGATAGTAGTGCCTGTTTGGGCTGCACTTCCTTGTGTCCTGCTCTGAGGTTACATATGACTATGCGAGCGAACCGCCCTCAGTTCCTTCTCACCTCCCTTGGCCTGAGACGGAGGGTTAGTGTGCCTTACTTTCAAAATCTCTTAGCCTAGTTTCCCTTCTTTATTTTATTGTTTTTCTTTAGTTATTTTATTTACTTCTGTATTTTGGGATTTACTCTCTCTCCCTTTCCTCTTTGGGCAAGGGGTGCCTTCCCCTGCTAGATACCATTGCCCCAGGGTATGCCAGGCTCACTTCAAGCAGTGCGTCTCTTGCTGGGAGTCCATCCCGGTCAGTGACTGGCATTCCCATTTTATCCACTACTTGGGAGAGTCTCATATCCTGCAGAAGTGCTCCATCTGCTCTACTTTTTTAAGGACAGAGCAAGAAAAAATCGGGAGCTAAAACTGAGGCTCTTAATGATGGAGCGTTCCTTGCAACTGGCCTCAGGTCCAGGCCAGGAGACACCTCTCTCATCCCTCCTGCCCCCCAACCGAAACATCGGTAACTGAGTGAACACAGTGCCCTGTCAATTTCAGCACATTCACCTGTGTTTACCCAAGGTAAATTCATGAAGAAAACCCATAGAAAATTGAGTCATTTTCTCCAGAAAGAGTCCATCTCAAAAAGACCTCAGTCCCTGTGGAGACTGCTGTGGAGACCTTGTGTCCCACCCTGGGTATGGCTGAGGCTCCAGACATTCTTAGTACCAATCCTGTGCCTGGGGCTCCGGGCTCAGCAGAGAAAAAGGACAACAAGCATGCTTTGTATTGAGACCTTCGGTGCCTCACAAGCAGGACACTGCATCATGAGAGCATTCCACCACTAAGAGAACTATACTCACAACTCCTGTATGGTATACATCTAAGTTGACCACTAAGATGGCCTTGGTACCCGGAAGATGCCATGTCTCCGATATGGTCTCAGCGCCCCCCAAGTCATCCTCATGAGCACCGACTACTTTGATCAGAACAGACTTGCCAAAGCAGCATATAGCGTCGGTATTGACAACTGAATAGGGTCCCATCCTTCAAACCTATCCAGTACTGCAGGAGTTCAGATTCTCCAGAAATCTACTTGTTCTGGAGGAACCGGAGTTTTCCTTGTAATTTCTTGTAATCACCTTTGATTTTAAATGGGCAGTTTTTGAAATTGTACTCTTCTTATCCCTTTTTCCTTTAGGCATCCTGTTGTGCAGCTCTGGAAATGCCAATCCATTCTGACATACTGCAGGTTATCCTGGATTACATCTATACAGATGAAGCTCCTGCAATAAAAGGTGCTGACAATATATTTGTTTCTGGAAATTGTAGAGTTGGGGGCATGAACAATTGACAGCGAGTTTTTAAAAGCAATACATTTCAGCTTGATCTCTTTCAAATAATTCTGCTATTTTTGTTTTAATAAACAAGGAAAAGACACCTGAAGGAAGCAGAAAGTTTGGATATTATGCACTACAGTGTGAACTCTTTCAAATTAGAGACATTTGAGTGATATGGGGGAAGTGGTACAGTAAAGTACCACAATTAGATGACATTTTTTACTAAAAAGATACTGCATTGCCTTTTGAATCATATGTATTATTTGGTAAACCCCTAACAATATGATATCATTTTATAGTTTGGAGTTAGTTGTGGTTTTACCACGTGTTGTCTTCCCCTCCACCTTTGTTTTGCTGAAGACACCATGATCTGCTGCTTTTCCCACAAGCCCCTCAGTATTTGTTCTAAGTTGCCCTTTTATACATAAGAAAAACTCCTTCTCTACAAGATTTGCAAAGCCACTGCCACCTTGTCCTATTTTAAATCCCACTTCACAAACTACCTCTGCCATGATGCCTACAAATAACAGTGGAGCAAACTGGCCTTTGTTGGAACTTTTCTGAAGCATTTTTCTACTTAACCAGTCATCTTTCTCATGCAACGTTTCTTTATTTTCCAGACTCTCAAAATGTGGAATTTATTTGTAATGTTCTGGTGGTAGCAGACCAACTCCTTGTATCTCGATTGAAAGAAATGTGTGAAGTAGCCATTACTGAAAAACGTGAGTGTTTTACTATGTTTCTTAATGAAGTGGCTGCATTTTTTTCGATTTGTTAAAATAAACCTAGTTGTTTAGAAGGTAAGCTTTTTTTGTGAGTTGCAGTATGACGCTTCTTAACTCTAGCTGTGGCTATGGAAAGGAAGGAGTGAATCTCCAGTTCATGTCATTGTTCTCTCTTGCCTGGACATCTGTAGCCACACCCGCTTCAGACTGCCCAACATTCTAGAGCTAAAATAATCTTCTTGGCGTGCAACTTCAGTCATGTCACTTCACTTCAAGTATCTTTACTTCTGGGTCTCTTACGTCATCAAATTCAAACTCCTTGTCCTCACTTTTTTAAGGCCCTACACAATTTGTTTCATGTTTCTACCTAATTCCCCTCTCATGTCCTTCCCTAACTCTTTTGTTGCTCTTTTTGTGCTTTCATACTTCTCTTGACAATGTCTTTTTGGGTGGAGATGCCTCCCTCTTCTAGCACACCAACCATTCTCACTCTCCTTCATCTCTCTTCTCAGAATCTACTTGTTTTGCTTGGCTTTCCTTGGTGACTTCCATTCCTGCCTTCTCTCACTACATCTTTCTCAGCTATAGGAAAATATTGGAGCTTAAGCTTTGTTCACAATATAAATTTATTCATGTTACTGTTGTTTTAACCTATGTTTCTCACTCCCTTTGTCTGTTTGCTCCATTTCCAAAGCTGATCTGTGTTTAGACTGTAGGCCTTTCATAGCTGGGACTATCTTTTCGATTTCTGTAAAGCATCAGTCAAATTCATGCTACATAAGTATTTAATAGTGTTGCCTTGGGTGGAGTCAGGGCCACTTAAGCATTAGTGCTTCTGTCTAATGAACCAGGAAAAGGGTTTATTTTTATTCTTTTTCATAACCTGATTTTCCCCCATTCATACTGTATATCTTGAAGTAATAAGTGATTACAAAACAAAATTGCAGTATGTTGTCTAGTTAAGTCTGTGATGTTTCTTCTTTCCAGTTACTTTAAAGAATGCTGCTGAGCTGCTGGAGTTTTCAGCAACATACAGTGCTGAACAGTTAAAACTATCCTGCTTGCAGTTTATAGGACTAAATATGGCAGCCTTGCTTGAAGCGAGGTAAGAGTGGATGTAGGTGTTACAGTATGCAATACTGCAAAAGTGGAACTGTTGGAAGAATTATCAGGAAATGTTACGAGTCATAGTTGAGAATATAACCAAAAATCCTCAGCTGCAATGGTATTCATTTGTGCTGAAACTACTGTGCCTTTCTTGCAAGTTATGTACCTGTTTCACCTCTACTCCGACACATAATAAAGTGTTACTTCTGTAATCCTGAGGCAGAAGGAGCCTGTTCCAAAGCCCATTGAGATAAGTCAGTAGGAGTCTTTCCACTGATGTGGGCTTTGAATCAGGCCTAAGACTGGAGACCTGCAAGGTAGTTCTGGAAGACATTTCAAAATGGTTATAAGTAGGGCTAGGCGAAATTTTTGAGACAAATAGTTTATTCGCTGAACAACCCCAAATTTATCACTGTTTTTGCCTGAGATTTTTGGATGTAAAAAGATTTTTTTTTCAGGATCAGCTTCAGAAAACTGTTTGTCCTTCCATTGCCCTCTATAACTTTAGCCGAGGAGCCAGGGCACTTGCCGGGGATGTGGGAAACGCAGGTTTGAATCCCTACTCTGGAGTAGGGACTTGAATCCCTCCTCTGAATCAAGCAGAGAAGATTTGAATCCATACCTCCTACCTCGCAGGGGAGTGCCTTAATCACCAGGCTATTGAATCGTTCTCACTCTGTCCCTCTATTTGGCCCAATTAATATTTGAGTATTTATACAATGTGGAACAGCTTCAAGAGCAGAGACTGAGAGTAACCTACCCTGGAATAGCCTAGCACCTGGCAGGGAGAGATGTGAGTTCAAGTCCCTGTTTCAGAGTAGGGATTCAAACCTGAGTTGCCCACATCCCAGGTGAGTGCCCTGAGCTTTGGGCTACGTATTAAAGGGCGGAACGCGTGGTTTCTTGAAGCTGGACCGAAACAAACGTTTCCAATTTGCTGACACATGCCAAATATTTTTGGAACAGACTATTTTCTGTGATTCTTTTCAATTTGCTGGTCGAACCAAGAACCCAGTTTACTCAGCTCTAGTCATGAGCATCATGTTGGTATTTTTTACATACATGATAGTTGTTGCAGTTTCAGTGTAAACAATTTCTCTTTAAAGTAATTGCTTTATTCACACATAGTAGGTTTATAATATGTTACAAGCAAGTAAATGAGATTAAAGCAAAGACCTCAATTTTTATTGCCTGCAACAATAATTTTACTTAAAGGGTTAATCTGCACCATATCCCAAACAAACTCTGTGTAGCAAATTGATTTAAAAAAACAAAACAAAAACTTGCTTGTTAGAAGCTACTCAATGCCTTGGATTGTTAGAACATATCGCAAAGGAGCCAAACAAGTAGGCAAAAGGTAGATGAGAAAGTACTTTAACATTTGATGATATAGCTAAAGTAGAATGTTAGTGCCCATGACCATAATATCTAATGCTATCACCTCTACATATGTGTACCCTGAACTGTGATTATTTGAATCTTATTGAACAAATATCTTGCAGTTTGAATCAAATGACTTAAAGTATGGTAAATGAGACCGAGGCTATAACTATGTATCTTATTTTAGGACTCTGGACGTCTTAAGTGATGACGTTTTGAAGGACCTTTCTGTGTCTTACAGAAAAATGGTAAGCTATACCTAGTTCAGTGAAAAGTGACTACTTTTAAAATGAACATTGAGTTAAGCTGATAAATATGTGCCAAATGCTCATGTGGGTGGTGGGACATTAATCCAGAAATAAATTTGATCTGTATTTTCCTAATTCTTCTTTACTTCTGAAATTTTCTTATAGTTACACATTTATTGCCACTACAACATGCATAATTCTGAGTTCCATTAATACTATCAGTCATATGCATTTAATGGTATTAATGGCACCACAAAACATATGTTCTAAATTGGCTTTAGTGAACAAATAAGTGTCAGGTAATTCTATGCAGAGGAAGAATTTGTGGTGCGTGGGGAAGAGGTAACACTTTAATTTTTAGCAGAATTGGTAGCTTCCAAGAGCATCTAATTCTGCTTTCCTGTTCTAATATTAGTAGGGCATTGTAGGAAGAATTAATATTAAGTGAAATAAAAGAAATGAGTGAAACTTTGCCAGTAAGCAAGGGAGAGTCAGCATACCGTATAAACTATTTTTCCTCTTTCATACTTTAATGGTAAGAGATTGTGATGTGTGCATAAATCTGTGCCATTCTTCTATGAAGTATCCTAGTCAGTTTAAACTAAGTGAGTTCTGAACCTCTGTGTTTTCTTTAAAAGAATTCGAGAATGTGTGGTGTGTGGATGTGGGAGTGTGTGTGTGTATGTGGGGTTTTTTTTAATTATAAATTTCCTTGGGTTTGTAGGCTGTAATGCATAATGGTGATATTACCCAGATTCTAAAATTATGTATTTGAGTGATTATAATCTGGTACAGAGGTTCTCAAACTGTGGTCCGTGGACCACCAGTGGTCTGCGGATAGTTCCCTGTAAGGTGTGCACTTGGGTGGCCGCACACGAGAGAATGGAGGGCTACCCACCTAATTAGTGTAGCCGCACAGGCGTGGCTCCACTAATTAGTTGCCTGGACTCTGGGGAAGATGCACATGTAAGGTGAGCTAGTGGCTTTGGGGGGAATTAGGGAGTAGTGGGGTGAGAAGAGGGAGTGGGGGGAATTTGGGACATGCAGGGCTGTGGTGGCCAGAGAAAGAGGCGACTTTCCCTAGTTCCAGGGCTGCGGCTTCTGGGGAGAGATGGCCCTCTGTGGCTGCTGTGGCGGGGGAGAGACCCCCCTCCTTCCCAGCCCCAGCTCGGGGGCTGCTGCGGTAGGGGAGAGAGGGCATATTCATCACATTAGAAAGGTAAGACTACTGATATTAAAATATGAGTTCTGTGCTTATATTTCTAGAACAAAGAAAGTTAATTATTAAGTGGGTTTTTTTTTTTTATATATAGTGCTTTTATCCAAAGCGCATTACAATAGTTAGCTAACGGTACAAACAACATTTGGAAAGATCATTAAGTGGTCCGCCGAGACCCTCAGCAATTTTCAAGTGGTCCTGCGAAAAAAAGAAGTTTGAGAACCACTGATCTGGTACTTCTTCAAGAAATAGTATGCTTTCTAGTACACAGCTTAAGAGGAGCAGTGTAACATTAACTTTTGATATTGCAGATTCCAGCTATGGTCAGGAGAGTGATTACTCCATATCAAGATGGACCTGACATCAGCTCTTTGGAGCCTGATGACAGAGAAAACTTTGTCTTTTTGAAAGAAGAAATGAATACAGAACTAACATCTCAGTAAGTCTTATATTTTCTTCCTTTGATTGCTGAAAAGTTGGCCTCTGTAGTTCTTGGCATTCATCACTCCAACAAGTGAACTACACATAGCAGTATCTTTTTTGTAGGATACTGATTAGCTGTTTTCACAGCTAAAAGTCAAGAGCATTGGTGGCACCAAACTAATGGATAGAGTTAAAATACAAAAATAGAAGAAATGTGGAAGAAATGCAGGTTCCAGAATCGGTTTTCATAGTCTTTTCAGTAATGAAGTACTCTCCTTCCATCTTTCTCAGTTAAAATGGGGTGAGCAAGGGTGGCAAAAGGAGCAGTTCGGAATGATGTTTAAGGCTGAGTGGAGGTGAGGGTAGTTATGTAGGCAGCAGCTGAATTATGGAGCTCCTTGAAACTAAAGATAAGCATAAACTTTAAATGGAGTGGGGATAATCCAATGAAGTGATTCGGGGAGGAAGAGGAGATGATGTCAAAAGGAGAACTCCTTTGATTGGGAGTGGGGTGGCAGTGTTTTGAGTGGACTGTAGTTGGAATAGAAAGATGAGTATAGGTGGCTGGAGAGGAGAGTGTTAAAGTAAGCAAAGCATGAGAAATAGGGAGTCAGAGGGGAATTAACAAATTTTAGAGACTAGAGGAAGAAGTGGCAAGATCCGGTGAATCTGGGTCTTGAGAATGGAGAAGATTTGAAAATGATTCCATGTTGTGAGATTGTGTAGCAAGATGTATGGTGGTGCAATTAACAAAAAGGGTTCAAGAGCAGAAGGCTTTGAAGGAGACATGATAAACCCAGTTTTAGACTTGCTGAGTCCAGGAAGAGGTGTCAGAGGCAGGCACAGATCTGTGACTAGATAGAGCATGAGAGATCATGGGTAGAAGAGGATGCATATGGCAGTAATCTGTGTTCAAGTGGTAGCAGAAGCCATGGGGACAAATAAGATCACCAAAGAGAGAGGAGAGGACATCTATTTAATATTCTATGGAAAATCCGCATTTAGAAACAATGTTTAAGAAACCAAAATTAATGATAGTTGAGGGCTGGAGAAGTCTACATCTGCTGTACTGTATTAAAGCTCAATGTAAGAGAAATTTTGTCTGCAAATGAGCCTCATACTACAAGCTTTAAAATTTTTTTTGGCTTTTTTCCACCTAAAATGTAAATAAGCTTTTTCCTTCTGATGTCTGACCAGACTGACCTTAGGTTTTTCAGAGCTCTCTGTGCAGTGAAATTTGGTAGACTCCGGCTAGTTCCTTTTCTCCTCTCACTCATTCTAACTAGTGGCACTATTAGTAGAATTATAGTAGGTAAAGTCAGGAGTATGCACAGAGTGCACCTAGATGTATTGAGTTCTGTGCTCCCACTACTTAGGAGTTGGTTGGGCTCTTGTTGTCTTATTGTAGCTTATGTATCTTGGAGGTGAATGCCTGGTTACACAGGTGGTGTAGGAGAGAGGGCTTTGGAGTCTTCGACCATGGGATGTTGTTCTGGGAAGGATTGCTAGGAAGAGATGGCATCCACCTAACAAAGAGAGGGAAGAGCATCTTCGCAGGCAGGCTTGCTAACCTAATGAGGAGGGCTTTAAACTAGGTTCACCGGGGGATGGTGATGGAGTGGGATACCGGGAGAAAATGCAAGGAGGAGGGTACAAGACGGGAAGCCTCCTGATGCATCCTGAGAAAGTAGGGCAATCAGCTAGTTATCTTAGGTGCATGTACACGAACGCAAGAAGCCTGGGAAACAAGCAGGAAGAATTGGAAGTCCTGGCACAATCAAGGAACTATGATGTGATTGGCATAACAGAAACTTGGTGGGGCAGTTCACATGACTGGAGCACTGTCATAGTTGGGTATATACTGTTCAGGAAGGACAGGTATGGGAGAAAAAGTGGAGGAGTTGCATTGTATGTAAGAGAGCGGTATGATTGCTCAGAGCTCTAGTTTGAAACTGGAGAAAAGCCTGTTGAGAGTCTTTGGGTTAAGTTTAGAGGCGAGAGCAACCAGGGTGATGATGTGGTAGGCGTGTCCTATAGACCACCGGATCAGAAGGATGAGGTAGACGAGGCTTTCTTCAGACAACTAACTGAAGTTTCCAGATCACAGGCCCTGGTTCTAATGGGGGACTTCAATCACCCTGACATCTGCTGGGAGAGCAATACAGCAATGCACAGACAATCCAGGAAGTTTTTGTAGAGTGTTGGGGACGACTGCCTGGTACAAGTGCTGGAGGAACGGACTAGGGGCCATGCTCCTCTTGATCTGCTGCTTGCAAACAGGGAAGAATTGGTAGGGGAAGTAGAAGTGGGTGGCAAGCTAGGCAGCAGTGACCATGAGATGGTTGAGTTCAGGTTCCTGACAAACGGAAGAAAGGAGAGTAGCAAAATATCAACCCTGGACTTCAGAAAAGCAGACTTAGACTCCCTTAGGGAACTGATGGGCAGGATCCCCTGGGAGGCTAATATGAGGGGGCAAGGAGTCCAGGAGAGCTGGCTGTATTTTAAAGAAGCCTTATTGAGGGCGCAGGAACAGACCATCCTGATGTGCAGAAAGAATAGCAAATATGGCAGGCGACCAGCTTGGCTTAACAGAGAAATCTTCGGTGAGCTTAAACACAAAAAGGAAGCTTATAAGAAGTGGAAACTTGGACAGATGACTAGGGAGGAGTATAAAAATATTGTTCGAGCACACGGGTGTAATCAGGAAGGCACTGCACAATTGGAGTTGTAGCTAGCAAGGGATGTGAATGGTAACAAAAAGGGTTTCTACAGGTATGTTAGCAACAAGAATAAGGTCAGGGAAAGTGTGGGACCCTTACTGAGGGTATGTCTACACTACCCACCGGATCGGCGGGTAGCAATCGATCCATCGGGGATCGATTTATCGCGTGTAGTGTAGATGCGATAGATCGATCCCCGATCGCTCTCCCGTCGACTGCTGAACTCCAGCTTGGCGAGAGGTGGAAGCAAAGTCGACGGGGGAGCCGCGGCCGTCGATCCCGTGCCATGAGGACGCGAAGTAAGTAATTCTAAGTCAATCTAAGATGCGTCGACTTCAGCTACACTATTCTCGTAGCTGAAGTTGCGTATCTTAGATCGAATCCCCCTCCTCCCCCCCAGTGTAGACCTGGCCTGAATGGGGGAGGCAACCTAGTGACAGATGATGTGGAAAAAGCTGAAGTACTCAATGCTTTTTTTTGCCTCGGTCTTCGCAGACAAGGTCAGCTCCCAGACTGCTGCACTGGGCAGCACAGTATCCTAGAATATCAGGGTTGGAAGGGACCTCAGGAGGTCATCTAATCCAACCCCCTGCTCAAAGCAGGACCAATCCCTAACTAAATCATCCCAGCCAGGGAAGCTGAGTGCCTGGACAGGGGCTCGAACCCTGGACCCTCAGATTAAGAGCCTGATGCTCTGCTGGACATGCACAAGTCCATGGGTCCAGATCTAATGCATCCAAGGGTGCTGAGGGAGTTGGCTGATGTGATTGCAGAGCCATTGGCCATTATCTCTGAAAATTCGTGGCGATCGGGGGAGGTCCCGAACGATTGGAAAAAAGCAAATATAGTGCTCATATTTAAAAAAGAGAAGAAAGAGAACCCGGGGAACTACAGACTGGTCAGCCTCACTTCAGAACCCAACAAAATCATGGAGCAGATCCTCAAGGAATCCATTTTGAAGCACCTGGAGGAGAGGAAGATGATCAGGAACAGTCAACATGGATTCACCAAGGACCAGTCATGCCTGATCAACCTGATTGCCTTCTATGATGAGATAACGGGCTCTGTGGATATGGGGAAAGCAGTGGATGTGATATATCTTGACTTTAGCAAAGCTTTTGCTATGGTCTCCCACCGTATTCTTGCCAGCAAGTTAAAAAAGTATAGATTGGATGAATGGACTAAAGATGGATAGAAAGCTGGCTAGATTGTTGGGCTCAACGGGTAGTGATCAACGGCTCGATGTTTAGTTGTCAGCTGGTATCAAGCAAAGTGCCCTAGGGGTCGGTCCAGGAGCCGGTTTTGTTCGACATCTTTATTAATAATCTGGATTATGGGATTAATTGCACCCTCAGCAAGTTTGCAGATGACACTAAGATGTGGGGAGAGGTAGATATGCTGGAGGGTAGGGATAGGGTCCGGAGGGTAGGGATAGGGTCCAGAGTGACCTAGACAAATTGGAGGATTGGGCCAAAAGAAATCTGATGAGGTTCAACAAGGACAAGTGCAGAGTCCTGCACTTAGGAAGGAAGAATCCCATGCACCGCTACAGGCTGGGGACCGACTGGCTAAGCAGCAGTTCTGCAGAAAAGGGGCTGGGGATTACAGTGGACGAGAAGCTGGCTATGAGTCAGCAGTGTGCCCTTGTTGCCAAGAAGGCCAACGGCATATTGGGCTGTATTAGTAGGAGCATTACCAGCAGATCGAGGGAAGTAATTATTCCCCTGTCTTTGGCACTGGTGAGGCCACACTTGGAGTTTTGGTCCCTCCACTACAGAAGGGATGTGGACAAATTGGAGAGAGTTCAGCTGAGGGCAACGAAAATGATTAGGGAGCTGGGGCACATGACTTACGAGGAACAGCTGGGGGAACTGGGGTTATTTAGTTTGCAGAAGAGAAGAGTGTGGGGGGATTTGATAGCAGCCTTCAGCTACATGAAGGGGGTTTCCAAAGAGGATGGAGCTCGGCTGTTCTCAGTGGTGGCAGATGATGAACAAGAAGCAATGTCTCAAGTTGCAGTGGGGGAGGATATTAGGCTGGATAGTAGGAAACACTATTTCACTAGGAGGGTGATGAAGCACTGGAATGGGTTACCTAAGGAGGTAGTGGACTCTCCATCCTTAGAGGTTTTTAAGGCCTGTCTTGACAAAGCCCTGGCTGGGATGATTTAGTTGGTGTTGGTCCTGCTTTGAGCAGGGAATTGGACTAGATGACCTTCTGAGGTCTCTTCCAACCCTAATATTCTATGATTCTATGATTATGTAGCTTTCAGGTGCTTCAGTTAATTCCAGTATTTTTGCAAGCAGCAAACAGGAATCATGGGAAGAAGTGACTTGAGGCTGACTGAACAGGATATGTGAATAATAAAAAAAAAAACAAAAAAAAAACACTTTTCAGCAGTTGATTTTGAAGTGCTTTACAAAGGAAGTTGGCATCATTACTATATTTTACAAAAAATGGGGAAACTGAGGAACAGAGGTGAAATGAGTTGCTCAAGGTCACCTAGTAGGTTATTAATAGAGCTTGGAACAGAATTAATGTCTCCTGAAAGTCTGGTGCACTATCCACTAGGCAACACTACCTCCTACTGCATAACACCATTTACGTATTTTCCAGCAGAGTATACCTGTGGAGAAGAGTAGTAGTGACATTTTATGATAAGTGTAAGAACTGAAAATTCAAGAATTGTTCAATAATAATTCTAAGCATTTCTATGGCACCTTCTGTCAGATGGTTTCAAACCACTTACAAACAGAAATTAATTTAAATGCCACAACTTTGACATAAATATGCATGTTCCCCATTTTCAGTATCTGGAAACTCAGTCATGATTAAGTGATTTGTGGAGCTAATTAAAAATTTTCAAAAATCAAAAATTTTTGATGCATTTCTGTGGGAAAATTTGTCTTGGTCAGCTATAGTTCCTTGTATGCAAAGGAAACTAGGAATAGAACAGTTCTTGGCTCCTAGTACTATTTTTTAATCACAAAACCATTTTTCCTCCTTTGTCCCTCCTGTGTCGTTGTACTCTTCTCTGCATATGATCTTTGACCGAAGAGTATGTTTGCATAACATCACTTGCATGTCTTCCTCCACTCTTAGATAACTTTTTCTAGATTCCCTCGCGCTGCTTGCAGTATTCCACAGAAGCACTGGTAATATTAGCATACACAGTGGTGTCAACTAATACTTGATGAGGACTTGCATAGAGTTCTCCACAAAGTATCAGACATTTGGAAGACCCACTGAATCCTGCAGTACTTCATAGGGTCCCATGAACCAAGCTGTAGGAAACAAATTTTTTTTTACTGGCTGCATTATGTATATATATTTTTTAAAAGCTGATGATCTAGAACCTTGGCAAACCTGTGTTCAAATAATTTATTAAACACCTGTTTGACTATTCTAAAGTTTTTCTCTTTGGAAAATACTTATAGAAGAAGTAAGCACCACTTATGCAAATAATGCTGCCGCATACCACATTTAGCACAGAAGAGGAACGTAACAAACCTTCCAAGTTTTGACGCATCAGAATTGGGTAGTTATTTCTTTTAAAATTCATATTACGCAGTTAATCAATAGTCATGTTCCTGATTATCTTCCACTTGAGGCTCCAGAAACGGTTTGTTTAAACCCTTATTCATACCACCTAGTGAATGTTTCAGGAGCAATGAAGAAGACTAAAATTATGAATTTATAAAGTTGACTTTAAAAATCTGTTTTACATGTCACTATTGTGTAGGAGCCTGGATAAAATAGGCAATATAGGAAGAAGAATGATTGGCTAAGATTAAAACTGTATAATCCAGTGTAACAATGAAGGTATATTACATTTGATAATTATTGCAATACTGCAAAAAGTTTTGGCTCTTTTTGGGAGGCTTGACTTTCTGTCTTAAAGTCTCTCAAAGTACCTAAGCCTTATCAGGAGTCCAGTACAACTGTTTCATTGTGTCCTTCACTTTATTTCATTCTTGGACCTTTACACATAACAATTGTAATAATGTACTTTAAAAGGGCAAGAAGTTCTATGAAATAGGAATATTGTAGTCACTTATGGGTCATGTAACTCTCTTAAAGCTTTAATTTTGGTACAGTAAATAAAAGCAGTTTGGATTTTTTTCCCCACTTTTTCCAGTTCTTTGACTAAGGATAAGCATCCTGTCTACATGACTGTTCACAAGCTAAACTACCAGTGTAATAACGTCGTTATTTTGGAGTCCATGTTTGTACTGTAGAGCCAGGGCCGGCTCCAGGCACCAGGCACCCAAGCTGGTGCTTGGGGCGGCACCTGGAGGGGGGCGGCGCGGCGCTCCGGCCGCCGGGGAGAGCGGGGCCACAGCCGGGCTCGCCGCCCTCCCCCCGGCGCTCTGGCCGCCCTCCCCC
>NW_020664393.1:24272095-24304007 GCF_002925995.2 Terrapene triunguis
TCAAAACATTTTAAATAAAAAAATAAATATGCTAAATCCATGAGTCTCCATCAAAAACTTTGAGTTTAAAGGGCGCTTTTCTGTATAAAGACGAATCGGGGGGGAAATGTCTAACTTGTGAGGTCAAGCTTTATAATTATGGTACAGTAGGGGTCAGCCTAAGTAACGTAGGAGACAGTCTCTTGGAAATGAGACATAGAGAGTAGAAACCTATGCTCCATTCACTTTCACTTAAATATATTTGAAATTTTCCCCAGGCTGACCTGAAATAATCAGTTTAACTAACTGACTTCCGTTAATTTCTGTTTAGCAAATTATTTAGTTATAAATGTGAAACATGTTTGATGAGAGAAGTTTATGTATCCGAAATATTTATGGTGGTTTTGTTTAATAAAAATAATTTTGTTTGTGTAAATTCCAGTTACCATTAGAATGCCGCTTGACACAAATCATTAGCAAAAACTTATCTAGTTAATAAGCGACATCATTCACCATTTTCTAACCTATTAAAATGTACAGTTAATAAGAATCTGAAAATATTAAGCTATATAATTACTTAAATAAATGTATATTGTTACATTATACCATCCTAGGTAGCAAAAGGATGTACCAAATCTAGTGTAAAGACTCTATTTAGTTGTAAATAAACATGTTTTAAAGGTGTTATCAACCAATGAAGAAGCACCTTTCTTTAGAAAATAACTGAAGAACAAATGGAAAAGTTGACTAATATCACCTATTTAAATTGAAGCTTTCTACTTGGTGATTTATATGACTTTGATTTAAATCAGTCAACTATGTATCTGAGGTTCAATCTCCATTGCTGTGACCCACCCATGGGCATCTTTTTGACTCCAGTCAAGTGCCTTTTCTTACAATTATTCTTTCACCATCTCCATTTACTCACATCTTACATGTAAGGAGAGCTAAAATCACATGCTAGTTCAAAAGTCCATTTCTGGTTTAATGAACGTGTAAGTGTCAAGACTGTGTGAGAAGAAACGCTAAATATTAATCTTGATACATCTTCTTCACCAGTAGTTTAGTTTGACTTGTCATGCTCATGCACACACACTGGATGCACTATATATAATCATAACTGCAGCTAACAACCCAGTCTATAAATAAGCTTTCATATTATCTGAGTGATTAAAAATATTTACTTTGTTATTTCTAAAGATACATCAAATATCAAAATTTTTTGCCTAGGGAAGCTCTTCTCAAAAAGGCAAAAACGAAGGCTAAAAAGAAGCCACGAAGACGATCGGACAGCTCTGGAGGATATAATCTTTCAGATATTATTCAGAGTCCACCCTCTACAGGTTAGTGGCAAATGAACTTTTCTTTCAGGCATCACAAAGTCTAGCATCAACTTCAATATGAAATACTATACTTCTGCTATCTGTTCATCTTTAGAAGAATTTCTTACTTAACACACAACTTTTTCTTGTAAATATCCAGTATGGATTATAATGGTTTGTTTAATGAATTATAGAATTAAGTGATACTGTTTTGCCTTTTATAAACTAAGACTAAAGGACATTTTTCCACGATGGGGGTTTTTTTTTTTTTTTTTTGGTAACTTAAATATCCCCCCGTAACGTTGGCAGCCCAAACATTGAATCACTACTTGAGACCCTGAAAGAAAATGACTGGATGGAAACTGATTAGCCTGTTTTTCATTGTCCAATTGGTGAGAAATAGAAAAAGTAAATACATACATTCCTTTTTCAAGAAAATAGTTTATGTGAATCAGATTAGAGAAAGGAAGAGAGGGGGAAGCTATTTTATTCTGCACAATGATGCTTGAAAATTGATGGTTACCTGCAACTGTATAGGATTATATAATGAGCTACCCTTTTAAGTTTTTTATTTATAGTTTTTATATTTTTAGTTTTATAATTGTATAATGTTCAAAATATGATACAGCCTTCCAGCTCTGTATGTTTTCTTATATAACCATTGTATAATAATCCTGCTTTTCATGATATAGTTCTATGTTATATTCTTATCCAATACATTTTAGGTTTAATAAAATTGGATAAGGTTAACTCTGTGGAGTCACTTCCAGAATTGCTGACATCTGATTCCGAAGGTAGTTATGCAGGAGTGAGTAGTCCCAGAGACTTACAATCCCCTGACTTCACAACAGGATTTCAAGCAGATAAGACTGAGGTATTTTGGTTCCTAAAAATCTACTTTTTTTTTTTTTTTATAAACCTTTTTGTGTGTATTTTTAAAAAAAAAAATGCAAACCTTGATTTTTGTGTGCCTTTAGAAAGACAATTTAGTCACATTCTCATCCTGAAATAGTTTTAAAGTGCTTGTTTGTTTGTTAAAATAAACAAAAATCCTCTGTGGTTTTAATAGGTAGTGCTGATATTTTGTTTGTGTATGGTATCAGGAGTTTTTAAACACCATGTTTCATTATACCCCTTTTGTTTTTTGAAAATTTCAACTCTCTGATGTCTTACATTTATATTGTTTAAAATCCCTACCTCATTTTTATCTCAAGGTATAAAGGAACCTCTGATTTAGCAAAATAAAGCTAATTTTCTTAGCCTGATGTATTTGGTAAAAAGATTACAGGCGAGGATAATTTTAAGATGGTAATTAAAGAGATGATTTATAAAGAGAAATGAAGTTGACAAGAATTGAGACTAATGCAAATCTGTGTGCATGTTAGTCTCAGGTATCAAAATTGTTATTTTAGACCTGTAACAAATCTCTAAGAGTAGTATTACACTAGTTAATCTAGTAATGTATTTGAACATAGTTCTGAGGTCATGTTTTTTGATGGATGTTGTCAATTTAAAAATAATATAAATAATGCAGATTGATCTGGGATTAATTAAAATACATCTGCTGCTTCTGATATTTCCTGTAGATCCTCTTCATGTATACTTTAATATTTATGACTTATGTCATTTCTAACATCACCCTTTTTCTAAATGGGGAAAAAACCCTGTTTCAGTTGAATTCTTTTATGTTTCAGATGAAAGACAAAATGTATGTTCAGAGTATAAATGCCCCACATTCTAATAAAGAGATGAAATTATGTGAGGGATCATCAGCACTGAAACAGTCTGTTCCACAGTCCATTCCCAGTATTAAAAACAACTCTGCAAGCTCTCCAAGTTGGGTTGCTACCTCTTTCAGGTACAGTAAAATGTATTGTAAGTAATTAGCTTGCAAGTAACGTGCTTTCCATTCGGTAAAAGATAGTGAACAATAGTAGTTTAATATTCTTGCTTCTTTTCAAAGTGAAAAGTTAACTGCATTTAAATTGATCATATGATACCAGCAACACTTGAAATGTTGGCTAAGGATGCTGGCTTTCCTTTTGCAAATCGATATGCTTGCTTTCTCTTGAAGAACCATTAGATACATCTTAAAAGGGACACTGTCTCGAAGGGCTTTTAAATTTTAAAGTAGCTCTTTCTATTAATTGGATCCTTTACTCCTCATCCTTCAATTAAAAAATAGTACTACAGTATTGTGCAGTAACCGTTCATTTTACAATAGTGTTACTGCAGCAATTGGGGTTGTCACTGTAGTGTACCCTTTTTTTGAGGGGGATGTTTGACAAACAGTTTTGAACATTATTGCATTTATAGGCAGTTTAAGGTCAAATTTGTTAGCTTCAGCCTCCTACAGTAATCAAACTTGATTCCTAATGTAGTTCTTCTAGTATTTTATCTACAATGATCTCACTGTAGGTGTGTGTCCCCCATGTGCATGAGCTTGGATTCTTTTGTTCAGCAGCGTCTGTTGGGTCTCTGCCTGTGCCCCCCTCCTCCCACTTCCAAGGAGGGCATAAGGGGAAAAGCAGCCCCATACACCACTCGTTTCCTTACCACTCATGGCAGTGAGATGGTGTGTGGTATCTGACTGCTTTCTGTAGCTTTCTTAGAATGGGTTTAGTAGTTAGTTTCATTCCCAAAGATGGGACTTTTTGTTTTGAAGTCTCACATTGGCACCAATGTGGTGGTCTGTTGGCTTAAGTTAGGTCTCCAGGTTTTAAAATCTACCCTGCCTGTGAGGCAGCTATGCCTTTAAATGATGAACATACTAAATGCCTCTCTTGTGTAAGGGAAGGTCATAAATGTTCAATTTGTAGATATTTTTCTTGTGCAAAAAGCATCTTGTGATGCTTGACTGAAATTATTTTTTATGGAGAACTCCATGAGGAGTGATTCTAACTTAAGTCCTGCCTCGAAAGCAGTCTGCTGCTGCTCTGAAGTCAATTTCAAATTAGTGCCCCGGCTACAAGAGATGCTATCTTAGGTTCTTCTGGCACCAGGAGGTCTTGTCTTCAGTGAAGCATTCTGGTCCTTCACTGTAGTCCACCTTCGGGTCTGTCAGTGACTTCTGCTGCCCAGGGTAAGAAGGAGTAGAGAACTTCAGCTGGTGCTCAGCAACAGTCACTGTCCCTAGTACTGGCCAAGAAGAGGCCATTCTTCTGACTTGTCCAAATCTGCTCCTGGTAAGCCTGACAAGCACTGTAAAACTTCAGTGACTTGACTTGCGGTCCTCTGCACAGTCAGGTCTTAATAACTGAAGCTCCTATCTCAATACCAATGACATTTGGTATTGTCTGACTTAAAATCTTCAGTACTATGTTGTAGTAAAAATCTTCCATCTGCTGATGCATAGTACTGGTTTGCATAGTACCATCTTTGTCAATACCTCCTTCCTTAGTGCAGGGCTCTTTAACTCCGGCTGCCTTTACAACATCTGCACATAAATCTTAATGGTTTCTCCAGAGCCAGAATCTCCATTCTTAGATGTTTCCCCATTCTCTGTGGTGTCCAAGTTGCTTCCAGTACCAGAACACCAGATACTGATAACGAAAATATCCTTTTGTCCTCTGTTGCACCAATTTCTATCAATGGTGCCTGGATCTCTTCAGCCTGTTTCAGCTCCTCCTCCTGTTTGTCCTTTTAGAGGAATTCTGTTCATCTGCCTTTTCCTCCTCTGGTGACAACAGAAATTCTTTCCCTAGGACATTGTTTTGTTTTCCTAGATCTTTTCCTTAGAGTGACATATCTGCCAGGTTATAAGCTCCTTGGATCCCCCCAACATGGCATCATATGCCTTTTCTTTATCGGATGCAATTCTGGCCTTGCTGCCGTACTTGGAATCATCAGCCTCATTTTTTCTGTTCCTTACTCAAGACCCAGATCTAGGAATAAGTCACCTCCCTCACGACTGAGTAAGTATCTTCACAATGAGGAGGAGGATCTTGGCTATTTCTCCTTTGTTCTCAAGACACTACGTGTGCCTTCTACAATTGATGACTTCAAGGTTTTTCAGAATCTTCTTGAAAGAATGGCTGGTACTTTGGAGATTAATTGAGAAATTATCCAAGGAAAGTCCCACAAGTTATTTGATATAGTGCATCCAGTCTTTCAAGGTTGCTTAACTATAAATGAGGGTATTCTTGAGTCAGCCAATGACTTTTGGCACACCCCAGCCTCCATCTGAGCCTCTTCTAAGACGACAGACTGGAGGTATCAGGTTCTCCCAAAGGGGTTCACATATTTTTTTTTTCCCCAACCAGTCTGTCCCTGGATTCTTAGTGGTAGTTCATGGAAAAATCTAAGCAGTCTGATCCTGTCAAGTCTACTTCCAGGGATGAAGAGCCCAAGAAGACTGGCCTTTTTGGGAGGAAAGTATATTCCTCATTTAGTCTTCAGATCTATATAGCCAATTAATTTGGCTTTGTTGTCTAAATATGACTTCTTCCAGTGGGATAAAATACTGAAATTAAGTGACAAACGGCCTCAGGACTCCAGAGATGAGTTGAAGCTGCAGTAAAAGGACAGTTGGCGGTGAAGATGGTGCTACAAGCCTCTTTGAATGCTTCTGACACTGCTGCAACATCTACAGCCAGTGGTGGTTACTATGTACAGAGTATCATTAGGGAGGAGGGATAGCTCAGTGGTTTGAGTATTGGCCTGCTAAACCCAGGGTTGTGAGTTCAATCCTTGAGGGGGCCACTTAGGGATCTGGGCAAAATCAGTACTTGGTCCTGCTAGTGAAGGCAGGGGGCTGGACTTGATGACCTTTCAGGGTCCCTTCCAGCTCTATGAGATAGGTATATCTCCATATATTATCATGGCTGCAGCTGTTCAGCATTCCACAAGAGGTCCAGTCAACAATTGAGGACCTATCTTTTGAGGGCTATGACCTTTTGAATTCAGAAACCGATGAGATGCTTCACTATTTAAAAGACTCCAGGGTGATAATTCAGTTTCTGGGTCTCTACATTCTGGTTCAGAGGCGGAAGCAAGGAGAACCTCAGCCTTTGTTGAGACAGAGACCTCTTTTGTCTTATTCCTGTCACCAGAGGGCTCTAGACTCAAGTGAATATGAGCTCCCAGGGCCTAATGCATTTCTTGAATACATAAACAGGGAATGTTTTATGTAGGAGTAGGGAGGTTATTTTACATCTGTATTTGGCACTGTTGGGACTGCTATAGGAATACCGTATCCAGTTCTGGGGCCCACAATTCAAGAAGGATGTTGATAAATTGAAGAGGGTTCAGAGAAGAGCCATGAGAATGATTAATTATAGTGATAGATACAAGGAGCTCAATCTGCTAAGCTTAACAAAGATAAAGTTAAAGGATAACTTGATCAGTCTGTAAGTACACGAGGAAGAAATATTTTATGATGGGCTCTTCAGTTTAGCGACAAAGGAGTAACAAGATCCAATGGCTGGATCTTTGTCTAGTTGAAGCTAGACAAATTCAGACTGGAAATAAGACATATGTTTTTAACAGTGATGGTAATTAGCTATTTGAACAATTTACCAAGAGCTGTTGTGGACTCTCAATCACTAGCAACTTCTAAATCAGGATTGAATGTTTTATCTAAAAGATAAAAGGTTAGCCCAAATGGGAATTAATTCAGGGAATGACTATGGCCTGTGTTATGCAGGGCAGACTTGAAGATGATCACAGTGGTCTCTTCTGGTCTTAGAATCTGTGAATACATGCTATACAGTAACTGTGCCCTTCGTCAAAGGTACACATTTTCCTAAAATTGAAGGTGACAGAAAAAAAATAAATACCTTGCAGGTACTTCAGAGCCTGCTAGTGAACACACATTCAGTCTTTGAGTGTGTGCGTGCCTGATGACTCATCTCTGTAGTTATGAACACTTTTTATGAAACTGATTAATGGTGACTTCAAGATGGTAGCGTTTATTTTAATTTCAGTGGAGAAGTGATACATCTGAGTGCGGGGAAAGCCTATCAGGGTCCAGACGGAATTATATTCTTTTTTCATATTTTGCAGACCTTTTTAAGGTCACTTAGAATCTAGATCACCCCAATGGCTAAGGTTGACCATGTCTCTTCTAAGAGAATAATGTAATACACCTCTACCTCGATATAACGCTGTCCTCGGGAGCCAAAAAATCTTATCACATTATAGGTGAAACCGTGTTATATCGAACTTGCTTTGATTCACCGGAGTGCACAGGCCTGCCCCCCCGGAGCACTGCTTTACCGCATTATATCCGAATTCGTGTTATAGCGGGTCGTATTATATCGGGGTAGAGGTGTACTTCTAATATAAATAAGTTATACATATTGGTGTACAATTCAAAAGGAAATTGTTTATCTGTAATTGTGTTCAAATTCACTTGGTGGTTGATTCCCAGACTGTCTAATTTCCAGATTCCTGTGGCTTTCTGAAGAATTTGTCTGAGCATTGCTGGTTTGCTTGACGCTGCCCAAAACATAGTGCCCCATTTCAGTGGCTCTTACTATCTAAAATACAGATACTGATAAGGCAGGAAGTACTAGGAGATCTTGAGGAAAGTGTTTAGAAAAATGTTTTCCTCTCCTCTCCTTTCATACAGTGTTGGAGTGGAGAAGAGATTTGACTGATGTGGGTTTGCAGGCCCTGTAGTAGGACTGAGTCTCTTAGAGGGATTTGAATGAGGCAAGTGTGGGATCCTAGCACATTGGGATTGGGAATACAATTCATGTTCATCTGACAGCATGGAAAGAAAGAAGGCACAGACATAGGAGTAGAAGAAAACAGTGTCAGTTTCATTGCCATTTCCTTCAGAATGAAGGGATAGAGGGAGTCCAAAAGAAATAAGGTGAGTTGTAAATAACGGAATAATTCTGCAGGGCTTTGAAGGGGCAGTACATTTTGAAATTGATCTGGCAGACAAGGTGGATCTAGTGTAGGGATTCTAAGAGGGAAATGATGTGGTGTGTTGGGAAAGGAACAAAATTCTAGTTGCAGTTTGGAGGGAAGGGGTTTGATATGGGTAACGCAAGTAAAAATCTTTGCTGTATTCTGATAGAAAATATTTATGGTATAATAAATGATTCCATGTATAATATGGTAGAAGCACTCTAACACACAACTTTTTCTATATAATTCAGAATGAATTGGATTTAATAACTGCAATGGAGGCAATTGTTTGGAGTTTAAGGTGGGAAACTGAGTCACAAGTCCATTCAATTTAGGCTTAATCACTTGTTGCCTCTGTACAATTTCAGACAGAATTATTGTCACTTATGATGTGTGAACATATATTTATGCCAGATAATAGACAAAATGGTAGGAGGCCCAAACTACCACATTCTGGGGTACCGGGAAGTTCTCCTATACTTCCTGATGGCTGCCTCTGACTTCTAATTCTTCAGTCCTTTTCCTTCAGTTTTTGGTCAAATATTCCTCCAATTTGGTCCTTTGTTCACTTGAGTCATTTTTATACATTTATTTCTTCATTACATATTTTTTACCCTTTCCCCGATCAGCGTTAAGCATTTGTTTTAGGTAACCCATACAATACATATGTGCAAGCTTAAATTTACACAACTTTTGCTGCTTATACAATTTCTTTGTCATTCTGTTTCTGTGTCACCCTGCCTCTGGGTTTTCCCAATAAAAGGGTTACAGGTTTCTGTACTTCTACCTAAAATCTTCCAGCACAACATGTTACCTTTGGCCTGTCAGCAATAACCTAATTTTAAGCAAATTTACAGGAGAGGAGAAGAATTGGCAAAACCACACTCATGCCAGCTAAGCCTTGGCCTAAGTATTAGCTCATTCATTATCCATAATTATTAATTATTAAGGTATAACTAACAAAGCTCTTAATCTTATCATGTAGCTGTTCTTCATTTTTATATTTCTGTATCATAATTCAGTATGTGCATTATCATACACACACAGAAGTGTAGGGTCATGGGTTTAAAAGTGCCATGACCTCAAAGTGTCAGTATTTTATCTTCTTTAAACATGGGGTTTCAGAGACTTTTTCACTCAAAGTCCAACCTTATGTTTGTGAATCATTACATAAAGCTTCATTAGTAATTTTCCTTATGTTGTGTTTTGAGGGGTGTCTTAATTTTAGGCCTTAATAATTACTGTTTCCCAACAACATGCTCATTAGCACTGCTTACATTAACAATGTACATGTGGGACATAAAATATAAATAACTTACCATGTATAAGGATTTTACATAGAGGGTTGGCCTGTCACTATCGAAATACTGAAAGCTTAATTCCTAACCATATACAAATACAAGATCAGATTTCAGATCCACAATTCCCAGGCAAGCATGGTCTCTTGCTGCAGGTTTGCAATGAGATGGACTGCTTCATGTCTCTGTGTGGCAGCATTGTATGATGGAAGCATAATGCTGAAGAGAGCCTACTTCCTCATTCAGTGGGATAGACAGTATCCCTGTAATGTACTTTTGTTCTTAAGTTAGTTGATACATACTCCCAACTGTAGCTGCATTTCAACATAGTTTTTGTCTGGGAATTACCTTGGGTTTTAAAAATTATCAAATTCTGTACACAAACTCTAAATGAGAAACTGAAAGAGTGCTACCAAGTGATAGTACATATCTTCAAGTCACTAAAAATATCAAGCTTAAATCACTTTTTAGTTTTTTACCTTTTAAGGGCAGAGTCACTGAGACACCAAAGCAGCCTACACAATCCATTAAGCTGGATTAAGCTGCTTTGCATTGCCAGAGGAGCACAAATCAGCAAATTAAGGATCGCACTGACTTGCAATTGGTTTGAAGGCTTGTATTAGACTATGCTGTCTGAAGGGAGGGCAAGGAGAACTCTGTAGAGGGTCCCTGTGTTCCTCTGATTTTAAAGGCTTCTCGCATGCTCCTGTCTCATTTCCCCTGGCAGTGATGTCAGAGCACAGTGGAACCAAGTCAGCAGTGTCACGGGGAGCCTTTCAAGCAGTAATGCCCTACGTTATCCTGTGGCTGTGGAACTTTTAAGGAGCTTTGACAATTGGGCCAAGTAATCCTACCAATGGGAATTTTTCACACAGGTGTCCAATTTCTTTCATACCACTGACTCATTAAAACAATTAGCATTGTTACATACAAGTCAGCTGTAAAGGGATGGTGGTGGCTGAATTACCCCATCACAGTGGCCCCACTTAAGAGTTACTGAGCCTGTTTGTAAATTGTAGCAATTAATTTAAAGTATCATACCATAGCTAATTTCTTCAAATGTAGCATATAACAAGGTTTCAGTTTTAACTATAAGGAAAGTTTGAAGTGTCTGCATTGTTCTGCTAAGATCATTTGGAGAAAAATGATAGATACTAAATTTCTTAAATGACCTTGTTTTAAATTAATTTTATCTCATAAATTTAAGGATTTACTTCTAAATTCTTAGAACATTCACATTGTACTCAGTCTCAGAGTAAGTGCTGTAATTTGAGAAGGGGGAGGGATAACAAATATTTTCCATACAAAACAATAAGGTTTAATTGTTTCTTTAAGTGCAAAGTGGAATTCTGCCTTAACTGTGGAGTTGTGACCAGTGTCTCCATAATATTTAAGTTACTAGCCGACTACTAAACAAGTATCCTAGTTTTAAATATCTTATTTACAATGGCTTTTAAAAAGTAATCACACTTTGCCTCTTGTTTCACATTGTAATGAATCTTGGAAGTATTTTTGTGTATTCTGTATATACACATATATAAAAAGTTTTTTTTGTCAGAAACGTTCTATTTGAGGTTTGCCATAATTGAGGAAATAGACATACGATGGTACCCGGATTTATAATTTAAGTATGACTTAGAAGATTTCAGTGAAGTTTGGAAACTGTGGAATGTAAGTAAAAATGAATGCCTTGAAAGGTAACTTTTTATTTTTCATTCAGCCCTGCCAGCCCTCCTGCTGTGGATCTAAGAACCATCATGGAACTTGAGGAAAATATGCAGAAGCGTGGAACTATGCCAAAGACAAATGCGGGGTTGGTAAAAAACCAATATCTATAAAAAAGGAGAGATGTTGAAGAATAGGCCATTATGGATTTACTTAGTGGTTCAGATGGTTTAAGATTTAAAAGAAAAAGAAAAAAATCTTCTTGTCCTTTTTGTGTTTGCACAGCTTTGTTTATTCATTTTGTTATGGCATTTCTGTGCATGCATTTAAAATTTACATCTCTGTCTGCAATGGCCTGATTCATCTAGTTAGTGCAGAACCTTCTGTTGGACTCTGGAGACGTAAATGGAAAGATTAATAAAATAACAGATCATATGTGGGATCAGTGGCCTAGCTGGCCAACCTTTCTGCTCTCTGTCCATCCCCACTCAAAAATAATCTAAATTTCCATCTGGTTGCTCTCCAGGTACCATTTGTTTCACACCACCGCCTTCAGCCTCCCCAGGTGCATGGTATTTTCCCAAAGAGTACCACTGGAGTGGATGGGGGAGATGATTTCAGTGCAGACTGTTCATTTTGCAGGACTCTTTTTGCGCACATACTAGCCTGAATGACACCCATCTGTGGATTTTAGGGAGCAAACACAAGATAGAATGAAATAAGAAGTGCATTTTGAAAACAAAACTCATGGTAAAGCAAAACTTCAGACCAGAAACACTCAACAAAACTGCACATACACAAACAAAAATTGAATTAGTGTTTTTTGAAGCATCATTGCTCACATGTGGCAGTGCTCAATGATTCTGCCTTAGTCAGAGAAAGGGGAACATCCTGGGCAGCCATCCACCATCTCGCTATGAGGAGCAATGTGACAGTGTAATGTCTGGAAGAAGCTCTCATTCCTTGTATGCCCAAGCAAGCAACTGACTTCCCTTCCACCCTAAAAAAACAAAAAACACCCAACATATAGACTTCTAGTGTTTCAAGTGTCCTCTGCAAATTCCACTTTGTGCTATTCTATTGGCATGTCTGGTGTCAAGATGTAGAATATTCTGAAGAGCAGTGGCCCTTGGGATGCATCCCACTTTCCCATCGTGGTGGACTCTGAAAGTACAAAAGGGGAGAAGGGCCCCGTTACTCTTCAGTTTCTTCTTGACAGCTGAAGTGTTGAGAGTTTAGGATTACAGTGTCCTCATTGGATGGAGATATATACATAAAATTTGCCTCTGCCCTTTCAGGACTATTTTTTGTTAAATTATCAGTCGGGTGTCCTCGTTTTAAAAAAAGAAAAGGTGCCTGATTGACACTGGTATCTGGACCCACGCAAAGTGAGAGAGCTGCCTCTGACATCTCTGCTGATGAGGGGAGGCTCCATAGGGCCAGCTGACTAAGTTTGGCATTAAGTCCAGCATTGACTTAAGAGAACTGCTCACCCAAGTGGCTCTTTATCTGCCTTGAAGCAGTGTCCAAGTCCCTGGCTGACTAAGCTCAGTGATATTCTAGCATACTCAATGAGCAACAGAAGTCCCTGAATTAGTCTGGTTCAAGCTAATTTGGTGCTGAAGATTTTGCAGTTCACTCTAAACCACATGCTAGAAGTACTCTGGTGCCAGCATTGGCAGTGCTAGGTCCTCGGATCCATCCATGTCAAAAGTCCGGTGCTGATAATCCAGCACCTTTGAATAATTGTGAACTACTCGTTTTGAAGTTTTGCCTGATACCAATAGCACTAATGTCCTTAGTTTCACCAATGACTTTGGTGAACCATTAGTTGAAGTGGCTCTCTACCCAGCTCTAGTGAAAATAGAATTCCCTGATCCATCTGAGTTAATGTAGTTTGGTGTCAACGATGCTAGATATTTGGCAGTCTGTTTTGCTGTCACCTGCCAATGATGGATCATTGGATCTGCATGCTTCTCCTATTTATGCGTCATTAACTGCACATTGACAGGAGCCTCTCAGTTTCCAGAGCAGCTTGTGTGTGTTTGGGGAGTGGACGCAACCCCTGACACCTCTGCAATGAAAGTCTCCATTCCAGTCATATTGGGCTTCCTGGTGCTGCATCTTTGGCCCTTTAGCCTCAAACCTATTCTGCTATAGTGCTAAAAAGACCTCTATGGGCTTTCATCCTTCCTTGGACTTGGTCATCTGTACTAGGTACCTCAAAAGTATTCTCATATTTTTTTGTAAACTTACCTGACCTGCACTCAGGTAGTCACGATGGCCAATGGAAAAATACTTAACTTTGTAAGTTTCAGATTCTCAACTGAGAATATATCCCAGCTGGGGTACTCCCCTTTCTTACTGGAATCTGGAATTCTTCTGCCTTCCCTCTGATTCCATTGATTCAGGAGGTCTGTCTGGAGGTCAGTCACAATGGATCCAAAAAGTTGTCAGTAGCCTTAATTGGTCTTGGCTGTTTCATCTTCGGACATTTTAGGTCAGATGTTTTTTAGTACTACAAATCCTGTTTTCCATTCTCCTTGTTCTTTGTCTTAGAGTTGAGGTAAAAGTATCTGAGTCTGAATCTTCTCAGGTTGACAGCCTGACTTCTGGATTACTGAGATGCTTTATGGGGAGGTTTATTCTGAAGTCTAGTAGATCCTGTTGAAAAACAAAGCAGACAAAAACCTGCTGCAATAAATATCGAAGTTTCCCCATCTCAGTAGCTGAAGAGTGAATCTGAGATGCTCTTCTCTTGCTTTTGATATATTACACTTTGAACATTTGAAGAACTGTTTTGAGTTCTACCAGACTGAATTGGTTGTGATGTCAGCAACTACTGTCACATGCATGGGAGAATGGTACAATCCTCTAGTTTATGGAAGACTTACTCCATGTACTAGTAATGCTACTTGGAACATTTGCTTAGTTGTGATATGAGACAAAGTAAATTTGACTTCCCTTTTCAGAAATACTGCAGTGGATGGATTTATTTGAGCTGTCCTTGGGTTATTCCCTCTGGTGCATGACTCTCCTTTGCCATGAGATTGAAATCTTTCCTTCACAAAACTTAGGATCTTTGCTCTGATTCACATGTGTGTGTCATCTATGCCATGTGCTATGGAAAAGGACATTCCTCATAGCTTTAAATATGGCCAGGTTGTTGGTGAGATGCAGTCCAGAAGGCTAAGTTTGCATAAGCTCAGTTCCATATGGAAAATGTGGTCCTGTGCATATCTTCACCACAATTTCCAGTTTCAAAAAATATCATCCCTGATTTAATCTTTCAGGCCACTAGGCTGTCTGTAGTCCCACAAGCATCTTTCTCATGCCTTTTATGACTTGTTAGGTATTTGGTCACCTGCGAAATCAAGGTGTACTTAACTAAATGAGAGTGGTAAAGCATCAGATGGATGCTGATTGTTTTCATCATCTTTTTGCAAAGATGCTACATGGGCATCTATATGTGGTTTAAGCAATCTCTCTCTCTGTGTCAGACTTAATTCAGGAGAGGAAATTTCAGTCACTAACACTCTTGACCTGTTATTCAGACCTGATGTTCATTTTGTTAGTTCTGCAGACAGCGTTCACTAGGCTCTCAGCCCACCTTCCTTAGAATTGTACTGCTTTTGAGTCTTCCGCAAGTGGGACTATACAGAGGCTGCTCGAAGGAGGGAGAGAGATTACTACCAGCAGCTGTTACTCTTAGATTACAACTGCATATTGACACTTCCTGCCTCCCTTCCCCTTTTCTTTGGAGTCTTGGGAAAGAATTTCCTGAACTAGGGAAGGAACTGAAGAATGTCTGGGCCAATCCTTACTTTTTATGCCCTAGCGATCCTTGCAAGGGGCACGGAGGGAAGGGAGAGTATCCTCAAAGGGCATTGCTCTTCAGAAGATTCTGCAACTTGACACTAGAGGCACCAGTGCTTCAAGTGTGAATATGTAGAGGCTACACTCGAATAACGGTTGCTAGTAAATAACCTGTCTTTTGAGGTTAGTATTTTAAATTGTCAGTTTTCTCTTTCCAATTGTCATTTTAATTCATAGTAAACCTGCTTCTCATGGAATCAAGCTTTCTCAGAAGCAAAGAAAAATGATTGCCATGGCGGCTAAAGATAATGGCTCAGTTACGAACAGCCTGGATGCTACTTCAATTACAGCCACGCCACCCACACCTATGAAAGTTACAAAACCAGGGAGTGCATGGTATGTCATCTTAGTTAACTCAGTTTATTTGTCTTTGTGTTGATGGTTCCCTTTGGGCAGTATTTTTTTTTTTTTTTTAAGATGACATAACTTCTATTTAGTTACAAGAAAACAGTGTTGTTTCTACTTTTGTACATTTAGTGTTATTGAAAATTTTAAACAGGAGTTGTGGTTAGTGGTGGTGATTGTGGCTCAACCACTAGGATTCATATATCCTAAAGGCCACAACCAAGCTGGGCCCTGTCGTGCATATTGTGAGTATGGTCAACAGTATCAAAGACATGATAGACATAAGAACAGCCATACAGGATCAGACCAAAGGTCCATCTAGCCTAGTATCCTGTCTTCTGACAGTGGCCAATGCCTGGTGCCCCAGAGGGAATGAACAGAATGAATCATCAAGTGATCCATCCATGAACTTATCTAGTTCTTTTTTGAGCCCTGTTATAGTCTTGGCCTTCACAACATCCTCTGGCAAGGAGCTCCACAGCTTGACTGTTGCCCATTAATTTCATTTGGTGACCCCCTAGTTCTTGCGTTATGAGAAGGAGTAAATAACACTTCCTTATTTACTTTCTCTACACCAGTTATGATTTTATAGACCTCTATCATATCCCCCCTTAGTTGTCTCTTTTTCAAGGAGCACTATAGCAATTTAATATCACAGTCATTAGTTACTATAATTGCAACCTTTTTTCAAGTGTCGCCTATGCACAGTATTTTAACTAATGTCAACTGTATGGAAAGTCTGAAGAATTTGTGGTGTTCCATTATTAATAATCATTCTGGACAAAGAAAAGACTTGACACATTATATTTCTTAACATTAATTTGAAAATCTGTCTTATCACAGAAATGTACTGTTTGTTTGCATTTTATCAAATAATTCTGGGTTCAGAGTAAGTGCTGTAATTTTGGGGCAGATGCAGTTTATTTTTCATATACATAACAAAGTTTGAGTTCTTGCTTAAAGTGCAAAGCAGAACTCAGTCTGAACCCTGGAGTTGTGACTGATGCTTCCATAATAGAAGAGGCAATGTTTCAAAACTGCAGGATTTGGAGTTTATTGAACTTTATATAATGGTTTGATGGATACATAGGATTACCAAATTAGACATAAAAATCCTTAAACTGACTATTTAAGCATGTTGCAGTGAATACAGTACCTACGTTACTGAGACTTAATCTGGTACATCATGTACATTATGTCAAACTGAGTTTTTTCAAAGCTTACTTTCCTCGTGGTCCAACAAAGGATGAATTAAGCTTTGTAGGATGTTCAAGGCATCTATTCATCCAATTTTCCCCAGAAGTTGGTTTTAGTGGCTGAAGTTAAATTTACTGGCTAGTGGGAGCTGACTTTTAGTTTTAGTTTTACTTTGGTTAATTGGTGTCTTTTATATTAAATGTACAAGCACCCAGAGATTGTTGGGCACATTTTTAATAAATCTATCTTTTGAAATATTTTGTATAGTGTGATATGCAGGCCCAGGTATCTTAAGTGAAAAGGCCAATGCATCTTCTACTGAAGGATAACTTTCTGGTTTAATTTTCCTGTGGCCACATATGCCTATAAATGTTCATCTACAATATTCCTCTGTCTGTGCCTGCTCAGATGGAAAATGTCGATAAACCAAGAGTTAAAGCAGAGAATCAGTGAGAAATCTATAAATGTTTCAAATAATCGCCTAGCTGCTGGAAAGGGGAATTAACTTGGTTAAGTAAAATTTAAACTTCAACACGCAAACTGTAGATTACTACTGGTTGCTTTGCTAGTGGGGTTTTTTTTTTTTTTTTTAAATGTATTCACCATTATCATCCACGTTGTCTATTTTTCTATAAAAGTATAGAACAGTAAGGTTGGGTGCATCACTTACCCATGTGGAATTATGGATCTTTTGATCCAAAATGTAGAGTACATCTGGTGGCAAACTCAGCTTTTCATGCGTGCAGTACATTGAGAGCTATAGAGCTTTTGTGTTCCAGTGAAAGGAGATACTTGTCTTGGAAATTCAGCAGTTTTACTGGCAAGAACATTTGCCAGAAGGGTGTGGGACCTTCTGGCACTTTCTTTGGTTGATTAAAAGACACAGTATAACTTATACCATTTTTTCTTTTATGCCAAAAGAAACCTCCAATTTCACAGTTTGGGGGATTGAAGCTAAAATCAAGTGCTTTGAAGACTGGTAGAGAATAATAAACTTTGTAAGGAACACTTTTATTTTGAAAGACTCCCATGTCCCACAAGAAATTAAACAAAATATTAGCCTTATTTCGGTTTTATGTATCATATAGTTCAGATACGTGTGTGTGTGTGAGTATAGAGAGAGAGAGAGAGAGAGAGAGGTGTGTATATGGTTCAGATACCTAGAGTCCATCTTGAATGAGGCTTACAACAATTAAAACTCGATATTTTAGTTGCAAAAATGTGCTTTGTGCATCATAATGTATTTTAGTACTTTGAAGTCCATACTGGTGCGCCATCTGTCAAAAGTGCCTTCTGAAACACAACAAAATGTCAATAGCTCTTCTATAAAGAAACTTCACACTTGTTTGTGTACAGCCAAAATTCTAGGAATAAGATTTTTTAAGTTTCTTCCATGCAATTAAAACATCTTTTCTTTTAAAGACAATGTGGTCAAATTAAATTAGTGTGTTACAAATTAGGTGGAAAGGACAGTGCACAAAGCAAGATGAGTTTAGTAAAGATATTGCATTTAAGCCATTAGTTTTTTGTTGGCCATAACTCTTTCATAAGTTTCATTTTATTTTTACCTAAAATGACAAAAAATAGTAATGCAGGTGCCCAGTTGCCATTGGATGTAGCTGTGGCAAGGAGGTGACATGGAGCTAGTTAGTTAGGTTCTCTAATTCTCTAGCGGGTTTTGCACTGGTCCCAGAAGAGGCTTCTGTAACCTCTGCCAGCTAAGAATGGACCACAAGGGACTGTCTGGGGTTAGCCAGCATGTTCCGGTCATATCTCCCTAACTCTCATATGCCAAGACTGCAGTGGGAGTGGAATAGGTGCACACTGACTCTTCACACACTGTGTCGGGAATTCCAAGCTGGGGACTTGCTTTGCTCCCTTTGCACTGCTTGAATCACGCAAAGGAAGAAGAGTGCATCAGAGAATATGTGAGTAATAGCTTAAAGCACTTGCAGAGTAAAATTGAATTTGGCTGAATTTTGGCTGAATCCTGAGGTTAAGCGTACATCAGGTTGATGAAGGCCTTGGTGAGGCCTCATCTGGAGTACTGTGTCCAGTTTTGGGCCCCACACTACAGAAGGATGTGGAAAAATTGGAAAGAGTCCAGTGGAGGGCAACAAAAATGATTAGGGGTCTGGAGCACATGACTTAGGAGGAGAGGCTGAGGGAACTGGGATTGTTTAGTCTGCAGAAGAGAAGAATGAGGGGGGATTTGATAGCTGCTTTCAACTACCTGATGGGGGGGTTCCAAAGAGGATGGAGTTCGGCTGTTCTCAGTGGTGGCAGATGACAGAACAAGGAGCAATGGTCTCAAGTTGCAATGGGGGAGGTCTAGGTTGGATATTAGGAAACACTATTTCACTAGGAGGGTGGTGAAGCACTGGAATGCGTTACCTAGGGAGGTGGTGGAATCTCCTTCCTTGGAGGTTTTTAAGGCCCAGCTTGACAAAGCCCTGGCTGGGATGATTTAGTTGGGAATTGGTCCTGTTTTGAGCAGGGGGTTGGACTAGATGACCTCCTGAGGTCCCTTCCAACCCTTGTATTCTATGATTCTATTAAACTGTTCAGTTCCTGACGTGTTTGAGATTTCCCTGAACAGTGCTTGCTATTTGGTTTTCTAGATGTTTAATTTTTCTTGCTTTGGTTATGCTATAGGTTTATATTTCACCCAGCATTGCCTTGGTGTAGATAGTATTCTGCATTAAAGAAATAATCTTTAAAAAGTAAAAAATTAGGGCTCTTTTTTTTTTATTCACATGCTTAACACGACTACCATGAGTAGTCAAATTTAAAATGAATGGGACTACTCATGATAGTAGAGTTAAGCATGTGTTTAAATGCATGCAAGATTGATGCCTGAGATCCTGACAGGAGGGAATCATATAGTAAAGTTGTGATAACTCTCTTTTCTCCTGTAAATAGAAATAGCTTTTGAGTAGCATGTTAGTCATTCTTCTCCCTTCCCCTAACTCAAGGATAGTCAGTAGGTGGACCACAGGCCAAATCTGGACTGCCAGACACTTTTGAACAGACCTTGAAATCTTTGTATTTACTTATCATTATTTTTTATTTTCTCTGGAGTCTGGACCTTGACTGTATCTTGGACCAAGAAATTTGGACCTCAACAAAAAACAGACTATCTCTGCCCTAACTTATCTAGAAGGTTGATTCTTTATCCTGCATTAGTTCTGGAGATCCGTAATGAAGGGGCAATGGACACATTGGGGTGAGCAGAGGGAAAATGGGTGGTAGGATTCATGGTAGGAATTACTTTTCCTCATCTCAGTTACTTTCCCATACTACACATCTATTCTTTTTTCCTCAACAAAATATTTATTTTAGGGAGAGTACCCAGCGTAGCACGTATAATGTAATGTAATAGAGTAAGGATTCTACTGAAACTTGTGGACTAGGGTTTGCCCATATTTGCTATTGGGGTTTTGCAAAATGAAGCCTTCTATCTTCATAGGAGCCTGCCATCTGTGGTCTAGTAAAATTGACACTACAGGCATATAGCTACACTTGACATTTTAGTCTTGTTTTAACAACTGTTAACAATCATGTTAGTGAACACATGTTAATTATTTCTGTCATAGACAGAACACAAATGTTTGTTAGTTGTATTTAACCCTAGATTTTAGCAATTAAAAATTACTAAATATTCATGTGTAGATATACCACAAGTGAATTCCTTGAGCCATATTCACAGCAAAAGACCTGACAGATATGTTGATGTCCAAAATTATGATATTTGGTGACATAAAATCATGTAGATCTCTAGCTCATATTTAACATGACTCACAAATATAGTCTTGAAAAATGTAAGTCTAAAATGTTGAGGCTTTTGTTGTTGTTGTTTTTAAAGGGCATCTTCATTACATTCAGCTTTGCCAAAGTCATTCCGTGATCTTGTACTGGAAGAAGAAAAATCTGTCAGTGCAAGTCATTCTCCGGGCATCATTGTCAAAAAAGTTTGTTTTAAAAGAATTGAGGATCCACAAGCTCAAAAGGCCGTAAGGTAAGTGATATTTCTGTTGCACAGCTGCTCTCCTCAGTCATTACTCATGGGCTAATGCCCCCACCTGTGGAATTTGGAGGCAGTTCAGTGGTGATGCTGAAGGCTCCAGGACTAGGCTCCACTCTTCAGCTCAGGCCATCAGATTTTCTGCCTCCTGCTGTGGAACAAATTGGCGGTTCAGTTTCTCCTGACAATTTTCTTTTTAAAACCTTTGTTTTTATTCATTTTCATGCAGTTGCAACTTTATTATCCTCCTCCTCCTCCCATCCCCTGGTAAATAGCAGCATGTTGGTTTCACCACATGGATCTGCCGCTGCAGCTCCTTCCTGACAGACTTCTGTGCACCACTCAGGCCTTACATGAGCTGTGCTGCAGACACCCGGCTTATGAAGCCTTTGTGAAGCAGCACTTACAAGCTCTGCAGAGGGTGAATTATGCCTCGCCTGTTGCCAGTGACCTGACCCTCGCACTGCCAGGGTATGGGGCTCAGAGTCAGACCGGCATGTTAGGTCCCCATTCTGCCCTGGGAAACCGCGACTCTAATGCAGAAAAGACCAATCCAGGGCTAATGAGCTTTCAGTGAGAGAGTCTAAGGATGAGGAAGAAGCTATCAAACCAGCTCAAGGGGTAAATCCCACAACAGACCTGGGCTGGAGAGAGAAAACCCCCTGAAAGGATCGACAGTTGTCCTCCCCCCCGCCGTCCGCAGAAACTAAAGGGCCCTCAGGTCCCGGGGGAGAGCAGGGCTCCAACACAGCTTCCCTTCTTCCCACTGGGACTCGAGGAATTCTCATGATACTCAGGGGTAAGTCCTGCAAACCCCCGGGAGTCCCTAAAAGGCAAAAGGAAATGTGTCCTTCTCATAGTAGTAATTAATATTGTTAATTAGCAATTGGGATGAAAATGGTAGTTAAACCCTTCTTTTGCTTTCTCACCCTGTGGTAGTGTTTGCTGGCGCTTTTCTCCTACATAGTCTTTCTCACAGTGCTCTGTACCATGCTCACCGCCCTCTCCCACTCTGCAGCATGTCTGGGCCTGCAGAGAAGGCTGTTCTTCCTTTGCAGCCCTGCCTCGGGCTGTAGTCTAATGGAAATGGTATCTGTCTGGCTTTAAGCTTAAAGACCCTTGCTCTGCCAGGGAAAGGGATTCAGATTTCAGGAATAGCAGAGTGGGAATTGTGCCTTCTGATCATCACCCTAAACCCCTGCTTTGCCAGGGAAATGGCCTGAGACTCTGAAAGGCTCTCCCCCCCACTCACCAGGCTGGCTCCACATTAAAGACTTAGGAGCACCTCAGGCAGTCTGTGACAGAACAGAGGCACGTGATCCAATCCCCAGGAAGCTGCACCTTCATGGGATTATAGAGGGGCAAATAAGAAATCCCTTCCCTTCCCTTCCCTTCCCTTCATAATGATCCTGATTTACTGATTAAATCCCAGAGTGGTACTAGGCTGCTCCTATGGTACTTACTTCAGTGCTGCCAGGGAGCCAGCAGGCAGGTTTGCAGATTCCCAGGCACATCTAGCAAGCTATTTCCAAAGTTGGGTCTGTGTACCAGTACCGCTCCTCTGTTGTGTGGTTGCTGTGCCAGAATGAATAGTGTATTACCTAGACAGCTAGGGGAAGAAATACCCCATATGCTTTAGGGAAAAAAAAAATCAGTAGCTTGCAAGGAACTGATTAATATTAATAATAAAATATCTTCTCTTTCAAGTGTTCTTAGGTATATTTTCCCATTAATGCTTCCTGTGAGTGTATCATAAGATCGAAATGAGGACATCTGATTAAACCAAATGTTCAGCTAAAGTGTTTGTACAAAAATAAAGACTTTTCTTACATTTTTGGGAGCCTAATGTTGGTGTAGTAGTAGCTCCACCAGGGAAAGACAAGTCACACCTTCAGAAGGGGACTGCCTTCCAAAATGCCTTAGACACTGCACTGCAATTTCAAAGCCTCAGCTATACCCTTTCAGACGGTAGGTTTTTCATGTATTTAGTAAGGAAAGCCTACTTTGTGGCAAACAAGTGGCTCATTGTCTAGAGGTATAGTTTTTGATTGGACTGAGATGTCTTGGGTTTTGTTCTGGTCAAACCCTTGATGTGATTTGTGATAACTTGGTGGCTACACGGAAGCCGTGTTATACCCAGGAATCGTTATCACTCATTCAAAACTGATATCTTGCGTATGCAAACTTGTGAGTAGCTATTGGAGGACACAGGGAAATTAGTAACTGACATTGCAGAGAGGCATCAACCCTCACTATCAAAACCAGCATAGAAGTCGATTAGTTACTACCAACACCAAGTGTATCCAAGAAGGGGCCATTACCCTGGCAGAGGGAAAAATCTGGAGTAGAAGCGTGCAAGGAAACTTAGGCTACGTCTTCACTACCCGCCGATCCGGCGGGTAGCAATCGGTTTATCGGGGATCGACTTACCGCGTCTCGTGAGGACGCGGTAAAATCGATCCCTGATCGCTCTGCCGTCGACTCCGGAAATCCACCTCGACAAGAGGCGGCAGCGGAGTCGGCGGCAGCGCGTCAGCGGTCGGCTTTCCCCCGTCCTCACCACCAGGTAAGCCGACCTAAAATACGCAACTTCAGCTACGGTATTCACGTAGCTGAAGTTGCGTATCTTAGGTCGGAACACCGCTGTAGTGTAGACCTAGCCTTAGATAAATTTTCCTCCAAATCAACAAAATCCTCATAATGATGAAGACCAAAAAAAGTATTTGTGTGTGAGCCACAGTGCTTGTACAAGAGTCTTCCTTTTGATCTACCCTCTGTATCTAGAGTCTTAAGGGGCTGGTGGTAATCACAGCCAGGCACAGGTCACACCCACTCTAGACCAGTGATACTCAGACTGAGACTCGCGAGCTGCAAGTGGCTCTTTAATGTGTCTGCTGTGGCTCTTTGCAGCACATGATATTAAAAAACTGTGTGCTTGAATTATTAACCAATCAGGATGCTTTTACTATGTTATTAACCAGTTACGTTATTAACTTGCACTATGTAATTAACCTGTCATACTGTTTAAATATGAATCTATAGTACAATAGTGAATGAAACAATGAATTCACATTACTGTGGCTCTTTTGGGTAATGTTGATCACTAATTTAGCTCCTGAACCACTGAGGTCTGAGTATCACTGCTCTACACCCTTGAATATTCACTATGGAAGCAAACATACTTGGAAGATAAATTTCCAAAAATTTCATCTCATATATAGTTTTTAGTTAATATTGACACCTCTATCACGGTGTGTGTCTTTATTTTATTTTATTTAAAATAAATTTATTAAAAATAAAAAGAAGCAAACCCCACAAACATGGTCATAGAGGATTGGACCTTTCAAGTCCAGTATCGTGTCTGACAATGACCAGAACCAGCTGTTTCAGTAGAAGGTGCAAGAAACCTTAGGCAATTACGGTAATTGCAGAGAAAGCCTCCCCTTACTTCCCATTAGGGTTGGCCTGTGATTGAGACATGAGTGTTGACATCTCTTCCAACCAGGGAGTAACTAGAGGTCAAAGCTTCTCTGTGGTAATGGAAATAATGTCCTGATTAGAGAAGAATCTGCTACCTTTCAAGACAGTTCACATAAAGAATACAGGAAAGAAGAAAAAGGAGAGTTGTTGTGTCCTTGTCCTCCACTGGCCCAGAAGGCACTTTGAACTTGCTAGGTAGCCAATAATGCCACATTGTAAACAGACCTCTTGAAGCAGAGACTCTTTCATTCAAACCGGGAACAGTTAACAACTTGGGCATCAGAAGTGAAGTGTAATTCAGCATGGATTCTCTATTAAACTCGGATATAGTTTGGTATCCACACAACACACGGGATTCATTGATCTGATCAAATTTACATTTCCAATGTGAGGGGAAACAGAAAGCCCAACATAATGTGATCCTGTTCTCTAGATAGCATTGTAATACAATTATTATAATAATAATAATCACAAAGTTCTAGTGATCCCAGCTACACTAAAGTTTCCCTGGGAAGCTTGGTTGCTGTCCTACAAGAAAGCACCTTAGAAAGATGGGTACCAGCCATAGTGGCATTTTGAAAATAGGCACTTTGGATCCTCCACTTAAGTATCATGTGCCAAATTTAATTACAGTGACAAATTAGACAAGCCTGTGGCAGACCTTTCCAGCCGCCATTACCTTGGAAAGGCAAGTTTTAGAATTAGTTCTCATATCCAGACAAGAACCACACTGCCTTTGTCACAGGGAAAAGGTTATTCTTATAGCTCCAGAACATTTCTGTCCAAAGTAAGTTCCTCTTTCCACAATTGCTGGAAAATAATTATCCCGTGGTTTTGTTCTAATCCTTGGAAGGTTGTGATATAAATAAGCATTCTTAGAGCTATAAAGATACATACTCCATACGCTTGAGATGTATGCTCGTTGTACCCTGTTCATCCCATTCTGTCCAAAATGCTCAAGGTTGCTGCAGGCAAGATGTAAAAATCCTACCAGTTGGCATACTAGGCATCTGGGAAACTATTCACAGAAGTCTCTAGAGGCATTGAGGGAAAAGTGTTTGAGCCTCATCCGAGGAAGATCTTCAAGTGAAGTTCCTTTCCTCTAAAAAAGCATCCTTTGGTAGAGGGCACTACTGGATTACTTCTCACACATAACTCCATAGTTTATAAAGCTCTTGCTTTATATGGGGAGAACTCCCGTTCTTGCCTATTATTCTACTATAATAATTAAACTCTGCTTATCCTTTCCTTTCCTTCCCTACTTCTGGAATTCACTGCTCCATACTTCCTATGAATAATGAATTAGGAGAGAAGCTGTGCAACAGAATGCGACAGTTCTTACCGGATAATTTTCTTTCTCTTAGCAGCTTCTCTCTGAATTCAACCCACCAGGGTAATCATATAAATGATCAGAATATAAATTTGAAAATTTTCACCAAAAGAAGTTCTAGACATATATTATCTTAAAGTATATTATCTTAAAGTTAATTTAGTGTGATAATTATGTCAGGTTACCTTAATGGTACTAATTGGTTGCAAGAGCATTTCTACAACTGTGGAAGAACTCTTCTGGTGGCCTGAGCTGAAAGACGGAGCTTAGTCCTGGAGCCTCCAGCAGCAACTCTGGGCCAACTCTGAATTCCACAAGTTGTGCATTCCATAGTTGTTCCTCGAGTGATTGCTCAGGTGTATTCCACTATAGGTGTGCGTGCTTGCCACGTGCACCGGTGCCAGAAGTTTTTCCCTTAGCAGTATCCGTAGTGGGGGAGCACTGCTGTGACCCCTGGAGTGGCGCCGGTATATCGCGCCATAAAGGGGGCTGCGTGCTCCCCCCACCCTCAGTTCCTTCTTGCCGCCAGCGAAGTTAGTCGGAACTGGCTCCAGCTTAGTGTAGCTGCAGCGTATCTAGCTTAGTGGTATCCGGTTCACTAATGTCTCTCCGTTATTGAACTTTCTTTCGTGAGTGCCTGGCTCGGAGCATGCCCCGTGGCCCAGGCTTCAAGTCGTGCGACTCCTGTCGCAACTCTATGCCCAGAAGCGATCCCCACAATCAGTGTCTTCGCTGTCTGGGCGAGTCTCACGTTAGTGAGAAGTGCAAGATCTGCCGCTCCTTCAAGCCACGGACGAAGAAGGAGCATGAGATCCGACTCTGGGCTCTTTTAATGTAGTTAGCATTGGCCCCTGCACCGGCACGTCGAGCTGACACCGCGCCGGACTCCGCGTCGTCGGCACGTGATGAAGCGCCTCCAGTGCGCCGTTCCGAATCGGCACCCGGCACCGTGTCCTCGGTGCGCAGCGAAGCACCGTCGACGTCCCGGCACCGCTCCCTAGCTAAGAAGCCAGAGAAGTCTCAGCGGCGCCGGGAGAAGACCAGGGGTGAGGCCAGACCAGAGTTGGGCAGCCCGCGATCCCCACTGGGACAGAGACCTCCGACTCGCGCTGAGCGGAGTAGTCCAGTCCCGTTCACGCAAGCCTCACCTGAGGTACACATGCCTTCAACGCTGGAGGCAGCTCAGGCCGCGCGTGATATACTGACACTTCCGGTGCCGAGAGCGCTGCCGCAGTCGGGCCCCCGGTCCCGTGGGAAGCCGCCTTTGGGTGCCCATCAGCCCTCCCCGGAGGTGTGGGAGTCTGAGGCACCTTCCCGGGTCGAGGTGCCTATTAGAGCCCCGCGACGCGCGTCGACTCCGCATCCGGACTCTTCCAGGAGCGGATCCCACCCCTCCGGCCTTGAGCGCTGTCGAGGAGGCGGCAAGAGACAGCGCCGTTCCTCTTCCAGCGAGTCCGAGAGGGACAGGTCGCGACGCCGTTGGCACCGACGCTCCTACTCGGGCGCCCGCCGTCACAGACGCCATGGTCACGGCGCGTCCCGAGAGTCCCTGGCACCGAGGCACCGTGGCCACAGGCGCTACAATGAATCCAGGGACAGCTCTTAGGTCGAAGTCTCTGGGCAGGAGCCATCACGATCGGGACCGCTCCAGCCGTTCTTACGACACCGTGCACTCCTCCTGGACCTCGGCGTCAGTGCATAGCAGTCTCTCCCAAGGCCGCACCGCAGGACCAGCCTGCCCTGCCAGCGCCCAATGCGCCTCTGCTCCAGGCCATGCCCTGGCAGGGACAGTGGTGCCAGTGGGCACCGTGGCCTCAGGCACCTGCGCAGCCAGGCCCTCGCTCCGTGGCTGGAGCTTCTCAGTGCCGACCCATGTCACCTTCACGGCACCGAGATCAACTTGTGGGTGCTGAACCCCCGGCACCGACTCCGGCACCAAACCTGGACGTGGAGCCCTCGGTGCCGTTGGCCGCTGAAGGCGCCGCGCCGTCCACCTCTTCGGCGCAGGGCGATTCGGTTGCGGTACCGCCTCCTTCTTCTTCCCAGGAGGACTTTAAAGCCCACCAAGAGCTGTTTCAGAGGGTGGTAGCCAACCTCGAGCTCCGGGCCGAGGAGATGGAGGAACCCTCCGACACCCTCTTCAATGTCCTCGCCTCCTCGATACCAGGGCGTGTGGCGCTCCCTTTCCATCAGGGAGTTGCCAACATCACCACTGGCCGTTGGCAGACCCCAGCCTCTCTTGGGCCTATTTCTAAGAAGGCCGAGAGGAAGTACTTTGTCCCCGCGAGGGGTCTCGAGTACCTTTATACCCACCCAGCTCCAAACTCCCTAGTGGTTGAATCGGTCCACCGCCATGAACGGAATGGCCAGCCCACGCCAAAGGACAAGGATGCTCGTAGACTTGATGCCTTTGGTAAAAAGGTTTATTCGTCAACGAGTTTCCAGCTCAGAGTGGCCAACCATCAGGCGCTTCTGAGCCGCTACGAGTTTAACCTGTGGGGATCCCTCCCCAAATTTGAGCCCCTCATTCCTGACAAGGAGTTCAGGGCGTTGGTTGAGGAGGGTGCAACCGCCGCCAAAGCGGCTCTCCAGGCGGCATCGGACGCTGCAGACACAGCCGCTCGTTCGATGGCTACCGCTGTCTCCATGAGATGGGCGGCGTGGCTCTCGCTTTCAGGGCTGTCGTCAGAATCCCAGTCCCTAATGCAGGACCTGCCGTTTGATGGCAAGGCCCTTTTCGCGTACCAGACAGACACCCGTCTGCACAGGATGAAGGACTTCCGTACCACCCTGCAGACGCTAGGCCTCTACGTCCCGCCTGCTAAGGACAAACCCAGGCCTCAACCCTCTGCTCCGCAAGCTAGGGGCAGATATGAACCCCCGCCTAAGCAGCAGAGGGATCAAAGACGTCGGTCCCAACGCCAGTCCTGCTCGGCCCCATGGCCTGGGGCCTCGAAGGCCAGACGGCAGGGAAAACGGCGTTTTTGACTTGTTGAGGGGGGTCACCGGGCCTATTGCCAGTGTACCCCGCACCCAGTTAATAAAGTTACCTTTTCTAAACTGTTTATCGGACTTCCGACTGCGGTGCTCCCATATAACGTCGGACCAATGGGTCTTCAGTACCATCTCCCAAGGGTATAAGCTGCAGTTTGTTTCAGCCCCTCCCACTTGTCCCCCGTCCGGGCGGCCGGACGGGTCCCCGGAGCATGCCCTACTCCTCTACCGGGAAGTAGAGTGCCTCCCCTCTCTGGGAGCAGTGGAACGGGTACCTCGGGAATACCAGGGCAAAGGTTTTTACTCCAGGTACTTTCTCATCCCCAAGGCGAAGGGCGGGCTTCGGCCCATCCTCGACCTGCGGAACCTCAACCAGTTTCTGGTGCATTGCAAATTCCGCATGGTGTCCCTGGCCTCTATTATTCCGTCCCTAGACCAGGGGGATTGGTTTACTGCACTGGACCTCCAGGATGCGTACTTTCACATCCACATTTTCGAGAGTCACAGGCACTACCTCCGTTTCCTGGTGGGTCAGGACCACTTCCAATTTACAGTCCTCCCCTTTGGCCTTTCTACTGTCCCCAGGGTATTTACAAAGTGTATGGTGGTGGTGGCGGCCCACCTCAGGAGGCAAGGGCTGCAGATCTTCCCCTACCTCGACTACTGGCTGCTCAAGGGCCGGTATCGTGCTCTGGTGCAGCAGCAGATGAAGTTCCTGCTAGACACCTGCGTGGCTCTAGGCCTACTGGTAAACAAGGAGAAATCCATGTTACTTCCAGTTCAGCGCATAGAATTCATGGGGGCGCTGCTAGATTCCTGAGTAGCCACGGCCTCCCTCCCTCGGGACAGGTTCGAGATGCTCAAGGCTCTCATCGCCTCCGTCACGGCTTTTCCGATAACCACGGCTCGCGTGTGCCTTCAAATACTAGGCTACGTGGCAGCATGCACCTATGTGGTGCACCATGCCAGGCTTCGGATGAGGCCCCTCCAGCTTTGGCTGGCCTCCCGGTACTCCCAGGCCAGGGACGGCCTGGACAAGGTTGTCACAGTGCCACCCAGGGTGGTGGCAGACCTCCAATGGTGGTCCCTCCCGAGCAACATGCTCCGGGGTATCCCTTTCCGAGAGCCCCGTCCCTCACTAGATCTAGTGTCGGATGCCTCAGACCTGGGCTGGGGAGCCCACGTGGGGGATTTCAGGACCCAGGGTATGTGGTCACCACAGGAGCTAGCCCTGCACATAAATGTCAGGGAGCTCAGAGCTGTACGCCTGGCGTGCGTGGCTTTTCGCTAGCACATACAAGGGAAGGTAGTCAGAGTCCTCACGGCCAACACGACCGCCATGTACTACATCAACAAACGGGGACACGCGTTCCCGGGCCTTATGCCAGGAAGCCCAGCTCCTGTGGGAATTTTGTATAGCCCACAGTATACTCCTTTGGGCCTTTTACCTGCCCGGCAAGAGCAACACGCTTGCGGACTGCCTGAGCAGGGTATTCTCCCAGCAACACGAGTGGTCCCTGCACAAGGAGGTGACCAGGTGGATCTTCCTACAGTGGGGTGCTCCCCAGGAAGACCTGTTCGCCACCGCCCAGAATCGACAGTGTCCTCGATTCTGCTCCAGAGCGGGAGAGGACGAAGGGGCCATATCGGATGCATTCCTGCTCCCATGGTCGGGGCCCTTCTTGTACGCCTTCCCGCCCTTCCCCTTAATAGACAGGTCCTACAAAAGATGAAGTCAGATGGTGTGAGGATGATCCTCATAGCCCGGATTGTGCCCGTCAGCATTGGTATGGGTCCCTGCCGCAACTGTTAGCGGCACCTCCTTGCAGGCTGCCGCTACGGCCGGACCTCCTCTCCCAGGAGGAAGGTCGCCTCCTCCATCCCAACCTAGCTGCGCTCCATCTGACAGCGTGGCTGCTTTGTGGTTGAATGAGGAGGAGGGGAGGTGTTCTGAGGATGTGAGAAGGGTCCTGCTGGAAAGTAGGAAACCCTCCACGCGGCGAACCTCCCTGGCTAAGTGGTATAGGTTCTCTATGTGGGCTAGGGATAGAGGTTTCTCTCCCTCTTCCGCCCCTATCCAGCTTGTCCTCGATTACCTCCTGTCCCTTCGGACCCAAGGCCTGGCGCCCTCCTCCATCAGAGTGCACCTGGCGGCCATTTCAGCCTTCCATCCCCCGGTGGAGGGCCTGTCAGTGTTCTCCCATCACATGACAGCCCGGTTTCTGAAAGGGTTAGATCGGGAATTCCCTTACGCCAGACCCCTAGTCCCGCTCTGGGATCTAAACCTGGTACTGTCCTGCCTCACAGGGCCTCCTTTTGAGCTGTTAGCCACGTGTTCGTGGTCCCACCTGTTGTGGAAGGTGGCGTTCTTAGTGGTTATCACCTCAGTCCGCCGGGTCTCCGAGCTCAGGGCCCTGATCTCTGAACCGCCCTATATGGTCTTTCATAAAGACAAGGTTCAGCTCTGCCCTCACCCTGCCTTTTTGCCGAAGGTGGTCTCGGCATTCCATATGGATCAGGATATTTTCCTCCCCATCCTCTGTCCTAAGCCCCATTCCTCCAATGAGGAACGCCGCCTGCACATGTTAGACGTGTGCAGAGCGCTGGCCTTTTACCCGGACAGAACCAGGCCATTTAGAAGGTCCCTCCAGCTTTTCATTGCTTCGGCCGAGCGCATGAAGAGGCGACCGGTCTCCACCTAGCGGATCTCCCCCTGGATCACTTCGTGCACTCGCAACTGTTATGACCTGGCAGGGGTTCCCACGCCTCCTATAGTGAAGGCTTATTCGACGAGAGCCCAGGCCTCGTCTGAGGCCTATGTGGCTCATGTCCCTATTCAGGACATCTGTAGGGCTGCTACATGGTCCTCTGTCCACACTTTTTCATCACACTATGCGATCGTCTCCCAAACGCGGGATGACGCCGGGTTTGGTAGGGCGGTGCTCTGCCCGGGCAACCCTTAAACTTGACACTTAAACTCCTACCCGCCTCCATCAGGGATAGCTTGGAGTCACCTACTGTGGAATACACATGAGCAATCACTCGAAGAAGAAAGGAGAGTTACCTGTTCCGTAACTGGCGTTCTTCAAGATGTGTTGCTCAGGTGTATTCCACGTCCCACCCTCCTTCCCCTCTGTCGGAGTTGTCTGGCAAGAAGGAACTGAGGGTGGGGGGAGCACGCAGCCCCCTTTATGACGCGATATACCGGTGTCACTACAGGGGTCGCAGCGGTGCTCCCCCACTACGGATACTGCTAAGGAAAAAACTTCCGTCACCGGTGCATATGGTGAGCATGCACACCTATAGTGGAATACACCTGAGCAACACATCTCGAAGAACGCCAGTTATGGAACAGGTAACTGTCCTTTAGCCCATGAGTAATGAATTCAGAGAGAAGCTGCTGATAGAAAATTATCAGGTAAGAAATTTGTCAATTTCTAATTTTAAATGTATAGCATAAGATTTTTGCTTTCCTAGTGATTAGGTAGTCATCCTAGAATAGTACAAAGCAACAGAGTCCTGTGGCACCTTTAAGACTAACAGA
>NW_020664393.1:24304407-24315268 GCF_002925995.2 Terrapene triunguis
TCTGTTAGTCTTAAAGGTGCCACAGGACTCTGTTGCTTTTTACAGATCCAGACTAACACGGCTACCCCTCTGACACTAGAATAGTACATTAACATTGATCTTCATTTTTTAAAATCACTGCATCCATTTTTTTAGAAAAAGCTGCTAGCAGTTATTAGTTATGAATAGAAACCAAATATTCTTTTTATTTATATGCATCAGATTTTCTTACCTGCCATGCAAGCATATGAACAGCACATGTAGTATTTATATTAAAATTAAAGCAGTTCAAATATTTACTGTCATGTGAGCAAGACCATCTGCTAATACTTGTATTCAAACCAGAGATGAATTACAATATATATGGAGAAAGGGGGGAGGTGCTGGTTTTGATAACTCCAGTTTTTATTAATCACTATCCCCATTTTGAAACTGTCTTGTGGATTTTCTTGCTTGATTTCACTTATGGGTTGGAACCAGTTTTCTTGGTGACTCACTGGAAGTATGGTGGTGGTTTTTGTGATTATGATTAGGGCTCTGTGTCTGTCATGGAGGTGGCGGAAGTCACGGATTCCGTGACTTTCCATGATCTCTGTGACTTCTGCAGCAGCCAGTGTGCTTGACCCCCGGGCCGCCCAAGCAGCTGGCCCTAGGACCATCTGAGCAGCGGCCTGTGTGGCTGGCCCCGGGGACAGCCATAGCAGCTGCTGCTCAGCAGCCCCTGGCAGCTGGTGCCTCTTTCCATGCCCCCTCCCCTTTCCCCCAGAGCAGCGGCCCCCCAGCTAAGATTTAGTTAGGGGTATTTATAGTACAAGTCATGGATACGTCACCCATCATTAATTTTTGTTTATGGCCTGTGACCTGTCCATGACTTTTTTTACTACAAATACCTGTGACTAAATCATAGCCTTAATTATGAGGTTTGTGAGTTAGCAACCGGACTGAGATGACCAAACTCTCTCTTGTTCACTGCCTCTGAAGTACAGTATCTGTATACAGTCATCTAGCTCAAATCCCTAGTGTGAACTGGTGAATGACAAGTTAAAGAATCTGTATGCCAAATTAAATGGCCCAATAAATCTCTATTGACGGCAATGGCAAAGTTCTTTGTCTGGGCCTAAAGTTAGTAATGCATAATATAATTCAGGATTAAATTCCTACATCATCCATACAAGGAGCATACGTAGTAATGATTAAAGCTGATTGTGCCAGATGTAATTTTCATGGCACTGTGACTTTTTTTTTTTCCATAGTCTGTTTCTGTTTTTTCTTAACATAAAGATGTTTTTAGAATTATAGTGCTATGAAAGTAGTGTGACTTAAGTATAAAATGTTTTATCAAAATAAGACCTACTTTAGTGACCTTAAATTTTTTTTAAATGTTATAGCTGTTTTGCCATCTTTAATTGCTTTTAAACTATTGACATCTATTTGACATAACTTTCCTTTTTTAAACTAAATTTTAACTTTCATCATTCAGAAGTGAATCCTACCAATTTGTGGTTAGGAAAATGATCAAATTTTAAGAGATTAGCTTTAAAAACAAAAATAAAAGCAATCAGTGAAACACTGCAAAGGTGAGATATTGCAAAGCTTAGAAATAATACATATTTAAGTGGGCTTTTTTTTTAATGACTGCATAACTGCACATCTTGTTAACTGTGAAATTCAAGTGATCTGAGTTGATTCTGTTCTTTCTAAACAGAGACAGTATTTAATGAATCTGGAATTTTATATACAGTGTCAATATAACTGCTTTGAAGCACCACTTGGTATCCTAAGACTTCTGTATCTTATATCAATCAATATCTTTGTAGTATTTTCACTACATAGAGGGTCAATATTTTCAGTAAGACATAGTGAAGGAACATAAATCCACACCATGTAGAGGTCAAGCATAGGCGTTTATTACTACGCACAGCGCTGGTGGAGTGTCACCTTGCTTATTAGGCTCAGAGACACTGACAGTCAGTTGATTACAATAGAATATATGGATTTCCCATGGGCGGGGGAAAGTGATGGGGTAGGCAGTTCCACACCCCGGGATAGGTTTTGGAGCAAAACAAGATAGCACATTAGCCAATGGTTAACAGGTTACATAATGTCTCCGCCCATGGTTTCAAGTGAACATTTAATTAATACTTTGATAAAATGTATTAGCATTAAATATAGATGTTGAATTCTGATTTGGGGTCCAAAGCAACTCCTTTGATTGTCCAACAGGTACATTCCTAGGGGATAAAGCAAAGAAACTGTGAAAGTATATGACAATAAAGATTGTCTCCTTTGTGTTTTAAGGCAGGCATTGGTCCCTGGGAAAGGGAGGTGGGAGGAGGCCATATCTTATACTGACATGTTCCAACCCTTCATGAACTCAAGGTTGGAGTGTGGGAAGAACATCTCCCTACAGAAGAAATTAACACAACAGAAACAGGGCTACTTTGTTCTATTTGCAACTTTGCATAAGACACAATATTCAGTTATTGCTCCAACATCTGGCAATTTTGCTGACCAGGCCTATCTTATCAAGCAAGGTTATCTTCGTTTATTCTGCTTCTTTTAGCTAATCACTATTTGGTAGGCCTCTGGTCTCTTGACCAAACTCTGGACTTTGGGCCTGTAAAAGAGCTAACGCAATCCATATACCAGGTTGTTATATAAAATGCACATGGATTTTAACCCTTCACATAGAAGGGTATTTGTGTATCCGTAATATATAATCGGAAAGGGATTTGCATGACTTACGCCTGTATGTGGATGTAGACAAGTAGTGTTTGGGCACATAAATTAGATTAATTCAAATCTATGTACCTGTAACTTTAAAAATCTGGTCCATGATATATTTTAACCAGAGCACTATTATTCTTGTGTGCTAAAAGTGTTAGGTGCTCCACAAAACCTGTATGACCCTGTTTTCAACGGTACGAAATGCACACTGGACAAGGCAGGGGCTTGCTTAACACTGCCCCTGTTCATGTCTATATATGTAGAATCATAGAAACGTCGGGTTGGAAGGGACCTTGAGAGGTCATCTATTCCATTCCCCCTGCGCTGGGGCAGGTCCAAGTATACCTAGACAATCCCTGACAGGTGTTTATCTAACCCAGGGGTCAGCAACCTTTCAGAAGTGGTGTTCCGAGTCTTCATTTATTCACTCTAATTTAAGTTTCGCGTGCCAGTAATACATTTTAACGTTTTTAGAAGGTCTTTCTATAAGTCTATAATATATAACTAAACTATTGTTGTATGTAAAGTAAATAAGGTTTTTTAAAATGTTTAAGAAGCTTCATTTAAAATTAAATTAAAATGCAGAGCCCCCCAGACTGGTGGCCAGGACCCAGGCAGTGTGAGTGCCACTGAAAATCAGCTCGCGTGCCGCCTTTGGCACGCGTGCCATAGGTTGTCTACCCCTGGTCTAACCCGTTCTTAAAAACCTCCAGTGATGGGGATTCAACAACCTCCCTTGGTAACTTGTTCTATGCTTAACTACACTTACTGAAAGTTTTTCCTAATATCTAACTTAAATCTCCTTTGCTGCAGATTAGGCCACTTTACTTCTTGTCCTACTTGCAGTGGATATGGAGGACAATTGATCACCGTCCTCTTTATAACAACCATTTACATATTTGAAGACTGTTGTTAGGTTCCCCTGCCCCAGTCTTCTTTTCTCAAGACTAAGCAAGCCCAGTTTTTGTTTTTGTTTTTAAAAAAAACCTTTCCTCGTAGGTCAGGTTTTTGACATCTTTTGTAATTTTTTTTTTTGCTCTCCTCTGGACTCTCCAGTTTATCCATATCTTTCTTAGACTAGGCATCTGGAACTGGACACAGTACTCAAGGTGAGGCCTCACCAGTGCTGAGTAGAATGGGACAGTTATCTCCCATGTTTTACATATGACATTCTTGTTAATGTACCCCACAATGATATTAGCCTTTTTCTCAACTGCATCACATTGTTGACTTATATGCAATTTGTGATCCACTATACCATCCAGATCCTTTTAAGCAGTACCACTGCCTAGCCAGTTAATCCCTGTTTTATGGTTGTGCATTTGATTTTTCCTTCCTAAGTGTAGTGCTTTGCATTTGTCTTTGTTGCATTGTATTGTGTTGATTTCATATTCCTGAGGGAATTCTGCATCCAAAAAGGAAAATTTCTGCACCAAAAAAAAAAAATTCTGCAGACGTTATTTTAAAATCCTGCCAAGTTCTGCATATTTTATCTTTCAATAAATAAATGTGGAGGCTCCAGCATGACAGTGGGGAGCACAGGCCAGTGGCTGCATGGAGGTAGGAGATCACCCTGCAGACCCCCACCCCCAGAGACACGGACTCAGCGGTGAGGCTACACCTGACACAGTGCAAGGGCTAGACCTACCCCAGAAACAGCCCAGGGCCCTGCCCCTCCATGCCAGGTGCAGCCGGGGAAGATTTATGGGGGTGGGTCTGATCCAGCCTTGGCGTTCCTTGCAGGGGAAGAGGAATTCCCGTCCTCTCCCTTCGCCAGCCCAGCTGAGATTAGCAGCTGAGCCTGGTGCACGGTAGGAGCTACTGGCGGGCTGTCCCCAGTGATTTACCTCTCCTCTGGCTGCTCCAGGGGCCTGAAATGACGCACCCACACTGCTGGGAAGGGGCACATGACTGCTCTTGTGGCTTCCCTTTGCTTCCCCATCAGAAAGTCGTTTTTCTGTGGGGAAGCAAGAAATCTGTGGGGGTACAAATTCTGCACACACACAGTGCCACAGAATTCCCTCAGGAGTAATTTCAGACCAGTTCTCCAATTTGTCAAGGTCATTTTGAATTCTAATTCTCTCCTACAAAGTACTTGCAAACCCTCCCATCTTGGTGTCATCCACAAATTTTATAAGTGTACTCTCCACTCCATATTCCAAGTCATTAATGAAAATATTGACTAGAGCTGGACTCAGAACAGACCCCTATGCGACACCACTAGATATGCTCCCCCTCCCCTGCATTTTGACAGTGAAACATTGATAACTACCCTTTGAGTTCAGTGTTTCAACCAGTTTTGCACCCACCTTGTTGTAAATTTCATCTAGACCACATTTCCCTAGTTTGCATACGAGACTGTCGTGGAAAAAAATCAAGATATGTTGTTCCACAGCTCCCCTCCCCCCTGCAATCCGGTAGGCCAGGAACCCTGTCACAGAAGGAAATTAGTTTGGTGTTGTGTGCTTTGTTCTTGACTAATCCATGTTGGGTATTCCTTATAACCCGGTTATCCTCTAGGTGCTTACAAATTGTTTAATAATTTGTTCCAGTATCTCTCAGGTATCAAAGTAAGGCTTGATTGGTCTATAATTCGCTGGGTCCCCTTTGTATCATATGCTCTTTGTTCCCCTTTTTCAGGAGAAGGGCAAACTTTAAAAAGAGGAACAAGAGTATATGATCACATACTATTATATAAGTAATAAAATATCATACCTTTTTTTTTTACTACAACTGTCTGAGGTGCATTTTGAAAGTTTGGCCTCATTGGAGCCAAGCCTGATTCACTGTGCTGCTTGTATACAAATGACTTCTTATTCTGTCTGGCTTGCGTCATAGTATATAGCATTGAAATATGCTGCACATGAATCTAAGCTTGTAGAAAAGTATCTGTTGCGAATGATCATGCACAAAGGAGTAGAGTTGAGTTTTCACCTATAACTTCAATATTGTCATTTACTGACTTAAGTGTTTAAATGTGCCATCAGACTTGTCTCTAAATAAGACTTTTATGGAATTTTCTTTAAATTTAAGCTGCCAAGAGTGTTTAGTTCAAATATTGATGCATTGGTTGAACTTTCCCTATTTTAACTGTTCAAATGTTTTTAGTCACAAGGAGGAAGGGTGCAATCAAAAGTTAGTCAATTTATTTTGCAAGGAAGGGGTTTTACCAATCTGAACTAAACATACAGGCGAGTCTCATCTGATGCCGGGGTTCCGTTCCGCGGTTAGCGCATAAAGCGAAAACCGCGTATAGTCAAAATTACATTGAGTTGAATGGTGGGCAAAATCGTGCACACTATAGGTACAGTATTAAAATTGTTATTTTTCTCTTTTTTTAGTTTTTGTTTTTGTCGACCGCTGAAATCGTGCATGTTAAATGCGCATAAGATGCGACAGACCTGTAGCTAGTTTTTCATTAAGTATTCTTTTTAAAATAAAAGCTCTATAAAAAGTAAGATTACATTTATGTTTAAGCCTGATAAGCAAGTTTCAATACGAATTTTGTAAAATGAAGGGTTTTATATGAGAGAGAGTGTGGTTCAGTCTATAGGACACTGAGCTGGAAGTTAAAAGATCTCAGTTCTAGTCTTGGCCGCTTTGTGTCCTTAGTCAAGTCACACTCTTTGTTTGCTTCCTTTCACACCCTTGGCCTGGGCAAATTGCAAGCTCTTTGGGATAGGATTTGTCTCTTAATGTGTCTTTACAGTTCCTAGTACAATGAGGCTTTGATCCTGGTTGGGGTCTGCAGACTCGGTTATAATACAAATTAATTTGTAGGCCCTTCAAAAATGAATTTGTAATTGAATCTCTCAAAATTTAATATTGTTGAAAGTTGCTATTTTAAACCATATATTAAATACTAACAAAGGTAAAATGATCCATGAATGGGAACTATTTGGTTCAGAGGAAGGTATCCTTTCAGTTACAGTTCCTAGTCCTATATCCTGTCTAGGTTAGTTTTGAACAAAAGTCTTTACGGTCTGGTCTGATGCCTTTTGAGTTGTCCTTATTAAATGAGTTGATCATAGTCTTATCCAGTTTTAATGGACAGGTAGTCACATCACCAGTATCACAACTAGCACTTCTGTTACCTGATTCAGCAGAGATGGCTTTTTTTTAAAAGGAGGTATTGACTGGATTTGAAGAGTGAGCTACCCTCTTGTCTTTCAAGGTCAGTCACACTGATGGGACAGCGTAAGGAAGTTTGCATTGCTGCCACTCTGACTGTTCCCCTTCTTTGAATACACTGAGACGATCCATCTTGAGGACTATAAATCAGCACCTTCTAAAAATCCTAAAACACATTTCAGACAACAGTTGCCCTGGAACTTATCTAGAAACCTTCCCACACAAAAATCCTTCTAAAACATGTAGATTTGACACTTCCATACACTCCTTTTTCACTATCCTCTAACCTGTTGGTTCTCAAGCTATTTACCATTGTGGGCTGCACATGTGGCCCACAATGTGTTATGTGGGCTGCATTCAATTCTACCTGTATAGCCCTGAGGATGTCACATGGGCCGCAGCTGGGTGCAGATTGGGCCACAAGTGGCCCATGGGCTGCAGGTTGAGAACCACTGCTTCTAACCCCTTGTTATTTGATTCCACTTAAGATGCAGTATTAGCATGTTAAACCATTATATGCACAGTTAATCTATTATATGCACTTATTTAATTTCAGATTTCTTATCCTTAAAACAACCTAGATCCAAAATGCTTAAAATGTGGAATCTCTGACCACCTCATTAATTACAGTAGCAGTGGAATAGATGATCGTTGTGCATTAAATACCTGTGTAATTATCCTCTGCTTATCTTTTAATTGATCACTAGAGTGTACTGTGACATTACAACTGCTAATTGTGATAAAATAGTCTTGCTCTGGAAAGAACTTTGTTATCTAGACTGAGTCATACTTGCTATGACCAAGTTGATTTTGCTTTACTACTTTATAGTGGTGCTGTGAATACTTTGGGCAGGGGTAGGAGGGTGCATTCATCTGACTTTCATTCAAAGTGTAAACCTGCTACATGTTTGACAGAAGGTTTTGTCTTCTGAGAGGGCTAGGGGGTTTCTGTTTACGTAGGTGTATAGAAGATAATTTTAAAAAATGAGCCTCTGAGAATTGGAAATACTTGAACATCTCCCTAGCTTGGCAAAGATGATGCTGACAAAAAGCCTACTTCTGCATTGTCAGTCAGGAATTTTTACTTAAAGGAAGTTACCACATGCTCTTGTGTGGTTCTCAAAAACGCTAATGATTTTACAGTTCTCAAGTACCTGAATCGAAGACACCATTGTTTCAGTTCAGAAGATTGGACAGGATTTGCTGTGGAGAGCATCAGTGTTCTACCTTAGTAGAATGAAGGCATTGTTGAGCAACACAAGGCTCTCCTTTTCCATCCTACAGCTAGAGCATGTATCTTCTATTCCTACTTCCAGCTCCTGACTGATCAGAGTGAGAGAGACCCAAAGTGAGAGCAAACAAGTCTGACACACAGGAATGTAGAATGCTACAGCTGAGCCACTGAATCAGAAATAGCAAGGTTTTTATGAATGTTGAGTTGAAGGAATCATCCCCAATGGTGTCACCACAAGCTTTAACTTGGCGTCCATTGTGAGACTGTAGGGTTTTAACTGACTACGAAGTGTGCACTCCTTCAGCTCATAAGCCTAACTGTGGTTCAAGTTGGCCCATTTTTGTTGCTTCTTCACCTTACTCAGTGAGTCACCTAAGTTCAGATGAATGTTGCAGTTGAGATTTCATGATCAATAAATTCTGGTGTCTGAGTGGGAAAGATCTACAGTTTTTTGGATCACTAGGCAATTTGTTTCTCTTATAATGTATTTTTATTCTTTGGGGGAAATGATTCAGATCTTAGTGGGCAATTTTGAAACAATATCTTATGTCAAAAAGCAGGGCCTACTTAGTTTGGATGTAGCCTTTGATGATATTTATTTATCTGCTTATTTATACTTCTCAAAAAAAAAAATTCCCTTCTCCTCCCAGAAATAGGAGTTATGCTGCTTGTTGTCCATGAAATTGTGTTCTGTGGAAGAAATCCCAGACAGAGAACTTAGAACTCATCAGTCACTGGAGTTCTCCTATTAGGAATTTTTCTATGAATTTACTCTGACAATTTGTGGCTATTTAATTACAGTATGTTATGTAGAAATGAAAACAATTGAGAGTTGACTATACCAACACATTAAAGCACATAGGGTGCTGTAGAATAACTGAAAAATAAATTCAGACTAACACGGCTACCCCTCTGATACTTGAAAAATAAATGTTGAACTTTATTTAAAAAAAAGCTTGCTATAATACTTCTCCCATGCTTTTAAACTGCATGTTGTCAGAGGTTCATATAATTTAGAGAGGGCTTAGATTTCCCATTTTAGGTCTCTTCCATTCCCCTGTTAGTTGAGAATTATTCTGGTCAGCACATATTAGTGTGTTTCTGTCTGGTGTAGACTTAAATGTGCCACATGGTGAGTTCTCTTGACAGATTATACAGGGTAACACATCTTACTGTCAGAATTTATTTTTTCTTGATATTGAGCATGGTTTTTTTCCTGTTTAGTTTCATTCCATGAATCCTATTTTTACACCCTTTTTATATATATATTCATCAGAATCCAGATCATATATTTGTGAGGGAAGATACTTGTGTATGTGTGCTGAAGGTTCACCATCTCTGGCATTGAATAATCAATACTAAGAGAGAAATAATACACTAGTGCTATTGCAGTTGACTTAATGCTACAGCCACCTCTTTCAAGACAACAATTTTAGGATTGGAGATCATATCATTCCCAGATTTATTGTGAACAGGCTTATTATACTGTGCTTATATTGTAGTTACATTGCTCAAATCTTTAAATACAAAACATTACATATTATTTAGGTTGCAAAGTCAGGCACTCAGAAATTAGGAAATGCCATAATTAAGGTTGCCTGTGCTGTAAGTCCATTACAGTTCTAGTAATCAAAAAGCTAACTTGGGAGCCTGTACTCTACCACTACATCACACTCAAAAACCTTCTGCCTAGAAGTCTTGGATTTAATATTGGATTTGCTACTATATTACAATACAGTGAATGTGCAAAGAGAACTTTTGTCTGAATTCATTTTCTGCTGGGGCACCCATGTGCTTCTTATTGAAGTAGTTATTTGAATAGGAACAATATAGGAATACATTTTAGTAACTGTGCTCACTGTGGGCTGTTACACTGCAATTTGCGAAGGACACTTATTTCACTGATTTTTTTTTTTTCCAATGGCTTGAGATTCCCCTCTCCAAGTTGTGCACTACTGTGGGGAGAGGAACATGTTTAGTGCAGTAGAATAAGTCTGAGGGTTGCCAATAATCCTGTTACATTCCAAGAGATATTGAATCAGCAACTTTCATGTTTTTTTCCTCCCAGATGCACAATCAAAGAAGATGATCATGTTTCTGATTTACTACAACTGGAGAGTCAGAAGTAAGTTTGATTTCTGACATTGAAAGATTTTGGAGCATGTTTTCTGTTAGTTCTTTATACTGCTTTTGTTTCAGAATGTCAGTGGTATACTTCACTCTGTAATGTATTACCTTGCAGTCCGTGGTTAGTGACATCCTTAACTAGCTCTACTGCCATAGCACCTATCACATTTGCAGCTATTGTAGAGGAAGAGCTCCAGCAAGAAGCTGCGCTTATCAGGAGCAGAGAGAAACCTTTGGCTTTGATCCAGGTAAAAGAAGCTGTATTTTTTTCACTACCTCTTTTAGAGATGACATTTTAGAATCAGTTATTCATATGCTGCGTAGTGTCTACCAGCTGTTAAAGCATAACTTCAGGTTCATTTTGGGGAGGGTACGGCTAGCCCAGGGTGGGCAAACTTTTTGGCCTGAGGACCACATCCGGGTATGGAAATTGTATGGCGGGCCATGAATGCTCATGAAATTGGGGTTGGGGTGCGAGCTGGGGCTGTGGGCTCTGGGATGGGGCTGGGGATGAGGAGATTGCAGTATAGGAGGGTGCTCTGGGCTGGGACCGAAGGGAGGAGGGGGATGAGGGCTGGGGCAGAGTGTTGGGGTGCGGGGAAGTGGCTCAGGGTTTCAGGCTCCGGGCAGCGCTTACCTCAGGCGGCTCCCGGAAGCAGCGGC